>NW_027531626.1:1732850-1825788 GCF_008692635.1 Crocuta crocuta | reverse complement strand
AAAAAAAAAAGAAATACAAAAATTCTGATCATAAAGAATTAAAAATTGTCCTAACCTGTTCAAAGAGCAGTGGGATTGAGCGCCTTGTGTAGCTCGGTCAGTTAAGCATTCGACTTTGACTCAGGTCATGAACTTGCAGTCTGTTAGTTCGAGCCCACTTCAGGCTCTATGCTGACAGTTCAGAGCCTGGAGCCTGCTTTGGATTCTGTGTCTCCCTCTCTCTCTGCCCCTCTCCCACTTGTACTCTGTCCTTCTCTCTCAAAAATAAATAATAAAACATTTAAAAAAATTTTTTCAAAGGGCAGTGGGAGATGCGGCTGAAGGAATAACTCTTTTAGGAAGTAACTTAGATGAAATTGATCTACAGCTTAATGCATCTCTCAGTCAACATTCAGGTGCTGCATCCAGCCATGCTTAAGTCTTGCCTGGATGCCAGGGACCCAGTCCTGCTCTGTTTCTATGATTATATCTACCTAGTGGCCCGTTACTGAGATGCCTACTTTCTCACCATAGACATGGAGGCTCCCCATCCTGCTCAGGAAACTTTCTGTCTTGCTTTGGGCTGTTCTCCTGGGCATGATGAGATTCCCTTCTGAGATTTTAAGGTCCTTATACTTCTGTTACAGTTCTGATGACTCTCACAGGCCACCCTGTTCAGAGCAATAGCAGCCAGAATTTCAGGCAAAAATGTTTTCCCCCCAAAATACCCAGACATCAGGAAGCAGTCCTCAAAAATTCAATGTATTTCAATGACAGCAAATGCTACAATCTGTTTAGCTCTTGGTAGGAAAAGAATGGTATGGCTTGATAAATAGCCAGCACTTATATTTACATCAATTGTACCTTTCCAAATAATACTGCACTGTTGATGCCTAGTATAGGATTTATGCTAGAAATTCAATTTAGTGGTTGAAGTGAGGCAAGTATTTATAGTGTTTCACTGAAACCTCTTTCTCCAACCCTCCCACATTGTCAGGTTTGTGGAAAGTACTAAAGATCGATGAGCCCAGGTATAAACCTGACTCATTCATTGATGGCCAATTGAAGCCTATTCTGTGTACATTTAATGGGATTGAGCTATTGAACAATTCTTATTTATTTGTTCATTTATTATTGCTTGATTAATTAAAATTTACTAAATGCCTGCTCATTATATGAGTCGTTTCCAACAAATATTTAGAAGAAAAGGTAAAAAAAAAATTCTTGGAATTTGTTTGGACATAAGACCTAATTTAATTTCCTGCCAAAACATTTTACTTACTGTTTCATCAATACAGCCAAAAAGTTGAAACATCATCTGTGATCAAATAAATCACCTATGAAACTGGATTTTCAACTACAATGGCATGAAATAACCTCATTAAGCCTCTAATGGATTTTTATGCATTATTCTATGAGAAAAACAGGCACACTGAAGTCTACTGCACTAACATATTTGAATATGTTCATATTTGTGTTACTTTGTAAAAGGCAAAATGAGTTTCAATATGGAGATAAAGAGAGCATGAAGAACTCCATTTCCAGAAGTATGATAGTTAACACCTCTGTCTCTAAAAACAACTAAAAAGACAAGATAAATTATTAAAGCTTCTTTTAAAATGTTTGAAATGGATAACAGAAATGGTGAGATATATTCAGAGGCCAAGCATTAAGTGGAATCAAGAATTCAGAGAGGTGACTAAATTGCAAAAGCCAGATTTTGACCAAGAGCATGTAAAAACTTGTGAATTTGAGCTTCATTTGCATAGCTCCCTGGGGCACTGGGAACAGAAGTTAAAGTCAGGGCCCTTCCAAGTCAGGGAATCTCATAGAAGACTCCATCCATGGAGCTGGCCATCCAACAGCTAAATCACAGAGAAAGGATAAACTTGGCATAGACTCACATCTTCTTCATTCCAAAGATAGCAAGAAATCATTGCCTGTTGAATTTCAGTGCTGCATGTCAGAAGAAAAATTCTTCTCTAAAAGTTCTTAACTGTAAGTCGGCCTTCATGAGTTCTACAGCCCAAATCCATACTACCTGAATGGTCTGAAAAACTTCAGCAGAGAATGTAATGTAAAGTGCCTGGAAGTTGGCAATTGGAAATTAAGGTACTGGCTGTTCCCAAAAGTGCCTGGAAAAGTGCAAAGAACTGACTCAGATAAAGTAAAGGACTCAAGAAAATTGAGTTCATAGTCAAAAACTACAAAACATACAAAGAAACAGAACATAGAAAAACCAGACCCAAACAGATGAGATGTTGGAATTATCAAACACAGAGAAAGCATAGCTAACTTTATAATATAGAGAGAAGTAAAAGAGATAAAAATATAAGTAAAAAGCAAAAATTATTTGTAAATGACTTGAAAAAATGAAACAGAACTTCTATCTATTTCTAAAAATGTTAATGATAAATAAATGTAGGAGAAATGAGGGATGCCTGCGTGGCTCAGTCAGTTAAACAATCAATTCTTTATTTCAGCTCTGGTCATGATCTCACTGCTCATGATCAAGCCTGGCGTCAAGCTCCATGCTATCAGCTCAGAGCCTGCTTGGGATTCTCTCTTTCCTCTTTCTCTGTCCCTTCCCCCACCTGCATGCACACACGTGCTGTCTCTAAGATAATTAATAAATATAAATAAACATTTTTTAATATAGGGGAGGAATTTAAGAAACAAAACAAATGAAAATAGAGAAGGGGAGGAAAATAAAACAAGATAAAAATAGAGAGGGAGGCAAGCCATAGAGACACTTAAATACAGAGAATAAACTGAGGGTTGCTGGATGGGAGGCGGGTAGAGGAATGAGCTAAATGGGTGATGGCATAAAGAGGACACTTGCTGGATGAGCACTGGGTGTGATATGTAAGTAATGAATCACTAAATTCTACTCCTGAGACCAATACTACACTATATGTTAATTAAGTTAAATTTAAATTTAAAAAACTGTAGGATGAATGATATGACTAAAACATGATTGATTAGAAAACATAGGAAAATAATTGATTCAGGCAGAAATCACCAATGAATGCTAAAAATACTGGATAAAAGTTTGATAAAGCACAGAACATTTACATAATTTAAAAGTTTCTCTCCACTAATTGCCTATTAATTGCATAGGGAAAAATGAAACCTTTACACTGGGAAAACCTGGCCGACTCCCCCATGTGACTGAAATTAATAGTCTCAATAATGAGAAAAACTGACATTCTGATATTAGGCACTGAAAGAGGAACAATGTCACTTATATAGCACTACTATTAAAAATGTGACCAGGCCTAAAATGAGGGACATTCCACAAAACAACTGGCCTGGGTACTCTTCAAAAATATCTTTATTATTAAAGACACTGGAGAACTGACAGAATGTTAAAAATTAAAGGAAACTAAAGGGACATAACAACTAACTGTGATATGTGACTCAGACTGGATCTGGAATCAAGGAAAGAGTGTTGCTGTAAATGGCATTATTAGGAAAATAGTTAAAATCTGAATATATCTGTAGAGTAAATAATTAGTAGATCAATATAACACTTCATGACTGTGATATTTATATACACTGAAGGCTTTAGGGATAAAAGGTCATTATATCTGTAACTTACTCTCAAATGACCCCAAATAGATATATGCTGCAGAGGAAAACAAAGGAGGCATGCCACAGCAGCTAGTTATTGCTTTGAATCTATAGTAGTTAATACACCATGTTAGTGACCAGACTAGAAAAATAAACCAAAGGTACAGCACACATAGGCCCCCAAAAGACCTTCAAATATGTGTAATACAGATGCATGACAAACATGAGATTACCAGGAAGTATGGAAAGAATGCCTTTTTATTAACTGGCTCTGAAATCACTGGTGTCCATAAGGGGGAAGGGTAAGTGGGCTCTCACATTATGAAAAGTCAACTCCAGGGAATTAAATACTTATGTATGGGCGGGGGGGACCCAAACTACAAGCTTTGATAGAAGAATGCCTATCTAACCATTGGAGTAGGGGAGGATTTCTTACACAAGGCAAAAAGTTCAAACTCTAAATGAAAAGATGGGTACATTTAATTATATTCTAGTTATGATCTTCTGTTCATCAAAAGACTCTGATAGAAGAAAGTGAACAGGCAGGTCATGAAAAAGTGAAGATTAATTCAATATATACAGAAATACTAAGACAACACTTCAAATACTTAGTATTTCAAGAGTTGCAAGGATGTGGAGCAACTGGAACCCTGATACATTGCCATTGATTGTTAATGTAACTCCAGCAAACAATTTGGCATTTATCTGCATATCTATGAGCCTTCAATTCCACTAAGTCTAAGAAACATGGACAAGAATAGCCTATCACTGCTTAAAACAACAAAAACTAGAAACATAAATACCCATCAACAGTAAAATGGATAAGTAAATGGTGGTATATTCGTATAATAAATAGAATACTGCACATACATACTATGGAATAACTACAAGTTAAAATGAGCAAACTACAGTAATGTACAATCATGTGGATAAATTTCAAGAATATAAAGTTAAGAAAAATTAAAAGCACATAGAATAGAAGCAAAAACTGATTCCTTTCAAATTCAAAAACACGGAAAACTATTTAAGAAGAAAGCAAAGGATACAGAATTGGGATGGAGAAGCAAGCAGCCTTCAAAATTCCTGGTAATTTTCCGCTTGTCATATTAGGTGGTAGACAGACTGTTTACATTGTATCTGTTATACTATACTCATATTTTAAAACACTCTTCTATCTACTTAATAATAAAAGAGAAAGAGAAAGGACTTGTATGTCTTACAAACAGCTAAGTTAGAAACACATTATGCTTCCTATATTGAGATTTGTGACGAAAACACCTATGCCCCACCAGAGTGTTACATTTGTGCATTTTTCTTCTTAAGCTTTACATAGCAGATCCTAAAAACCAACAACAAAAATATTTAAGTTTAAGCTGTATCACACCCTAATATAAGGTCCTAATTTTATTTAAACTATGAGGAGAACAGGAAGGTAAGATGCATGACCTTGAATAAGTCACTTAACATTTGGCACTTTTCTAGAAGGTCTGATTGGAACTGGGGATAAATTAGCCTAGGTAAATGTAAAATGCCATGTTCTTTGGGGCCATTAGTTATAAAGATACATATTATATCTTCAAGTTCGTAGCATATTTCATGTGAGGGTCTTGGCATTCCAATAAGAATTTCAATTCAGTGCTGAATTTTGTAAGAGTGTTCTCTCGTAGAATACTTGTATTATTTCTTATTTTGTATCTTGTCTGTGTGACTGTCACTTAGGATCATTTCTCCTCTTTAAGGTTATGATCACTCTCAATCATCTTCTTTATAGACAACTTCTACAGCCAAGATTGCCAAACTCATATTCTTTTATCCTTTCAAAAGGTTCTGAAGTCCCACATTTTCCAACACCACATCCACGTAATGGGGAAACAGCGGGTGTTCATCCGTTGGCTCTCCTAAAGCGAATATATCAAAGTCTTCATTCATAGTCTCTGGTATGGTATTCAAAACATTTTTCTGAATGTTTTTAAGGCAATAAAATCTAACTTATGTTTTCATTTCAGGCTTGACATTCCTTGTATCTGCAATACATAATAATTTCAGCAAAGCCTTCACAGAGATCCTCATGATAACACTGAAGATAACACTGAAGATGGATGCAAAGACAGTTATGGCTTATTACTTAATATGGTACCTTACATATCTTTTTCCACTTGAAGGCTATGACCATTCTGACGACAGTGACCATGTTTATATATCAGGGCATCTTTCAATCACAGACACTCAGTAAATTTTGTAGAATGAATACATGAATACTCAATTGTAAAATCTTTATGTTAGATACATTCTGTTTTTGTTGCCAAGCAAAACCCATTTTTCCTGTAATGGCATTCTAGTCATCATAGAAAACCACCCCTGGCATATTTTGTGCATACGGTTTGGGCTTAAGCTATCTCAAAACCCCTAGCTCCTGATAAAGGCATGTGAAATGGCCTTGTCACTTAGCCATGTTCCATCCCTCTAGCTATAGTAACTTCTTTAAAAATGGGCACAAGACACAGGCCCAGCCAATGAAGTTCAAATCCAGAATGGATGGGACTTTCGGGGAGGCAAAGCACTCTTTACACTGAGAATGCTAACTCTAAGGATATCAACAATCTAAAGCTACCAGAAGACACCAAATGGAGAGGGTCTGCCTGAAAATGCAGCCAGCACAGAATAAAGAAGAGCCAAAATAGGAGAGTCACAGCCAAAGTCTTGCTGCCATTCGGTGAACCTTAGATCCAGTAATGAGTGATGCTGATCTATACTTGAATCTTTCTGTAATATGAACTAATATATTCATTTCTAAAGCTAGTTTGAATTGTTTCTGACCTTTGCAATGAAAGTGAACTGATACTGTTAAACTTTTAACTAGTGGCTTAGATAAAGAAAAAACATCTTTAAAGGTTTAAGGTTTTTAACTTATACTGATTTACATAACTGCTAACTAAGAGTTCCATAAACTCCTGACATGTGGAGTCTAGTTAAATGGCCTGGGCTCACTGAGCCTATAACCAGAAGTCAAAGACTAAACAAAAGGCCTAGAGGTGGGGAGGAGGGCACTGAGGGAGCAGATAGGGAGAAGAGCTTAGAAGTACTGTCTGTAGGAAAACAAAGTTGGGGTGAGGGTGGGGAGTGGGTATGAAACAAGTCTGGTGGGAATAGATGAGAACATTAGTCTAAGCCAGAGACAATGGGAAGTAAGAAGAGTACTCAATTCTTTTTAAAGTAGAACTTGGCAGGTAGCTAGTGTAGTACGGCCCTTGGCTCCTTTTCCAGATTCATTTCCCACCACTGCTCCTAAATAGCTCCCTAATTCAAGCCATTTCCAACCACTAGCAATTACCTAGATAGGCTTTGTGGATTCTATCCTCAGGGCCTTTGCATATACCCATCTTTATATGCCCTTACTTAGCCTTCAAGACTCAGCCTCAGTCTCCCTCTGAGAAGCCTTGAGAGGCCCCCTCTGTACCTGTGATCCACCTCCATGGGAAGGCCTGGACCTCTCTATGGTGCTCCCTTGTCTTCCTGTCACTTATCTATAATACACATTGTCTCAGTAAAGGGACCTTACCTAATTCACTTTAATATCTCCACTGCCCAGGAGTACCTGGATGCCTCAGTCAGTTAAGAGACTGAAGCTTGGTTTTGACTCAGCTCATGATCTCACAGTTTGTGGGTTTGAGTCCACGTCAGCCTCTGTGCTGACAACGCAGAGCCTGCTTGGGATTCTTTCTGTCTCCGTCTCTCTTTGCCCTTCCCCTCTCTCAAAAATAAAGAAATAAACATTTTTAAAAAATCTCCATGGGGCGCCTGGGTGGCTCAGTCAGTTAATCGTCCAGCTTTGGCTCAGGTCATGATCTCCCGGTTCATGGGTTCGAGCCCCATGTTGGGCTCTGTGCTGACAGCTAATTCAGAGCCTGGAGCCCGTTTTGGATTCTGTGTCTCTCTCTCTGACCCTCCCCTGCTCATGCTGTCTCTCCCCCCTCCCAAAAATAAATAAAACATTAAAAAAAATATCTCCAATGCCCAGTACAATGTCTGATCCATAATACATACTTCTAAAACATGATTTGATAACATTGAGTTGAATGAAGAAAGATTAAAGATGACCAGCAACAAAACAGACCTATAGATTCTGTACTTTCATCAATCCCAGCTAAAAGACTAAAACAAAACATCATCACACTAAAAGGATCCAATAAATATACTGAGTATTTACTATGGCCATAGCTCTGGAAAAGAAATTTCTCTACCTTCTCATCCAACCCACTATCCATTCCAAAATGTAAAGCAGATCCTCCTCCAGTTCCACCATTATAGTCCACCCCACAAAGAATCTTCTCTCCACCAGAACAAGACATTCTCTCAGAGCCAAATTCATCTTACAAATGCAGCAGGTGCTCAGCGATCAGAATGCTTTTGCTTTAAGGCTGGCCCCATTACTTGCCTCCACTGTATTATAAACAACCATAGAATAATGACCAAATATCTGTGTACAAGTGCCTTTTTCATTGTAAAGCACTACACACAGCTGACTTTTTTTTTTAATGTTTATTTATTTTTGAGAGAGGAGACAGAGTGTGAGCAGGGGAAGGGCAGAGAGAGAGGGAGACCAGAAACCGAAGCAGGCTCCAGGATCTGAGCCATCAGCACAGAACCCGATGCGAGGCTCTAAACCACAAACTGTGATATCATGACCTGAGCTGAAATCAGACGCCCAACCAACTGAGCCACACAGGTGCCCCTACAGAGTAGTTTTGGTTATTATGACTTGACATAAGAAAATGACAATTCCTTCAAGTTCTTTAAATTTTTCCTAAATTAAAAAGCAAATTTTATTTTAGACTGAATAGTGCTTTGTGTGGATTTTTTTTTTAATCTTGAGAGGAACCAAGGAGCTTATTTCAAACATTTAAAGTGCTAACATGAAGTAGAGGCAATAAAGTTGGCATGGTTTCAGAGGATAAAACTGCAATAAATGGGTAGAAATCAACAGAAGACAGATTTTAACGTAAAGCAAGGAGAAACTGTCTGTCCTGAAATTAAAACTGTCCAGCAACTGAGGGGGCTGAGTTACAAAACAGAATTTAGTGAAAGTCATAAAAAATACTTCCATTAATTTTATGTCTTATAAGTATTATTTCATTAATGTTCATGGCATTTTGAAATATGTAACAGAGTCCTAGGTCTCTATTATGTAGATTAAGAAATCAACAGGCTTAAATGATTTGCCCAAGGTCACATACTGACCAATACAAGTTTGATGTTCCTTTTCTTTACATAACAGGTATTTATTGTCTTGGGAAATAATAAGCTTCCTGCAATTACAGGTGGTGGTACTTACTGCTATTTAATTCTTGATTCTCTAAGAAAAACTTGGATTTTTAAATCTAAAAGTTCACCTTCTTGGAACATTTTTGTAGATAAGGCTTTTATAGTTCTGCAAATTCTTAGGTATGGCACTTTAATTAGTTTTCACCAGTTTTGAATCAAAAAAAGCTAGATGCTAATGATTAGCCTACAAATTGCTAGATCATCTGTAATAAATGTTAAAACCATTAAATGTCAACATGTCATTACAAATCCAGTGGCAGTTGGGGAAATAAATGTCAAATTTTTCATTATTTTCCTTCAGAGTTTCAATACTAATTGCCAGTAGTAGCCGCAGGTAATAGTCCAATCTTTTTGTTAAGAAAGAAGTGCTTGCATTGAAGCACAAAGCAAAATGAGATACAAATTTCTCTCAACTCCCTAATGTTTACAGAGAGCTCTTTCTTCCATATTAAGTCACAATTTCAAATTAAATTAGCATTTCAAAACTAAGGGGGAGGGGGAGGACTAAGACCCACAAAGGGGAAAAATGGGAGAAAATAAACAGACAATCTAAAGAATAAAATTAGGGGTGACTGGCTGACTCAGTCGGTGGATCATGAGACTCATGATCTCAGGGTTATAAGTTTGGGCCCCACTTTGGGTGTAGAGATACTTTAAAAAAATAAAATATTTTTATAAATTTAAAAATTAAAAAAATAAAGAATAAAATGAGACACAACTCATAAACAAATAAAAGTTTATTCATTAGTAGCAAAAGAAATAAAAAATGAAATTATAATGAAATGATTACTTTTACTTATCAAACTGCAAAAATTTTAATTTTGTTAATGTTTATTTATTTTTGAAAGAGAGACAAAGACAGAGTTTGAGTGAGAGAGCAGGAGAGAGTGACGGAGACACAGTACCCAAAGCAGGCTCCAGGCTCCAAGCTGTTGGCACAGAGCCCAAGGCAAGGCTCTAACTCACAAGCCATGAGATTATGACCTGACCAAAACAGGACACTTAACCAACTGAGCTACTTAGGTGCACTTCAAACAAAAAAATTTTGGGGGCTCCTGGGTGGCTCAGTCGGTTAAGTATCTGACTTCGGCTCAGGTCATGATCTCATAGTTTGTGGGTTCAAGCCCTGCATCAGGCTGTGCTGACCGCTTGCTCAGAGCCTGAAGCCTGCTTCAGATTCTGTATCTCCTTCTCTCTCTGCCCCTACCCCGCACACTCTCTGTCTCACTCTCTCAAAAATAAATAAAAAATGTAAAAAAAAATTTAATTCACATTAAAACTGAAGAAAAATTTTAAATATGAAAACATTCAGTGCTGGTAATGATGCAATGATAGTAGTACTCTGTGATAGGCAACCTCAAAGATGGCCGCCATGATTCCCACCTCTTTGTACTCCCGCCCTTCCCTCAAATGTGGGCTTTGATAACTTGCTTCTTACAAATAGAGTACAGCAAGGGGCACTTGCTGTACAAAAAAATTTTGGGGGCTCCTGGGTGGCTCAGTCAGTTAAGTATTTGACTTTGGCTCAGGTCATGATCTCACGGTTTGTGGTTTGTGGGTTCCAGCCCTTTACTGGGCTCTGTGCTGGCAGCTCAGAGTCTGAAGTCTGGTTCAGATTTTGTCTCCTTCTCTCTCTGTCTCTCCCTCCCTCCCTCCCATCCTCACTCACTCCCTCCCTCTCTCTCTTTCTCAAAAATAAATAAACATTAAAAAAAATTTTTTTTCAAATAGAGTACAGTAAAAGTGTGTCATTTCCAAGGTCAATTCACACAAAAGCTGTGCCTTCCATCCATATTGCTTGCTTTCTCTCACTCTCTCCCCTGCTCACTCCGAGAGAAGTCAGCTGCCATGTTGTGAGTCACCCTAAGGAGAGGCCAAGGTGGCAAGGAACTGATACCTCTGGCCACAAGCCAGCAAAAATCTGCCTACAGTCACCTGACTGAACTTGAAAGGAAACACTCCCTTGTTTGAGCATTGAGATAAATGCAGCACTAATCAACACCTTGACTGCAGCCCTATGAGAGACCCCTACCCCAGTGAAACCATGATAAGCCATGGTGGGATATCTGACCCTCCAAAACTGGGAGATAATGAAAGCTTGTTTTTAGCTGCTAAACACTGAGGTAATTTTTTTTTACAATAAATAACTAATACATCCTCTCCTATACTTTAAGATTCTAGAAAATTTGTATGACAATATGCATCAAGAGCCTTATAGAAATTTTCTTTATTTTTACCCAATAATTCCACATCTAGTATTCTTTATACAGAAATTAATTGGAGGGACTCCTGGGTGGCTCAGTCAGTTAAGCGTCGGACTCTTGATTTCAGCTCAGGTCATAATCTCACGGGATATAAGTTTGAGCCCCAAAGTCAGGCTCTGTACTGACAGTGCAAAGCCTGCTTGGGATCCTCTCTCTCTCTCTGTGTGCCTCCCCTGTTCACTTGCTGTTTCCCTCTCTCAAAATAAATAAACATTAAAAAGTTTTCTGAAAGAAATTAATTGGAGCCTGATAAAAGATTATTTATGAGAAAATCTAAACATTATTTTTGATAGTAAATCTTAAAACCATTACTTATAATGGTTAAAATTTCAAAATAAACAAATGCCCCAAAATACTGGAAATGTATAAAAACACCAGTAAGATTTCTTTTTAAAGGAGACAATTCAAAAAGAAGGCAATAAGATAGCACTAGTCCTATCCTAATATTAAAACATATTTCAAAGTTACAATAACTAAAACAGCATGCTATTGGCACATGAATAGATGGATAAGTTGATCAGAATAAACAAAGAGAGAAATGTAATATGTATTAAAAATATTCAAAATAAGGAAGAGAAGATAGATAAGTTAATATGTATGGGGGGGAAAGCACAGTTTTTAAGATTTTTAAGATTGGGTAATCTCTGTACCCAATAAGAAGCTTGAACACAAACCCCAAGATTAAGGGTCCCAAGCTGCACCCACTGAGCCAGCCAGGCACCCCTGGAAAACCTTTAACCATTGGTTTAATCATTGCCTACAATCTTTACTAAAGTTCAAATGAAGCAAAAAGTGAAGTATAAAAATGGACACATAATAGTTTTTACATATAATCTTAAAGGGAAGAAATTATTTCAACAGAAAATACAAAATCTAAAATGCACACAAGAAAATACTGATGAATATGATGACATAAAAACTTTATTTTTTTTAAATATTTTATTTAGATAGAGACAGAGCATGAACAGAAGAGGGTCGTGAGAGAGAGAGAATCTGAAGCAGGCTCTAGGCTCTGTGCTGATGACTTAGGACAGAGCCTGACATGAGGCTTAAACTCATGAACTGTGAGATCAGAACCTGAGCCGAAGTCCTGACTGAGTCACCCAGGTGCCCTGATGACATCAGAACTTTAAAAATACCTTCGAGGGAAAGGGAAAAAACTCACTAGCAAACACTTTAAAGTCAAAAGGCTTCTAAAATTAAATTTTAGGAAGACAACAGTAAATAAAGGAAACTAGCTAAGTGATATGTAGAGTGAATACAGGGAAAAGGAAATTAAGATAGCTCTTAAAGGAGAAGATGCCCAAACTGTCATAATGAGAAATGCAAATTAAATGAGGTAACAAGTATCATCAAGGTCTGAAATGCTGAAGAGCACACATGTGTGGCACAGGGGACACTGTCAAAAGCATCTGAAGGAAGTGGACGCTGCTACAACCTCTCTGGAAAGCAATCTGCTCTACGCAGCAAACTTCTCAGCCAGCTGGAGCTCTCTCCTATGGATAGACTCACATTTGGAGAGAACTACACAGATTTAGGAATAGTCACTGATTTTCACTATTTTTAACAACTGAACGTTTAAGACAACTCAAATAGTCATCAATAGGAGACTAGTTAGTTATGCTAAGTGAAATAAGTCAGCCAGAGAAGGACAANGACAATAAACTATTTGTAAAAAAAATAAAAAATAAAAAAATAAAAAGATTTGTAGTAAGAAAAAAAAAAAAGGAGACTAGTTAAATAAATTCAGGGACTTCAGGGGCACCTGACTGGCTCAGTTGGAAGAATCTTCAACCCTTGATCTTGGGGTCATGAGTTCAAGCCCCATGTAGGGTACAGAGATTACTTAAAAATAAATAAATAAATAAATAAATAAATAAATAAATAATAAAAATAAAAATAAATTCAGGGACTTCAATACAATCGGATAATGTGTAGCCCCTGAATGAAACAGGCCTACGTGTACTGATATAGAGTGACTGCACAATGTACTGGTAAATTAAAATAAATGTCAAATTGTGTGAATATGCTCTGTGTTAAAAGAGAGAGAGAGATGGAGAGAGAGAGAGAGGCACTTGGGTGGTTCAGTCAGTTAAGCATCTGCATCTGACTCTTAATTTCAGCTCAGGTCATGACCTCACAGTCATGGAATTGAGCCCTGATTCGGCGCAATGCTGGGCATGGAGCCTGCCTGGGATTCTCTCTCTCCCTCTCCCTCTGCCCCTCCCCAGCTCCCAGGGGAGGGAGCTTTCTTTCTCTCTCTCTCTCCCTCTCTCTCTCTCTCCCCCCCTTAAAAAAACTAGAGAGCAAAAGAGAATATATACTCTATGCACATATCAGCACAGAATTTATCAGTAATTACAAATATATATATAAATACTATATATAGTTTATATATATATATATAAACACACACATATCTACAAAATGATTTTTTTCTGGATGGTAAGATTGCAAATGGTTTTTATTTTCTTATTTTTAAAATTTTGTTAATAAACTTTTTTCCTACGTATTCTAAAATAACCACATACAATATTCAAACTAAAAGACTTCCAAGACATGAATGTACATATTAAAAACTATTAATGTTAAGCATTATGTTCAATAGAGATTGAAGGGGGTAGGGAGAACGTCTCTGATATTTTTAAAGGTTGTCAGAACTGAGCATTTTCTTCATGTAGTCATGAAAAATGAACATTATATTGACTTTCACATATGTCACATAAAATTGAAAAGGACAGAGTAATGGAAGAAAAGGTATAATCAATCTTTTGGTGCAACAGTGTGCTTTGCTGTTAAGTATCTTTTCCAAAAGCAATTACTAAGGAAGAAGTGAAACCTGAACCAAAAGGAAAACAAACAAGTCAACATTCGCTCTCAAACACCTTTGTAAGTTAAAGTTAGACTGGCCAAGTAATTGTCTCTAACTTGGAAAACAGAATGCATTGTGGGAGCAACGTATTTTGTACTTTGAGGAAGGTCCACACTAAAAGCAAAAAATCCTTACTCGTTAATTTCAATCTGCCAGTAATGTAAGCAACCTATTGACCAAACTGTAAAATGAAAAGACAATTATGTGATTTATCAAGCTACTGAAATACATACAGAATTATAAAAACACCTCCCCATTTGGCATCACCCACTGGTAAGACTGAATGTTTGTATTCCCCCAAAATTCAGGTGTTGAAATTCTTTTTTCTTGTAATGTTTTTTCATTTATTTTTGAGAGAGAGAGACAGAGCATGAGTTGTGGAGGGGCAGAGAGAGAGGGAGACACAGACTCTGAAGCAGGCTCCAGGTTCCAAGCTGTCAGCACAGAGCCCAATGCTGGCTCAAACTCATGAACCATGAGATCATGACCTGAGCTGAAGTAGCTTAACAGACTAAGCCACTCAGGAACCCCCTTCATATGTTAAAATTCTCACCTTCAAAGATGATATGATTAGGGGGTGGGGACTTTGGGACAAGATTAGGTCATGAGGGTGAAACCTTCCTGAACAGGATTAGCATTTATAAAAAAGGTCTCACAGAGCTTGCTAGCCCATTTCACTATACGAGGACAAAAGTTTGTAGAACTGGAAGAGAGCCCTCACATATTGGCACCTTGATCTTAGATCTCCAGCCTCCAGAACTCTAAGCAATAAATTTCTGCTCCCTATAAGCCAGTTCATGGTATTTTGTTATGGCAACCCAAATAGACTAAGACAGTAAGTTAGTCTTTCTCTTCAGAATCCCATCTGCCATTTTGAGGCTTACTGATGAAAGTGGGTTCAGTAAGGGAGGCATGGTATGGAGGACATTTTTTTCCTAAATGGCTGGATTTCTTGATTTTACTGATGCATGCGGAGAAGGGAGAGAGCATCAGAAGAAACAGAGAACAAGACGCATGAGGTTTGGTACAGTGAGGGAGAGGTACTAGAAAAACCAAAGGAAATTGGAGGGCATCAGGGAAAGGGGTTGCCCCAAATCATGTCTGGGACTCAGAAATAGTTGCTTCCCAGGATGACTCCAGCCCACATGCATATTCATGGACACTGGCAAGTGTGGAGAGTGGTAGAAGGCCAGAGCCCAGCTTTCTCTATGGAAGAGAGGATTCCAGTGTCATACTCTAGCTCCACTGAATCAGAATTTCCAAGGAAAGGTCTAGCACCCTATATTTTTTTAAACTCCCTAGCTTACATTGAATTATCAAGATCATTACCCACTTTCTGAAAATGACTTTTGCATCATATCTTACTCTGACTTACACCTATATTACACATCTCATTCTTTTCTGGTCCTAACACTATAATCTTTCAGACCGCCCAAAGCATAGAGAATCATCAGAAATCTTCACCAGCCAACATTGTATAAATAGTTGCTAAGCAATTAAATCATTATTACCAAAATAAAAGTTTCAGTAATACATCACTTGATTAAACCTATAAAAAACAGAATGTGTGATAAATCAATATTTGTAAGCCCTCTTTCTGTCAACTGCAGGTTTTGAACACTATGAGAAAATCAGTATATAATATGATTTAGAGTCACCAAGGAAATAGAATAACAGAATCTCATAAATGGAAAGGACCCTAAAAGTCATTCAGCCCAACATCCCCTCTAATGCCTAAATCCCTACTAAAGCACCTCTGACAGGTGATTTTACAGACTGGCATATTCAGAAAACAAGAATTTATTAGTTAATGCAGAAAGAAAAAATATAAACCTGTGAATGGAAAGCAAAATTATAAACACTTACATGAAAGCAATTTCAGCCTCCCAGAAAATTACAAGGATGGATATTTGCTCATGTTTTCCTGATGTTATTTTGACACATGAATTTGAGTGGCCTAAACAAAAGAAGTGCCTCAAAGCAATAAACAGGACAATGTTTCCTCGAAAATACTTCACTTGGGGGCACCAGGGTGGCTCAGTCAGTTGAGTGTCCTACTCTCGATTTCAAGTCAGGTCATGATCCTAGGGTAATGGGATAGAGCCCACGTTGGGCTTCACACTAAGCATGGAGCCTGCTTAAGATTCTCTCTCTCCCTTTGCCCCTCCTCTCTCACAGAAAGAAAGAAAGAAAGAAAGAAAGAAAGAAAGAAAGAAAGAAAGAAAGGAAGAAAGGAAGGAAGGAAGGAAGGAAGGAAGGAAGGATGGAAGGAAGGAAGGAAGGAAAAAAGAACAAAAGAATGGAAGGAAGGAAGGTATTTTTACTGATGCAGAAATAGCATAATCACTATAAAATTCACAGACTGCAAACAGTTCTAAAGTTAGCAGCACTGAGGTAAGAGGTTATGTTCTTACTGCACTATGCATCCCTTTGAAAAAGAGAGATAGATGGGCTGGAGGAGGATCTACATTGAACGTGACAGCAATTTAGTGGAATAAACTAAGCCCCAACTCTTTGGCAGCAGGAAAGGTGGTCATGGCCCTGCTGGATAACCCCATAGGTTAGGCCAGCATAAAGCAGGTGAATAGGTACTTCCTCACTGTCATCCCAGCACATAGGGAGAAATACTCTCAGGAGCTATTAAATTGCATGTCCTAAGCTCCAAATATCAAAAAAGGCTGAGAAAAAGCCCAAGTTCATTGAGGGTAGGGGTTGTCAGCTTACAGCTCTGCCATTTACAGTTTCTATGCAATCTAGGGAAAGGGCACTAAGAAAAAGAATAAGCCCTAAAGCTAGGCTTACATATATTATTCTTAGTTGCTCGAAGTTGACCATATCCACATGGATTTTCCCCTTTCTTCACTATAAGGCTGGTAGTGGGCAAATCACTTAACCTCTCTCTGCCTCAGGTTCCTCCTATAGGAAACCATGATCCTCCTAAAACATGACTCAGTGTTTCTTCCCCATGGTTAAAATGTTTAATGGCTCAACATGAACAACAGAACTGAGTTCAACAACAGTTTACCTTTCAATTTTCTCCCAGTTTATTCTCCTGCAGCCCTACTCATCATCTTCGACAATGTCTTGAGGTTCCCACTTCCACACCTTTGTTTTGCCCACCTGAAATCCACTCCCCTCTCCAAGCATACCTTATTTCTGCCTCCTGAAGTCCTGTGGAGTCCTTGAACCTCATGGAAATCTTATATTTCTGAGCTTTTTGTTGGTTTGTTTTAAGTTTATTTATTTGAGAGAGAGAGAGAAAAAGAGAGCACCAGCAGGGGAGGGGCAGAGAAAGGGGGACAGAGGATATGAAGTGGGCTCTCTGCTGTCAGCACACGACGCAGGGCTCAAACTCACTAACTGTGAGATCATAACCTAAGTCAGACACTTAACCAGCTGAGCCACCAGGCACCCCACGTTTCTGAGTTTTTTGTTCATGGTGTTCATCTGGCCCTTATTAACTGCTACCTGGTACTGTTGCAGTATCAAGTATCAAGTTCGCATGGGACTTGATCTTCCTCATGATGTGTTTATTACTTGAGTTAAGGCATCTGCCTTTGGGACTAGGGTTGCCAAATAAAATATAGGATGCCTCACTTAATTTGAAGTTCAGATAAACAACAAATAACATTTTTTAGTATAAATATGTCCCGTGCAATATATCAAGCTCATCAGGGTAGAGGATGTCAGCTGCAGCTGTATCACTTAACACCCACACAGTCTCTATGCAGCTGAGGAAACGTTTCCACACACTCTGGAACACATGCTAAAAAATACATTGTTTATTTGAAAATCAGATTAACCAGGTATCCTGTATTTTTATTTGCTAAATCTGGCAACCTTATTTAGGACACTTCTATCACTATTTTAAATGCCCAGCATAACACTCCAGGATAGTGAGTTTCACAGCATATGCAAATTTGCTGAGCTACTATAATTTAATATAAACAAACCTAAGGATGGCTATCTGAGAACACATCTTCAGCACGTGGCCCTTGATTCCTCCCTGTTCCAAGGGACCAACCTTGATCCACTTGCCCTCTCCTCCAGGTTAGCAGGATGACCAGGAATCTGACCTCAGCTGGTTTAGTTCCAAGCAGCTATTTTGGGAGCATGGAAACTGGAAGACTGATCCAATGCTGAGACCCAGGGGAACAAGTCCCAGAGCCCAGGCACGCAGTCTTCCCAAAGGGCCACCTGAGGGTCAGGTGTAGATCAGAAGGGAAAGGTCCGCTGCAGGCGGGTAGTATGTGTGACTAAGAGAACCTCACAGAGCAGCCATAGCCAAACTGATAACAGCGGGACAGTGTCCAAGACACTGAGTCCATTTGGACAAAATTCTTCCCTCGGGTTCACTAAAGTTAATCTTTTATATACTTACCATGACTTTTCTCTGCACCCTTCATCATATTGCTGCATGCTAGCTTTTTCCTGAGAAAAGGGAAATAGCTGTTTCTTTCCAAATTCATGCCCCACCAGAGACAGGGGTAGGAAAAGAGAGCCATGATCCTTAAAGAATATCATATCCCAAAGTGGTGCTCTGCTAAACAAACCAAAAGTTTCCTGTAGCAGACGCAGGGAGCCAAGTAGAGTCAGAAGGTCTTTGCCAAGTTGTGGGGAGTAGTCAGAGGTCATGAAGGGAGGTCACAAGAGGGGGAGGTAGCCACACAGGTCCTTTTTAGGACTGCATTTTCAGTATCACTCTTCCCACAAGATTGCTGAAATCCTTCCAGAGCACATTGTGGCTGCTTTATCCTCAGCAGCACCCTGACTACCTTCCTCACTGGATGCTTTCTCTTAGCATTCATCAGGTACCCCCACAACCCCCCCCAGCAGAGGGCCACCAGGCCACAGAGCAATGCAGCTGCCTGCCTGCCTGACCCTCAGCAGTTCGTCGGTACAGTGTTCAAATTCCAGCTCAGCTACTTCTTCACCATGTGCCAGTAATAAGGTTACTGAACCTTTCTACACCCCAGCTTCAAAATCTACAAAAGGGAGGTTATAAAACCTCCTTACATGGAGTGCTACCCACTGACTAAAATAATATTAATATTATTAAAACATAATAATAAGAACTCAATACACGTTGGTATCCCTCACCTTCTACAGCAATTTACAGAGATGGAGGGATCCATCTTTAACTCTGAAAGACTTGAGATACGGACAATGAATAAATGAGGATAGTCTTATAAAGAGCTTCTTACAGAAAAAGTAGAAGTGAAGGAAGAATTAGAAAATCTAAGGAGCATGTATAAATTAACAGATTCAGATGACATGCAAGGTAGAGTATTAATAGAACTGACAGACGCACCTCAAGGGTCCTTTCTCATTTTGGCTCAAAGACTTGTGTGAAACCAAAATGACTAGTGGAGTACTAAGGAACTGGTGTTAAATCTTTATGTCTTAATAAAGATCTGGGAGAAAGAGTGATCAGCAAGTTAATGAGATTTTCCTGATATTACTAATCTGAGGGATGTTGCAAATATCAATGAGCAAAGATAAAATAATAGAAAAACATAAGTAAGTGTGGAAACACAGGCAAGATAGAGCTGTATAAAACTCTACATGAAAAATGCTAACTCATTTAACTAAGAAGCTTGCTATGCCCAAAGGAGTAGAGGAAATAGGGAACTAATAATGAAAAAAGACACCAAGGGGTAAACAAGAATAGCAAATTAGAAAGAAGTTTATATCATGAGCTTGGCCAGGGAGAAGAATAAACACCACTGTTTGAGTACATGCACAAAATTCTATTATTTCACTGAAGGAAAAAAAGGCATGAATCAGAGATTGCTCTGAGGATGACACACTGAGTTTAGGGGTTCTGAAGGTCACAAAATTATGTCGAAAGTAAGAGAAATGAGTGACAAGAAATAAAAATGCTATAATAAGGGAAATGATGATTCCCAGGAAGATAAACAAGGGCAGCTGAGTGGTTCATAAAAAATGAGAAGCACATGAAATTAGTCCATAAATATGTGAGACCGATGTGTAATAGGGGATGGCATTTTGTCTGAAGAGAAATTAAGAAAGAGAAGGAATTTTCAAAAGAGAAATGAAGTGTAATAACCTGGTAAACTCATGAAGAGTGAAGCAATGAATCTGATGCTGCCCAGGAAACAAGGGCAAGGCCATGTCTCCAGGCTTTGAAATCAGCAGGGATCAGATGCTAGAGAGCGTCCTTCCTCCTGAGATACGGTCTTGCTGGTGCAATGGACCAAACAACCTATCAGGCCCTTCCTGAGAAAAGGTTTATGATAGGAAGAA
Source organism: Crocuta crocuta (assembly GCF_008692635.1). Taxonomy (NCBI): domain Eukaryota; kingdom Metazoa; phylum Chordata; class Mammalia; order Carnivora; family Hyaenidae; genus Crocuta; species Crocuta crocuta. The sequence goes on along the minus strand of NW_027531626.1, from coordinate 1,805,511 downwards.
ACATATGTCCCACTCTCAGAGGGAACATCTCTCAAATAAGAATAAAGCAGAAATCCTGGCTCCCTATAGTTATTATGTGTCCCAAGACCCGGTTTCAGCAGCGACCCAAATCCCAAGGCAAATTCAACTTAATGTATGACACTTTCATTAGCAGAGAGGACATGTGGCTTCAACACATTTTTCCTACTTAGAAAGTTTCTGACAAAGGTCAAACGATGTAGCAGAGTCAATAATGTGTTCCAAGACTCCAGAATAAGGAAGAGCTACAGTACTAAGAAAAAAGTGAATTAAGTGCTAACTATTATAATGTCAAAAGTGACAGAATTACAAAAGTTATATCTGGGAATCTGGGGGTATAGGAAGAAAAGGGCAAGGACAGCATTAAGTTAGAGAAGTGAGAAGGAGATAGGGTCTTTCCATGGTTAGGCAGGGCTGACTGTTATAGAGAGAGCTCAATAAATTTGTGAGGCATAGTAGAAAGGCAGAGGGGGAGGAAGGAAAGAAGCAGGGATGGAAGGAGGGAAGGAAAAAGACCCATACCAGGATTCTCTCTGTGCCATTAACTGGGAGCTCCCAAAGTGAATGCAGTGAGTGGAACCCAGGGTCCCCCTGGAATTGTCACCCAGGAGATCCAATTGATGCTTAGACTGTCTACAGCAGTAGACATCTCCACTGCAGCTATCTCCACTGGGAGAAATGGTCTCAAGAACTATAATAAAATGATGCAATCTCAGCTAAATAGCTATTCACATTATGAGAAACCACTCTTGGCTTGCTATAGAGCCTTGGTAGAGACTGAATGTCTTATAAAAGAAAACCAAGAGACATACAAGTCACGTTATTTAATTTTAGCAACCCATAAATATGTCTAGTGGCACTCCATTACCAAGTGGAACTGTTAATTATGATATAAGGTTTGAGCATATCCTGAAGACATAAGCAGGTGGCTCACCCTCCTGGTGTGGCTGCTTCTAAAGTCTCATTGCTAAAGGCTGTGTAACCACCTTTCTGTCAATGTACTGTCATGATTCAGAAAGACATTCCATATGACCACTTGACCAAGAGGACATTTTAAGCCTGACATAGATACTTCTATTGAAATTGCTTGTACCAAAAGTGGACCACTGCACTGAGTAGGTCTTTGAGGAGTTCTTCCTGTGGTTTACTCGGCCTAGAATCAGTTAAGACCTAAGGTCAGAATTTATATCAAGTCATGGACAGTGTTTAATTGTTCCTCCAGACTGTGGGGAACTTGGAAGGATCAAGTTCCTTGGAAAACTTAGGAAAAAGGAACTCAGGAAAGAGCTATATCCATGTATAGGACCTATCCAAATGGACCCACAGTACAAGGATATTGTCCCACATGAACGACGACCAAAGACCTTTCTATAAACAGTTATGTGTTAGCCTCCTTCCCCCACCAACCCATGCTTCCTCACTAGGTTTATGAACAAGGTGGCCATGAAGGCAGGCATGGAAGTTATGCATAGGTTCAACAATATATCCTCTGAGATAGGGAGATGAGAGCAGAGGGAAATGGGGTGTGAAATGAGTTTGGAAAGTTAGTAGAGATCAGATGAAAGCAGGCCTTGCTGTACATAGTAAGGATGTTGGTTCTCACCTAAGAGAAGTGGAAAGTCTTGGTAGCAGTTATTTACTTATTTATTTATTCATTCATTCATTCATTCATTCATTCATTTATTCATTTACTTATGGGGGGTGCACAGGTGACCCAGGGAAAGAGAGAGAGGGGGAGAGAGACAATCCCATGCAGGCCCTGCACTGTCAGCACGGAAGCTGAAGAAGGGCTCAAGCTCGCCAGAAGCAGGGTTCAAACTCCCCACTTATTCGAATTGATCTACAGTACATGAGATCATGACCTGAGGCAAAGTCGGATGCCTAATGGATTAAGCCACCCAGGTGCTCCCATGGTAGTATTTTTAAAGTGATGAGAGAGAAGAAGATACATAACATGCCTGGAACAAAAGTGTTTTGGAGTGAAGCTAAAGTAAATACATGAGGACACTTAGGAGTTCCAGGAGCCCAGGTAAGAGCTGATAAATTCCAGACTCAGGTGCTTCAGTAAACAGATGAATAAGAGGATGGACTGCAGCAATACTGAAGGTTAACATTACCAGCATTTGTGACTCATCAGGTATGGAAACTGATGATGACAGATGCATCAGCCCCTCACCAAGATAGGAAAACACTGGAAAGGGACCCAAAAGGAGAGGAACTGTCTTTGAATAGAAACTATGGCTATTTCTTCTAACTACCTCACCACCACTACCACCAATCAACCAACTCACAAGATTAAGTCAACTTTATTTTCAGTGATCAAAACACAGAATCTGGCTCTGCCTTCACAAATATCTTCCCATTGCTCACTGATGCCTAATATTTTATTTAAAAAAATAAATAAATAGTAAGCCTCAGTCACCACACTCCACAATTAGAAGGAAGTGGCATTGTACTACTTTCTGAGGGCAGCCACAACAAATTACCAGAAACCAAGAGGCTTAAAACAAGAGAAGTGTATTCTCTCTCAGTTTTAAAGGTGTACAAGTCTGAAATCAGTGTCATTAGGGCCATCCATCTCTGAAGGTTCTCATGAAAAACCCTCCTAGAGTCTTCTAAGTTCAATGGTTTTTGGCATTCCTTAGTGATGGCAGTAGAACTCCATTCTCTGCTTCCTTCCTCACGTGACCTCCTTCTCCTTGTGTATTTCTGTGTCATCTCCTTCTGCATTTCCTTTTTTAATTTTTTTTAATGTTTTTATTTATTTTTGAGAGAGAGAGAGAGAGCATGAGCAGGGAAGGGTAAGAGAGAGAGGGAGACACAGAATCGAAGCAGGCTCCAGACTCTGAGCTAGCTGTCAGCACAGAGCCCGATGCGGGGCTTGAACCCACGAACCGTGAGATCATGACTTGAGCCGAAGCCACCCAGGTGCCCTTCCTTTTGTATTTCTTATAAGGGCACTGTCATTAGATTCAGGGCCCACCATAAAACCAGAATGATCTCATTCTGAGACACTTAATTACATCTGTAAAGACCTTATTTCCAAATCATACCACATTCATAAGTACTGAGGGTGAGGACTTGAACATATCTTTTGGGGGCCAGTATTCAACCTACTGTAGGTGTCAAATGTAAACAGACTGCTTAGATATGTCCTGCTTAAGCATGCTTAAATGAGTTTCAGCTAACACAGCATTCTCCAGAGTGTGTCAGACAACTCTTAGTTCCTGGAGATGCTCAAGATAAATCTCTACCACAGTCAAGTAAGTTTTGGAAAACACTAGATGCTCTAACACCTTTCTTATGATTTATAAATTTACATATACCCATTAAAGTTTCTGACAAGCCCATTGAAGCTGTTTAGTCCCACAGTTTCCAAATTAATCTGACCCACAACCCTTGCCTTCTGGGTACATCTGAAAAACTGTCGTCCATGAGGCACACTCACAGATCTGCTGAGTTAAAATATAATTAACTAATCAATACTCAGTGAGGATACATGGTGTGGATTTCAGGATTCCTCTCAATTTCAATGGAGAAGAAGATATGAAAGAAGGTCTCGAACACTGGGAAAAGAGGATGGAATAAGATGTAAATTCAGGCACAGGGTGTGCTAGAGCAGGTGGGCAGGATGCTGGGACAGGTGCAGAAAGATGAGGCTAGATACTCCAAGGCTTTGCTCAAAGAATTCTTTGTTCACTTTAAACTGTGGGGAAACAACACAAGCTGTGACAGAGAGGTTCTTGGTTGACTGCTTGTTTTTTTATTTGTGGGTGTGTTGGGTTGGTTGTTGTTTTTTGTTTTTGTTTTTTTTTTTCAGTTGAGTAAAAGCATGTACAGCAATTTTTTGTGATTTATAGTTGTTTTTGTTTTTCATTTTCTCAAACATGATGCTATCCTTATAAAGGGCATGTTTCCCATGGATTTTATTAATTGAAGTGCCACTGTAACTACATTTCTGTCATTCTGAATTCTTCCTGTAGTTGCAGCTAAAAGCCAAAGTCTTTCTCCACTTGGCTCCTCAATTACCAAATACATATAATAGAGTGATGGTGTGGTCAGTGAGAATCCTGATTCTCCACTGGAACAGGAGCTATGAAACTGTATATCCCCGACTGTTGGCCAGCGTGAGCAGGTAAGCCCCCATTACCTGGAGATCTGGTCACTCCCAGCAGCTGAGATCTGATTGAGGACCAGGGTTGAAGAGAAAGCACAGGCCTCACATGCATCTTGAGTTCCTCCCAAATTCCTGCACCACCTGCAGAACTGTGGCCCCTGCCTCCCATGGCATTCTCTGCCTACGCAAGAGAGATGCAGGTGATCTCTCAGCCTTGGGTATCATGTGTTCAATGGTCACATCTAAGCCGCAGCTTAACTTCCTTTTTCTGGGAAGAATAATGTGTGCTCTTGACTCCTTGTTCACTCAGACTCTATTACTTCCCCTCAGTAGATCAGTGACTGAGACAGCTGTCAGGGTTAAGAAGTACTGAGCCCCTCTACTATTCTTTACTCATCTCCAGATTTCAGCTGGAGCTACTGCTCACAAAGGTTTGTGGCACAGCAAGCTTCAAAACACTATACGAGAGTTTCCTGAGGCGGAAGTCCTGTACCATTAGAGAAACACAAGATTATATCATCTGATACAAGAACAAACATATTTTATGAGTTATGAATTTATGTTAATGTGCATTAAGGGAAAAAGAGCAGCACACAAAATCTGTGATTCCATAACTGCACGTGCTTAGAATCAGCCTAATTTTGTAAGACACTTTGCTTAATTTAGTTTTTTATATTTATTTATTTTTGAGACAGAGAGAAACAGAGCATGAGTGTAGGAGGAGCGGAGAGAGAGGGAGACACAGAATCAGAAGCAGGCTCCAGGCTCTGAGCTGTCAGCACAGAGCTGATGTGGGGCTCAAACCCTCAAACCATGAGATCATGACCTGAGCCAGAGTCAGATGCTTAACCGACTAAGCCACCCAGGCATCCCAACACTTTGCTTAATTTAAAACTTAACAGGGGCTCCTGGGTGCTCAGGAGCGTCTGACTTTGGCTCAGGTTATGATCTCACAGTTCATGAGTTCAAGCCTCACATCAGGCTCTATGCCAGCAGCTCAGATCCTGGAGCCTGCTTTGGTTTCTGTGTCTCACTCTCTCTCTCTGCCCCTCCCCTGCTCAGGCTCTGTCTCTCTCTCTCTCTCAGAAATAAATAAAGATTTTTAAAATGTTAAAGTTTAATAAAAAATAACATCGATAATCACATAGGTGGGACCTCTCATATATATGAGAGGTTTTACCTGTCTGAGAGGATGCACCACTACACCATATATAGCTATAGAATCTCAGATGGAGAGACACTTCAGTGGCAGCCTGGAGAGCAAGAGTCTTCTCCAAACCTGCCCTGGCAAATGGATTCTGCCCTGAGTTTAATCTCTGTCAATGGGAGAGAAACTCTAAGAAAGACAATTTTCCATCACAGACTAGTTCTGACAAAAGGAGGACAGCAGTGCTTTTCTTGCTTAGGAAGAACGCACACACACACACACACACACACACACACACACACACACAAAATTTAATTGCCCTAAAGCTTGAGCCAGTGTTGACAAATAGCAGGTCTTAGAGAAGAAGAGCAAAAGATTTCATTTCGGAAGTTGTAACTTAAGGGAGTAACAACTGGATGATTCTAATGCAAAGGGTATTTGCTTCTGAATACTTCTGAGTAACTTAGAAAGATTGTTTGCAGTGTGCAATGGATCCATGAATAGAATACTTCTTGCCCCTTCCTCTAAACTCTACATTTTTTTCCCTGAATCCAGCACTGTCCCCTGCTTTGCATATGTGCTACCATTGTTCCTGCTCAGATTCTCCAAGGAAAGCCAGAGTCCCTGATTCCCTGGATTATCCCAGGAGGCTTCACAGGGACCAGGTTCTTGCCAATTTTAGGTCTTTCTACCCTGATGTCAGTGTGATCCTTTAAAAAAAAATTACTAGGGGCGCCTGGGTGGCTTAGTCGGTTAAGCGTCCGACTTTCGCTTAGGTCATGATCTCGCGGTTCGTGGGTTCGAGCCCCACGTCGGGCTCTGTGCTGACTGCCAGCTCAGAGCCTGGAGCCTGTTTCAGTCTGTGACTCCCTCTCTCTCTGACCCTCCCCTGCTCACACTGTCTCTCTCTCTCTCCTAGAAATAAATAAAACATTAAAAAAATAAAAATTAAAATTAAAATTAAAAAAAAATTACTCATATATATCCCACTAGGAAACGCTCCATGGATCTTTGTCATCCAAAGAGCAAAGTTATTTATTTATTCACTGAATATTTTTTGAGTGTTTACCATACACCAGACACTGCTAAGCAGCACCCTCCCTTATTCAGAGGTACTGCCAATATATATAATGCAATCCAAAATTCAAAAATAATTCATTAATTGGTCACTGTTTTGAGTTACTTTTGTTATATGAGAAGAATCACAGCTATTAAAAAAAAATTTGGATATGCCGAATTAAAATAAGAAAAAGGAGGTCAGGGATTGAGCTCAGGATAAACTAAAAAATGGGATCAAGAGAAGAGCCATGAGTTGGGAAAAAGCCAACCGTCTCAATGAGAAGGGATTATTAAACATTTACACAAGGGCATACAAAAGAACATACCTTCTCTACGGATGTGGTTCACTCATTCAGATAATCATTCAAACATTAAATGATGCTTTATAGAATGTTCACTAATTATAATTCCTTCAACATTGTGTTCATTGGAATATGAGGGGACTTCTAATTCATCCCTTCATTAACTCATTTAATGTCTCACAATGGCCTATTCTGGGTCCTACTCTAACCGCTGGAAATAGAGGTGACTCTGACAGACAAGGTTCCTGCTCCCTTGGCATTTATACCATCTGTGAGCAGGTGGGAGACAAACATCGAAACTAGGACAGACATCTCAAACCAGACAGAAGGAGGGAAGAAAGGAAACAAAAATACTCAACGACCATAGTGCTACATAGAGATATGAAATAGAAAAAGTGAAAAGGAGTGATGAGTAGCTATTTTAGACATCATCAGAGAAAGTCTCTCTAAGGTCTAAATGACAATAGGAAGCTATCCAGCTGTAATGAATGGATGAAAGCATTCTAAGCAGAGAATATCTAGTACAAGATTCTAATTCCTGGAATGAACATTAAAAATCATGCACATAGAGAAGCACATGAAAGTTGCTTGAACTTCTGATGACTATGAATTAGTCATTCAGACTTCAACTGGAAGCCAGGAATAAAATTCTCATCATTAATTAACTTGACAATGTAAACTAAAAAAAAATAATAAATTATGAAACAAGAATTTTAAAACAAAAAAAAGGTATAAAGACTCTTTTAGTTTGTTTGGTTAAAGTAATCTACTTTAGCCAAAATATGTTGTCTTGAAAAGGAAATCATACTTCAGACTTTTAACTGTTCGTTTCCCCTCCATTTTGTCAATCTTTAATTTGGGAGGGAAGGGAACCTGAAACTTCCTGTTGGACTGACCACCAGCAGGATACAGAAATCCTAGTTCTGAAATGAAAGCAATTCTAAATTTTAGCCAAGTAGGCACAGTACTGGGCTTTCTTTATGGATGAGGCCATCTGGTGAACTTATGGTATCTCATCAATGATCACGGCCTCTACTGGATTACAAAAATCATGATTTTTAAAGTTTCCAACTCCATAAACAGACAATCAGAGGCACTGAGTGGACAAATAAAATGATTAACTTAGAATCACCGACTAAGGCACTGGCAATACTTACCAAAACCTAAGGGGAAACTAACACTGCACCACAAGGAAAATCGACAACCTGAATCATGTTACTCAACAAAAATAAACAAAACTTAACCATTACTCTTGAATTGGAAAATAATAATACATAAGGGCAGCATAGAAATCAATTTTAAATAAAATACTCTCAATCACATGAATGAATTTTGAAGACATTATGTTGAGCAAAAGAAGCCAGAGCCCCACTATAGTACTGACTTACCAGAAGTTTGAGAATAGTCCATTCTAATTTATGGCAATAGAAATCAGCAGAATAATTACCTCTTAGAAGGAGATGGGGGTAGTGTTTATAAAAAAAAGTCACAAGAAACTTTCCCGGGCAATGAGAAGATCTATATAACTTGACCTGAAGAACTGTTACATGGCTGTATGCAAAGGTAAAATTTCATTAAATTTAAAAATGTGTGCATGCACTGTATACACTGTGTGGTAGCTAACTTGACAATGAATTATGTTGTTTGAAAACGTGTGAATGTTACACTGGTAAATAATATCACCAACTTGACGAAAAAATTAATTAAATAATAGTAATTGATAAATTAGAAAACAAAATATAGAATTGATTGATAAATATAAAAGCAATCTCTTAGGAGAGTGGGTAAATAAATAAACTAGGTAAACCACTACACTAGATTTTTCAAAAAGGCAGAGAACACAAAAACACAAATTTAAGAACACAAAAAGGGAGGTGGCTGGCAAGATGGCGGAGNAAAAAAAAAAAAAAAAAAAAAGAACACAAAAAGGGAAATAACATAAGCTAAAAGTTTTCAAAGAGGTAATTCTCATAAAAGTATTGAATTCAGGCAAGTTTATGAGTGAAATATTTCAAATTTTAAGGCTGGGACAATTACTGTGTTATATAGAATGGTTTTGACTAAAAATGGTAGATTGGAGCCAATCACAAATACTCCTTCTTCCCATAAATTGAAGAAAAAAAGTAATGAAAACTAATAAACATGCACACATAAACACACACAAACACAAATAAACTAGATCTAAATTTCTGCCATAAAAGTCTAGAAGAGGCAAAGATTCTTGTGTGATATAACATGGCATAGAGTGGCTTCTGACCCATATCACAACAGGTGCAAGGGAAAGCTAAGGTAAAATAGACTGAGAATTCTCACTAATAGTCCCAATTCACAGAGAAGCAAACTGAGTGACAAAGATATTCATTGGAAAGACATGGACAAACCAATTCTTGAAGGGGGCAGAAGCCCTTGCCACCTTTTTACAAGTTTCCAGTGAGGTGGGCGGAATAGCCACTACTATCTCTACAGAACAGAGAGCTTATCAGTTCTATTCAGACCTAATTATCCCCAAAGGAACATGGAGGATTGAAAACAAAGGAGAAAGTTAATGGCCTAAGATCTTCGGAGAAAACAGTAAGCCAGCGGACAGGAGAAACATTGAAAGGCCCCAGTCAGGCTCTCATTGCCCACTCAGACCCCAACAAAGGCAAGAAAACCAACCTATCACCAACGGTACCTAAGGTTGCCAACTTTAGCAAATAAAATTACAGGACACCCAGTTTCACTTGGATACACTTAACACTAAAAAAAAACGTGTTCATTGTTTATCTGAAATTCCAATTTAACTGGGAATCATAGATCACGTACATCTACTGTAATAAAACCAGAAACAGAGAGGTGCTCTTATTGTTTCCTTTCTGTCACCAGATAGAACAGGAACAGCTTTGGGGAAAGATGGGTGAGTGAAGATGAAATGAATCCAGGAGTTCATCCCCTCTGACAGAAATTCCATGGTATCATTAGAAAATAATAAAATGAAATTAAATTAAAAATAGGCTGATCTTAGACATTTCCATAGAAGCATACACTGCTAGAAAATTGTATTAACAATATATGCAAAGTTCTGAGGGAATGTGAAATATCGAGAACCTAGCCAACCAAGAGGCTGATTAATTATAATGAAGTAAAGCATCCACAAGACTGTCTTGCAAATTCCACTGAACAATGGAAACAAGGCAACTGTGATGAATAAAGAAGATGCTAAAAGGATCACTGGTGAGTACTGAAAATATTAAATTATGGTAATAAGACTAAAACAAACTAGAAATTATGAGTAAAGAACATAAAGCAAGCAAAATAAATGTGATGACTTAAAATAACATAACATTAATAAAAAATAAAAAATAGTTAAGACAGGAATTGTTACATTGCTATCTATCAATATTACGTAGAAGTCAAGTAAAAGTAAATAAAAAGTAAAAATAGGGGCGCCTGGGTGGCTTAGTTGGTTAAGCGTCCGACTTTCACTTAGGTCATGATCTCGCTGTTAGTGGGTTCGAGCCCCGCATCAGGCTCTGTGCTGACTGTCAGCTCAGAGCATGGAGCCTGTTTCAGAGTCTGTGACTCCCTCTCTCTCTGACCCTCCCCTGCTCATGCTGACTCTCTTTCTCTCTTCCTAGAAATAAATAAAACATTAAAATAAATTTTTTAAAGTAAATAAAAAGTAAAAATAAATAATATAAATGGAATCTTCCTTTTTTACAAAATTATTTTTCTTAAACCATAGAGGCATCTTTTAAAAATTAATATATTGTGATAAAAAATTTACCTAAATTTCTGAACTACCTCCAGTTTCAGTTATTTCAACTATTTGTTTTTATTCTGTTAATATTAAGTAAACTTAATTTTGTTAATTTTTATTTAAAGTAAATATTAATACAATTTAATAAATAAGAATCCAATTTAGTATGACTTCATGTTTACAAAATTAATTCCATCTAACATTCTATTTATTAAAGAAATATATATCATTAATTGAGCACCTGCCAAGTTCCAGGCACACTGCCCTTTGTACATACACATATGACATAGATGCACATCAAGAGATATTTGGTATCATGTCCATGTCATGAATGATAGTTATTTTCAAATGATAGAAAATTGGGAGTGAATCTTCATTTTGTCCTGTTTATCTTTTCAAATTTGAATTATTTATAAGGAATGGGAATCATTTTTATAAAAACAACCAGTTATCAAAAAACACAGAGAAAGGAGGAAATAACATTTAATTTTAAAACCAGCATAATACATATTAAAACTTGACCCACCCAAAAAATGCACCAAAATGTCAGACATGCAAATTTCATTTATGAATATTTAAACAAAAATCCCAATTGAAATATAAACAGAATGAGTCCAACAAAAGAGTAATATGCCACAACCAAATAGAATTCACTCCAAGAATGACAAATAGTCAATAGGTATTAATATGCTCATTATAGTAAGTATTTTCAAGTTTATTTTTGAGAGAGTGACAGAGAGAGAGAGGAAGTAGGGAAAGGTCAGAGAGAGAGGGAGAAAGGAAGTAGGGGAAGGTCAGAGAGAGAGGGAGACTGAGGATCTGACCTAGCTCTGCTGACAGCAGAGAGCCTGACATGGAGCTTGAACTCATGAACCATGAGACCATGAACTGAGCCAAAGTCAGACACTGAACCAACTGAGCCACCCAAGCAATTCTCATCATAGTAAGCCTAAAGGAGATTAAATCATAATCATTTTGTTAGATACTAAAAAACATTTTATAAAATACATAATTTATTTCAAATATTAATGAATAATAACACAGTAAGAAATATATAGTTTTCAAACTAATAAAGCTGGAGGAAATTCAGGAAAGTAAGATATTCCAGAATCCACGTGAAGAAACTATTTCAGGAAGGGAATGAGCCACTCTGTTGAACATTGCTGAGACTTGCATAAAACAAAAAGTAAAGAAGGGTCATGGGTGCTTACTTGTCAATGGGATATATTCTAACATGCATGGTGATTCCACATTAAGGAGAAAAACCTCGTATTGCCAGAGAGAGAGGAAACAGTTCTAAGAGCAGTATCTGTGAGTAGCAATACGTAGCTGGCCTTAGGGAAGAGCAAGGAACAGTTCTTCCTCCATTAAAAAAAAAAAAAAAAAAGGAGCAAGGGCAGAGCAGATGCAGACAGGTTGGAAGATTTGATGTTGCAAAAAGGAGGGAGTTCTATGTTCATTATTTTCTATGAAGTAAGACGCAAAGTCATCAATGAGAGTACAAAATGGTGAAGGATGTTAAAGGTTTGAGGGGAGTAGGTAAGATAAAAATAGTCTTTGGGGATTGTGAAAAAATGATAAAGGGAAGAAGGAAATAATTAAGATTGCTGGGCTGTGTTCTGGACCCACCTGGGACTTAAGATCATAAATTCTAAGTGTAGGGTCAGTCACCATGGGTGGGTGTGTTGTCTCAGGTGTATCCAGCCCAGGGGGAAGACACAGAATGGATAGATTGGGTGAAAGCAGGGTTGGGCCTCTTCTGGATGAGTTCAAAAGTGAAGAAACAGGCCTAGGACTCAATGCTTACACACAGAGTGGCTACAGCAACACATACTGGGATCTAGGCTGGATAAGAGAAGAGAGAACATTGTGGTAAGGAGGGCATAATGTACAGAGTTGTTATGCACCTTAAACTAATGTAACATTGTGTATCAGCTACAATGTGCATGAAATCTTACCTGTAAAAGAAAAAAAGACAAGAAGACAAGGTAAAGGCAACTAGTGAAAAATACTGCAGTCAGTGAATAAAAGATCCTAATGTGGTCACGAATGGCTGGAATTGGGATGTTCGAATAAGACAGAACAAATAGGAGGCAGATGGTCAGAGAGTAGGACACTTAAAATGGAGATTTTGAAGGTAACGGTAAAGGAATGGAGAAAAATATCATTAGAAGTGAGGAAGATAAGGTGCTCAGAGGCCAGGTTCATGGCTTTCCATCTCACTCAGCACAAAATACAAAGCCTTAAGGTAATCTACAAGGCCCTAATGTTCTGTATCCCATTTAACACCTTGACCTTGTCTTCTACGATGATACCTTTCATCATTCTATGAAACTATACTCAACTCCTTACTCTTCCTTAAAGTTGCTAGCGATGTCCACATCTCATGTTCCTTTGCACTTGCTACCTCTACCCAGAATGCCCTTCCCATGATACCACCTCACAGTATGAAGGAAAACAGTATGAAGTTTCCTCACAAAATTAAAAATAGAATTATCATATGATCCAGTAATTCCATTACTGGGTATCTACCACACACACACACACACACACACACACACACACACACAGACCATAAATATAAATAAATAAATAAATAAAATAAAAACACGAATTCAAAAAGATATATGTACCCTTATGTTTATTGCAGCATTAATTACAATAGCCAACATATAGAAGCAACTTAAGTGTCCAACAACAGATGAATAAAGAAGATGCGACATACATACATACATATATATGTATATGTGTATATATATGTAATATAATCAAATATTAGTCAGCCATAAGAAGAATAAAATATTGCCACTTGCAACAAACACCATAGATGGATCTAGAGAATATAATGTTAAATGAAGTCAGTTAGAGAAAGACAAATACCACATGAATTCAATGATACATGGAAATTAAGAAATAAAACAAATGAAAAAATTAAAAAAGAAATAAGCAGGGGCATGTAAGTGGCTTAGTCGGTTGAGCGTCTGACTCCTGATCTTGGTTCAAGTCATGATATCATGGTCATGAGACTGAGCCCTCTTTGGTTCCATGTTGGATGTAGAAACTGCTTGAGATTCTCTCTCCCTGTCTTTCTGCCCCACCCTCATGTGTGCTCACTTGCTCTCTCGAAAGAAAGAAAGAAAGAAAGAAAGAAAGAAAGAAAGAAAGAAAGAAAGAAAGAAAGAAAGAAAGAAAGAAAGAAGAGACAGAGGGAGGGAGGGAGAGAGGAAGGAAGGAAGGAAGGAAGAGAGGGAGACAAAAACAGGCTCTTTATAGAACTATAAAGAACAAACTAGTGGTTACCAGAGGGGAAGTGAAATGGGAGGAACAGGTGAAATAGGTGAAGAAAATTACACCTATCATGAATGAGCACTGAATAATATATAGAATTGTTGAATATACTGTACAACTGAAACTAACTTAAAGCTGTATGTTACTTACATTGGAATTTAAAAATAAATGAATATAATTTTTAAGTTAACATGTATCAAAATATCCTATTTTTGAAAAAAAAAACTGTTCATTAAAAATGAAGAAACTTCTAGATGACATATAAAACCACTCTAAAAATATTTAATTTTAGCTGTTTATCTCTAGGTTTTCATCCAATCCTCTGAGCCATTCCTTAAAGACAGTTCTCCCAGGAGTCTTGTGTAGTTTTAACAAGGCACACAAGTCCCAATGAGAATTAGAGCTACAAACAAAATCCAAACCTAGAATTTAGTTTTTATTTTACTTGTTAAAGTATACACCCAAATTACTTTAAAGACTTCAACATTTATCTAAGCCATGCAGTATAATATGAGGAAATAGTCCAGGAATGTTCAAATATAGATTTATAAGATTCCATGAATTAATGAATTTGACCTAAAAACTCAAATCTGGGGGCACCTGGGTGGCTCAGTCAGTTAAGCGACCAACATCGGCTCAGGTCATAATCTCACAGTTCATGGGTTCGAGACCCACATCGGGCTCTGTGCTGATGGCTGGCTCAGAGCCTGGAGCCTGCTTTGGATTCTGTGTCTCCCTCTTTCTCTGACCCTCCCCTCCTCACGTTGCCTCTCTCTCTCTCTCTCTCTCTCTCTCTCTCTCTCATTCTCTCTCTCAGAAATAAAAAACAAACCAACAACAAAAAAAAAAAACATTTAAAAACTCAAATCTGTTCCAAGGAAGACAAAAATGGGGTAGGGTAGATTCCAAATGGAAGATATGCATGAGAGACTACAGGTTCCAAAATGAAATCTAATGTCACTTATTTTCTGGTGTTCTCAGAATTGCACATATGTTAAGGATTTAACACAAAAATTAAGAACAAAAGGTAGAAACAACCCAATTCTTCAGTAGAAGAATAAACAAACTGTGTGGACTTTTCATGCAGGGGAATGGTATGCACTACTAAAATTGAAAGAACTAAAAAAGCTCAAACACAATTTCCCTCTTCTCATTCTTTTCTTCTCCTTCCCTTCTTTCCCCTTCTAGCCCTTTCTCATTATCTTTCATCCTTACCTTTCCCTTATTTTTCTGTTCCCACTCCTCCTTTCCCTTCCCTCTGCAGATCACTTCCTTTCCATTCCCTTTTTAGACAATTCAGTCTAAAAGTCATTAGTGACACCAAGCACACTTCATGCTGGTGACAGGAATCTATGGCTGCCTGGTGTAGAATGTCAGGGCCTGTGCAGTGTGAGGAGGGTTTCAGTCCAGTAGATTCTTATTAATCTTCAAATTCCAATCCAGAACTCACCTTATCCAGCAAACCTTCCTCCATGACTTAAACCCAAACTCCCAAGACACTCTGCCCATATGTCTAAGAATAAAGTCTTATTACAGTTGGTGTTTAAACTGGTTCTCTCTTCTGCCAAATGGTGAATTATTGTATAACAGCGATCATACCTAATATATTATATCTTCTGATCCTATGATGACTTGAATTTGTAAAATGAAGCTGAATAATAAAAGAGCAGTAGCAGAGGAACTATGGGCTTTGAATTTAGGTAGACGGAACTCAAATACAGGTAACATCTGCAGCCATACTCAACAACCTGAACCTCAGCTGGCAGAGAAAGTTTCCCATGGGGTGGGATGTGTCAAATCTGTCCACGTTGTAACCCAGGCAATTACACGAAACTGAATACAGTTCTCCAATTAATTATATCTCCAGGCAACTGTTTGCCCACCGGACTCTGTCCCTGCAGTGGAGATTCTCTGTACAAGACAGACTCAGTAACAGAGCCTGAGGTCAGGAGGAAGCTGTTATCCTGATTCCAGGACATGGCTATCACCTGAGCCTTCCACCCAACCTACCCAGAACATCAGCAGATCCTCCATAAAGACAGGCTGTAGTCACAACCAAAACAGGTGTCCCATTAAATCTTCTAACTTCTTAAGATCCAAGTAACCTGCTGTGACTAACCCTAAGTGACCAGAGAGGTGGCCATTTCCCTACAGTGTCAGGAACAGTTAATCAGTTGTAAGCAACCAAAACTGACTCTGGCTATCTTAGTTACAAAAGGAAAACTGATCCACTGAAACCCAGGAATGATAGAAAGCAGAATAGCCACAAGAACCACTGTCAAAATCTCATCTATAGTCTCTTTGCGGAAATACCATTGGAATAACAACTTCCTTCCAAGGATGTGTTCCTGCATTCACAGTGCAAATTTCCTGGACACTGAGTCACCGCATCCTAGCTTGGATTAAGGAGACACCATGTGTGTGTAAGGCACTGTGATCAATAATCCCATTGGACAACACAGAAGAGGGAGGTGTAGGTTCCCAAAGAGAATGAAAAGCTGAACAAGCATAAATAGCAGTCTAGTCCAAGCCTGTTGTTCCAAGCAGACTACCAGAATATTGCAGCAGTATTAGGGCCAAGACATCATGTGGTTGGACCCTTGGGGGTATCCACACCAGGAAAAGGGATCACCAAGCAGCATGGTGGCTGCAGGGGATCACTAGCCTAGATAAGCAGGATCCCAGGGCAGAGCAGCAGGCATTGGCAGCAGCAGCATGCCATGGAGTAGACTGGTAGTAGAAGGGAGCCCAAGGGCTGATTTGTGAAAATACAGATGACCTCACCTGAGAACTTCCAAGAAGTACATAAAAAATGGGAAAAATTAAAAGTAGGCTGAGGTCCTCCTGTCAGTTAGGGAAGAGCCAATGAGTTAGTGAAATTCAGTAACTAATGTTGACCTTTGATTAGGAAAACTTCAAGTGACACTTAGTTCTTTCCTTTCTTCAAGAAAAGATAGAAAAAGGAACTAGATTCCACTGTCATGCTTATATGTAAGGCTCTTAAAATGGGGCGCTGCTGCTAATAACAAATAGATAACAGGTCTCCCTCCCCGACAGATGCTGTAATTACAGAAGAATGACTGACTCCATGAGCAGAGGTGCCACATACAGTTCTCTCCCTACTGACATGTGATGGAAGACAAATCAGGTAATTCTCAAATTCAAAATCTTTCCTCATCCATACTTCCCACAGATATAATTTTTCAAAGACATACCATGTCCATAAGTCAACTCAAAAGGATGAAGGGGTAGACCCTGCCATGAAGCACATAGTAATGTTGCATCTTTCTTTCTCTTTATGTTCCTACACATGCATACACAAACTTTGTGCCTGTAGGATCTAGTCAAAATAAACATCTAGAGATCGATAAAGGGGGGAAAAAACGTAAAAACTACAAAACCTACAAATAGGGAATAAATGAAAAGAGGTCACATGTGGGGCGCCTGGGTGGCTTAGTCAGTTAAGTGTCCAACTTTCGCTTAGGTCATGATCTCGCGTTTCGTGGGTTCGAGCCCCGCGTCAGGCTCTGTGCTGACTGCCAGCTCAGAGCCTGGAGCCTGTTTCAGTCTGTGACTCCCTCTCTCTCTGATCCTCCCCTGCTCATGCTGTCTCTCTCTCTCTCCGAGAAATAAATAAAACATTAAAAAAATAAAAAATAAAATAAAATAAAAAAGAAAAGAGGTCATGTGTGCACATGTACATACACACACGGGTATGCTTTTCACCAGATTAGGATATGATGAAATAAACATCAACTTCAGATCCTTTTTAAATTTCAGTTTATATTGTTTCTTCCCTCTAGCTATCTGGGACCCTATTGAATCAGCTCTGTGGCTGTTCCCTAATAAGTCTCTAAAGGGCAAGTCTGAACTCAGTGCCAACTTTGAGGAAGTATGGCAGAAAGAAGGCTCCCCTCCACACTTTTCAAGTCTTGACTTTTTTGAAAGTGTTATAAATAAAATTCTCATATTGCAGATGAGAAGTTGTTCCAAAATAGCCATTGGCAAATAAATGTTCCATTGAGTCTTGCCTCTGCTCTAGAATGTCTGGGTAGATCATTTCAGGAACCTGCTGAAATTAGTCATTCATAAAACCAGTCCTATACCAAAGTCTTGTCAAATGTACGAGCAGTTAAAAACTTCAGAGCACTGTTCAATACCAGCTCCATATTGCTAAAATGGGTACATTAATTTCTAAAAATATCCTTCCATTTGATCCTAAAATTACTTTGACCAGCAATCTCTTATACAGATGAAGATCTTAAATTCTAGTTCAACTCTTTTCTTGGGTTTCATGGTTTACACAAATTTAGCTTCTATGTTTGGGGCAGTTAAATATTTGCCATAAGATGATCTCTGTTGATCAGAATTTAGTTTGTCCAGACTTTAAGAAGAACATGGTTTTCACCATGCATACTTAATGTAGGTTTTGTTCTCAAGCCTTTTGGATATCACCCTCCAAAACCCTGGAGAAACCAAGTAAAGATGAGTTCAAAGATGAAAATCCGAATATAAAGCACACAAAAGCCTAAGGGTTCCTTCATCGAGAGAGAAAACAACTAGCAAAACATCATGTCCATGAGTTCTGAAAAATCAAAAAGTTTAATAAAATGAAAATATTTCACATGTGTTTTATATAGTTTTGCATCCTTCTATTTCTATAACTTTGAGTGCTAAGCAACTTTAGCTTTAGGATAGTATCTCCAATAAAAGTACATTTAGCCCATGAGAGTACTAATAATATATGTATTAAAAAAGCAACATTTCATAAGAAACATGTAGTTCCATTAGGAATTGTGCATTCTTTGAGTCCTTTATGCTTTACAGCAGGATTCTGAAATGCCTTTATGATTGTGGGATTGTTATTGCTTGTAGTTTCACCAAATAAGTCTTCACTGTCTCATAATTATTACTCAGAGGTTTGACGGACTCACACGGACTCTGTTGTATTCTAACACACCAATAAGAAGCTCATTTTAAATCATCAATAAATACAAATACAAAACTTTGCATTGTATGATACAAAAATACCTTTTATAAAAGAATACAAAAGAGACAAAGGTTGCTAGGCAACCTTCCAGCACAAGCTTTAGCTTTCAAGGTAACAAAGAGACTACTGTACTTCCACTACCTGAAGGTTCTTGCTCAAAGCAACAAAAGAAAAGGGACAGTGAGGAGGTGAAACAGGACTCAGAACCACTGCCATTCTCCAAAATCATATTTGAGCATGTCTTATCAATTTTAATATGTCAATTTACAAATCAGTAAAGTAAACATTATTTGGATCATATCCAATTTTTAAAATTTGACTGCCATTGGCTGCATATGACTCCAGGCCTTACCTTCTGTGCATTCTCAAGCTTATCTTTAAGCAGGGTCAATAGGAGGGAAAACACCTCTGAGGGGAATTTGCCTTTGGTGGCTTCAACCTGGTCTTTCCTCTTCCGTGTCCCCGAGATTCCCAAACATCTAATATCTGAGGTTGATTTTATAGGATTAAACTGCTTCAGCAATCTAGTAATATCTCAGTGAAAATTAATCCAAGTGTTGGGTGTCCTATAATATTTGTGCCACTTGAAAGAGGCCAGATACAGGAAGAGAATAAAGAGGGAATGACGAAGGGCTGAATTTCAGGGAGAGCAGCCCCTGAGTGGGAACAGAGCTCACCTGACTATCACCCATTATTCTGCCAAAAGCCCAGCAGTGAGGTTATAACAATTACAATCCTCTCCATCTATGGTGCAGAATAGTGTAGGGTCTAGAGGCAAGGTGCCTGGCTTCAGTCCTGACTCTACCACTTACTAGCCTCATGACCTTTGACAAGATGCTTAATCTCCTGACCACCAGTTTCCTCATCTGCAAAAAGGTGAGAAAAACACCTACCTATCATATAACATCTGAGTGTTGATTGAAATAATATATGCAAAGCCCTTTATGTAGTTGCTGGCGTGTGATATATGCACAAGTGTTTACATTATTGATATTTAAGATTTAGTATCAGTACCTTCAATATTATGAAGGTCAATAAAAAATACTACTAAATACTCTCAAAGTACTTATTAACTAAATATCCATTGTCAGAATATATTGTTCCACCACATAGTATAATGTAGGAATGAATGGCGTAGGGCAAGAACATAGAAGTGGCACCAGATGGATGTGATAAAAGAACATTAAACATACACCTGTACCTTTCACCACCCTGTACCACCTGGGGCCATGTTATTATAGCAGTGGTGATATACATAAATGGTCCCCAAAACAGTATGTTCTATATATCTTGGTCCTGAGTTCCTTGCATTTATGTAGATCGGGCTATATGGAATTATGTACACTTAGATCACCATAGAATTTCAGATCTTTCGGCTACTATCTAAACAAATAATGCCTATAAAATCATGAGGAAAAGTCCACCTACAGAAAGAAAACCAAGAACTGCACTGGAGCTGGCTCAGTCACAGGGGTTCATACTTCATAAGACCAACTAGCATCATTAAGGTGCTTGGTGACACCCTTCTGTGCTTTCAGACCTAATGCCAGCTGCTTCCTTGTGTGCTTACAGCTTCTGTTTCAAGACTTCATGACACTAGCTTCCACATGCCTCACTGGCCCCTTCCTCACAATGGTTTCACTCTCTTCCATGGACAATGACAGTGTGCACTGTGTTGGGCTCTAAATCTAACTGATAGTAAGAAGGTGAAAAGTACTGTAAAGAACAAACACTGCAACGTGCTGCACAGACCCTCTTTAGAAATAAAGGGATTGCTCCCTTCGCCACTGGGAGCCCCCAGCTGTCAGCCCCCACAGGGACTGCCTCAGATGCCTCACAAAAGGCAGTGTCCCCTTCCTGGGCAGCTGGGACTTATGAATAAAGAGGATAATGGCCTAGTTCTCTTGTTCCAACTTGGGACATCTCTGAAGGTTCGTTCCAGCTTCAAAACTGCATTGAGACTGCAACACCATTCAACGCCTCCCTGGGCTCACTCCTGCTTCCTTCTTTCCCCTCTCCTCCTCCCTTTTCTCTTGTTAATCCTGAGAGCACTCCCAGATAACCTTCCTACACACCTATCTCCATCTCAGAGTGCTAATGGGAAACCAGTCAGTGACATGAGCATAACTCAAACATTGCACACATCATATCTTCAAGCCAAACCATATAGCTTGTCACTAGCCAACAAAAATACTGTTTGGTCTAGATTAAGCAGTCATTTCTGGTCCAGTAAGCTATGACCCAAAGGCCAGGAAAATAAGGCTGTGTGCTAGAAAACACCATTGTCAGAGGAACAGAAGTTCTGGGCTAAGCAGCAGTTTTGACAGCTTTTTACATTCTCTTATCAATACCAGGCTGGATGCATATGCTTGTCCTGTTCTTCCCATAATCCACAGAATTCAGTCCAAGTTCTTTTTTCTATACTGCTGTCACCGCCTCCTCTACTTCCTGGAGATCCCTGCCTGCGCAAGAAAGTCTGGAATGAAAACATCTCTACTTCACTGCTATCTAAAAACATCCCCTTTTGAGTTGGAGGGGTTTCCTGCTAATCATGACAGGAAAACAGAAAAGAGATATGTAAAACAGCAAACATAATTAATACATTAAGAAGAGCTGTTAAAGAGATTTTTAGAAATTCAAGCTATTGCTATTGCACTAATTAAGGACACTCCGTGATACTTCCTATAAAATTTTAAGAATCTCTTCCTCCTCACATTAGTAATGACTGTATCTTTGTTGAGATAAAAGACGTGTTCATTTTGTTTAAAATTATGTGTACTCATTATAAAAATTAAAATGATGCAGAAAAGCCTAACAAAGAAAAAAATTGCCCCAAATCTCACAGCCTATACATAGCCATAATTAACATTATGTGAGTACCATTCTATTCTAGCTGTCTGTCTATTCATATATACAGAAAATTCGACTGACTTTCATTAAAATGGAATCATAATATGCATGCTATTTCAACTTTAAAAGTTTTTTTTAAATTTTATTTAACAAAAAAATGAAAATGAGGCAACATTGAAGTAATCCTTGAATATGAAATGTCTCTTCACCATAAGGAGTATTCCCAAAAAAGATCACTCTTAGGTCAAAAGGTGATTATGAAAGTTTTAAGCTGAAATAATTAAGAATGTGTTAAAAATTAGAGACCTTATGGGGAGAAAATACATTTGGAACAGTTCACTGGAAACGTGTACAACTCTATAAGCAGAGTACTAACACAAACTATACCAATTCAAATAAAAATACTAGCCATAGTTAAATATCTACTGGCATTTGTTGGGAGACAATTCTTCTTGGACTCTTTACCTTTTTATATAGCCCATGCTTTCTGAGCAAAGGTTATTGATAGGCTTTTGTTCAAGGAAGATTGGAAGGCAAACCTAAGAGAAAGAATACCACCTTTCCCAAAGATATTTCCACATTAGGAAAGTCTTGTTTCTTTTTCCAAAGGACATTTGCTTATGTTCCAAGGGTAAGAGTAATAGCTTTCCAGAAGAGAGAACAGGCAGGTCATTAGCAACCCTGATAAAAGCTAAGTCTCCTAAATTTGGGATTTGTTTCCTGTGATGAAAACCCACTCTGTGCAGGAAGTATCTGGCCTTAATTTGCATTTCCCTGGGGGAAACTGGGGATGGGGAACTGATGCAAGACACTACTCTCACTATTTTCACCGTGAGCGATAAACCATCTGTGTTCCTGACCTAAGGGTCTTGTGTTCTTCTGGACGTGTGTGTGTGTGTGTGTGTGTGTGTGTGTACACAGCATGCGTGTGCACGCGCGCGTGCGCACGCGCACACACACACACACACACACACACACACACCCTGTGGCAAGCTAACTTGCTAGCTTGCAAGTAGGATAAAATCTTAGACCTTTCACAGTTTCTGGTTTAACAGCATTTATATCCAACATCATAATTTTTCCTTAAATCTTGGGAATTTCTCTTATCCTTTAACATGTGGGTCCTTAAGAGACCAACTTCACCAAATTAAAAATTTGATCTAGTTTATAGCCTTTTTCAACAATCAGTTTTAACACAGAAAATAATGTCCTTATAGTTTCTTCATCTGTACTCCCAGATTTAACAAAGGCCTTCATGTATTAGGAAATGTAGTAGTTGTTGAAGCCACTAACCTCACTCTTATTTTTACTCAGAGAAGATAGATTTGTAAGATGTGCAACTTTTTTCATAGAGGTTTTATGTATCACCTCGGTTTTCTCTTTCATTGTGAGAAAGTCCACCCCTGACCACTTCAAAATATTAACAGGATGGGGGTGGGAGAGGGAACTCACACATGAACGAAAACATTTTTCAGCATTCTATGTTAACAAACTCACACCGAAAAAAAAAAAAAAACAAAAATGTGTCTTATAAAAGAGCACATGTGTTAGGAAAAATTCTCAGGGTTTGCTTTTGTTTTGATTTTAACATACCGGTTTAACCAAAGGGGCATAGGGTCTAGTTTATGAGCTACACTCTGTTGCTCCAGAGTACTTCTTCTTTTCTAGCCACCACTTTTCACATTATTAGCTTGTTCTCCTTTCCTTCTTTGGTTTCTACCTCCTTTGGGGGGCATTTTGCAGGAGGTGGAGAGGGGAAATAGACTCTCATGTTTCAAAAATAATTTTTAGTAGCTAAGCATGATGCAGGACAGTGCAACACAAATAACAAAAGCTAAAAAGGAAGACACTTCCCTTTTAGTCTAGTTTTCTGCCAAGAACTAATGAGGTAGTCTTAGGAACACAATGTTTAGAAGTCCATCTGGAACATATGGGAATGGACTTAAATACCTTTTGGACTGTGTAGTAAGAACACTTAACATGAGATCTACCTTCTTAACACATGTTTAAGTGTACAATACAGTATTGTGGACTACAGGTATAAAGTTAAATATCTTCTAAGTTTCTTATAGTTTACAAAGTCTATGATCCACAGAAAGATGATGCATATATACACATTTCCTGTTCTACCAATAAGGACACTGAAAAACCCTGGGCATTGTAAAACAAACATAAGAAGTCACCAAAAGGTAGAAAGAAGCAAGTAGATTTCATGATCTGAGGAACAACTTGGTAATGAACATCTTGAGTTTTCTTTTACCCACACCGACTGGGTACTGAGAACCCAGCAACTCAGAAATGTCAAAGGGCACAGATAAAAAGTAGCCCATAGAAAAGCCTGCTCTCTCTAGCCAAAACCAGGAAAGCGGCAGCCTAGCAAAATATAACATTTAAACAATAACTGCTCTACAGCAGCCAAACACCACACACAAACATGCAGATGCATGCGCGTGCATGTGCACGCGCGCACACACACGCACATACACAAGATCTGTGGCCCCACCCCCATTCATACCAATAAAGTCCAAGTGGGAATCTAGATTTCTGCCCTCAAGACGATGGAACAAAGCCAATATCCAATACTTTTGCCAGATGGTATGAAAAAAGGCCCAGTAGGGAAGTGGGACTTTCATCCCTACCAGGTGTGATGAGAACCTCTCTCACAGTATCAGGAAAGCCTGGACTTTCACCAGCACAAGACAGTAAGAAAGCATTCCTCGCCTTCCCCAGTGGTGTAGCGTCAGATCATGCCTAGTGGAGAGTTAAGACTTTTATCACCGCCCAGTGGTAAGGAAGCCACATTCTCAAAGCTCTATGGTGTCAATGAAGGCCATGTGGGAAGCAGTAACAAAACAACCCTCCTCCCCCCAGCCAGGGAGATAACAGTAGAGAACTAGGGAGGAGCTGGAACTCCAACCCCCACCTAGCAGTAATGAGGGATCCCCCATCCCTGGTGTTAGCAGACAGTAAGTGAGGAAGCTGGATTTCTACCCCCACCTATGCCCCTCATGAGATGGT
This sequence comes from Crocuta crocuta, assembly GCF_008692635.1. NCBI lineage: Eukaryota > Metazoa > Chordata > Mammalia > Carnivora > Hyaenidae > Crocuta > Crocuta crocuta. The sequence continues at coordinate 1,780,983 of NW_027531626.1, read as the reverse complement.
GCCCTCTACCTCCCTCTCTGCCAGAGCACTATCAGAGAAGCTAGCTAAAACAGAAGGTTTAAATAACTTCCAGAGTCTTACAGTATATAACCAAAAATATCCTGGTTTCAATCAAAAATCATGCATCATACAAAGAACCAGCAAGATGTCAAACAATTTAAAAACACATCCAACAAATGCCAGCGTCAAGATGGCAGAGGTGTTAAAATTATCTGACAAAGATTTTAAAACAGCTTTCTTAAAAATGCCCCAACAAGCAATTAGAGAAATTACTTGAAAAAAAATTTTCAATAGGAAGGCTCAGAAAAAGAACAGGAGATAGAGAAAAGGAACAAATGGGAGTACCTGGGTGAAGCCTGCTTGGGATTCTCTCTCCCTCTCTCTCTCTCTGCCCCTCCCCTGCTCTCACACTTTCTAAATAAATAAATAAACAAACAAACATTTCTTAAAAGAAAAAAAAGGAAGGCAACAAATGGAAATTTTGAAACTGAAAAATTCAAAAACCAAAATAGAAAATTCAATGAGTGGACTCAACAGCAGAATACATAGGACAAAGGAAAAAAATCAGTGAACTTGAAGTCAAACAATAAAAATAACCCAATATGAACAACAGAGAAAATACTGACTGAAACAAAATAAATGAACAGAGGCTCCGGGAACTCTAGGACTTCCAAAAAAATTAAAAATCTAATATTTGTCATAAGAGTGCAAGAAAAGGAAAAAGAAGGTGGGAGAGTATTTAAAGAAATAATGAATGAAACTTCTGAAATTTGGTAAAGGATAGAAACTTACATATTCAAGAAAAGCTGAGTGACCCACAAACAGAATATATGCAAATAAATCCACACCAAAACACATCATAGTCAAATTTCTGAAAATTAAAATAAGTTTTGAAAACAGTAAGACAAAAGCAGCACTTTACCTATGAAGGAAAAACCATTCAAATTACAGCAGCTGTCACTACAAGGAAAGACACATTTTTCAAGTGCTAAGGAAAATAATTCTCAACCCAGAATCTTACATCCAGCAAAATTATCTCTTGGGAATGATGGGGAAATCAAGGCATTCTCAGATGAAGAAGAGCTAAGAGAATTTGTTGGAAGCAGGTCTACCATAGAAAAATGATTAAAGTTCTCTAAACAGGAAGGAAATGATTGAAGAAGGAATCTTGAAATATCGGGGTGAGAGGGAAGAACAGTTAAGCAAAAATATGGTTTAAAACAGACTTCCCCTACTTGTCTTGACTTTCCTAAGTTATGTTTGTTGAATGAAGGAAAAATTGTAACACCGATTTGGCTCTAAATGTATGTAGAAGAAATATTTCAGACAATTATATCATTAATAGGGAAGAGTATAGGGACATAAAAAGAACTAAGGTGTTTGTGCTAGACTCAAGCTGACAAAATGCTGACACCAGTAATCTGTGATAAATTATATATCTAAAGTAATACCAACAGCAATTACTAAAAAACTACACAAGGAGATAACACTCAAAACACTGTAGATAAATCAAGATGTAATTCTTTAAAATATGTTCAAATAACCCACAGGAATTCAGGAAAAAGAAAACAGTGAAACACAAAACAGAGAGAGCAAACAGAAAATAGAAAATAAAATAGGAGAGTTAAGCCCCAACATATGAATAATTACATATAATTTAAATTAATTAAATACACCAAGTAAAAGAGTTTGGCAAAGTGTATTTATAAACATGACCCAACTATATACATTTTATAAGAAATTCACACCAATATGATCTGGGCAAGCTTAAAATAAAAGTATGAAAAAATATATATTATGCAAACATTAATCAAAAGAAAGCAAAAAATGGCTATACGAATATCATATAACATAGACTTCAGAACAAAGACAATTACCAAGACAGAAAAGGACATTATTATGTAATGATAAATGGGTCAATACAGCAAGAATGCATCACAATCCTAAATATGTATGCACCAAACCACAGAACTGCAAAATATTTGTAGCAAACTGATAAAGCAAAAGGAAAAACAGGCAATTCCATATTTATGGTTGGAGACTTCAACACATATCTCTCAAAAATCAATAGAACTACTATCTAGAAATTCAGCAAGGATACATAAGAACTCAAACATAACATCAACTGACGGGATCTGAACAAAAGTCATACTCCACCTAACAACAGAATAAACATTCTTTTCAAGGACCCACAGAACATATACCAAGGTAGACCATATTATAGAATTCTGGGCCCTAACTCTACCTCTTCCTTGTATCAGAATTCCCCCTCAACTCACAGAAAGCCCACCTACCATTGGAACCAATCTCTCTTCATTCCAATTTAGAGATGTACAATACATTACAGCTTTGGGACATTCTAGTCACCAGATCCCACAGAGTAGAGAGGAAGAAAAGATAAAGGCAATTCAAATCCCCACCCCCCATCCCCAACCTTCCACCCCCAAGGGATACAGGCTCACTCTAGAATTCTATGGCTCATTCAGGAAATAAGCAGGATTAAATGGAACCTTGAATCCAAACCTTGTAAATGGCACAGGCCACAACCATCAGGATCCTGCAGCCCTAGCAAAGAAGGGCTTACTCAGAGTACTTTCCAAGAATGGGACTGATAAGGCATAAAAAAAAAAATCATATAACTGATGTTTTAATTAGATTTAGCCATTGAATTTCATTGTAAAGCCTGCACATACCTCTAAAAAAGGGTAAATGACTCTCCTTCAAATGTGCATTAATTCTAGGATATCATTTAGAAAATTACTTCATCCAGTGTACTAAGTGGCACCCAAATTGCCCAGAAGAGTTATTGTATTTCCCCAAAGTGAGCAATTGACTCTTTTCTAACCAGTTGTATCAAGTCCAATTAGAAACAGAATATAACTTCCTAGATATTTAAAATAGAATAAGCCAATATTATAAAAGCCAGCTGAGTAATTTATAGGAATTTTTTAATATACTGGTAATATTCCATTAAGATAAGCTAAACTGCCATTTGGAGAGTAATTTTCATTATATATAAAGATAGAACCCATACTCTGTCACTCCCCAAAAGCTGTGTGTGTGTGTGTGTGTGTGTGTGTGTGTGTGAGAGTGTATAGGTTTTAGTGTCAGACTTAGAATTGTACCATTTCCAAATTGTTTTGTTGAATGATTCTTCTTCCTCTTTATGTTTTTTTCTCTAAAGGTGTTTGTTTTTTCCATTATCATCTATGTACATCATGGACCAATGAGATCAGCACATTCTTTTCCTGTTACATAAGTTACCGGGCAGTAAAAAAATTCACACAGCTCTCTTGGGAGACAAATCTGAATCATAAAATCGAGTTTTCTCCATGATTCTACCTTAAGTGCAATATGAATTTGTGAAAAATGCACCTCACTGGGAGTCAGGTAACAAAAATGTGGGCACTAAGCTTAACCTCTAAATCCTCAGTCTCCCCTTATGGAATATGAGTATTGAGATCTGTCTTCTGCCTCATCCTGGAGCTGCAAAGCTTAAATAGGCTCATATGCAAGAAAGTCCTTGAGATCCCTTGGGACTAAGGGGATAACAATGAGAATTCGTAGTCATATTTTTTACAGTAAATCCAAGAAGGCCTTTATAACTTTTAATTAGGTTCCTTAAGTCCCTGTGGATAGGTCTCTTTTGCCCATTTCACAAGTTAGAATTCAGACACTGGGAAGTTAAATGGTTTGCCCCGATGATATAACCCCCTGGAATTAGAGCAAAGAGTTCCTTGCACCCATTGCTGTGAGGCAGCAACATCCATGGGCCTTGTGAGCACAGTCATGGTACAGGAGCTTTAACGTATGTTTGAGCTTCGTGGCACTGCCGCAGGGTGCCAGAAAGATTCTTTTTAACTTTCATTTTTGACAGGCTGGGGATTTTTCATTTGGGAAAAAAAGGGGAGAGAGAACACTGAACAGCAGGATCGAAATCATAATCCCTGTTTTTAACGGAAATGTGAACTCAAGATTTTACCTTTGCGTGCCCCCACTTGAAATCGTGCCCCAGGGAAAGTCTGCCTGCCTTCCAACCAGCTGGCACAGTGTGCTTTGTTTTAAGCAGCTCAACTCAAATGTGTTCCCCTTTTCAGGTTCTCCCTAATAAAGCATTATGTAAAAGATGTTGATACTGGAACGAAGCGTGTGTTTCCTAGTGAATGGTTAATTAAATATTGCCTCACCAGGACTGTAAGGAGAAGAAATGCATGCCTCTCCCTTCTGCATTTTGGGATTCTTGTTTACAGTGGGTGGAGCTCCACTGAGTCCCTACTAAGGAGTGAAATTGGATGCATTCTTTGGTTTCTCTGCTGTTCTCCATGCTTTCACTTGTAAGAGCTGTGGGCCTTTGCACAGTTGGATGGTGTAAAAAGAGAGAAATTGACACAGGCAATAAAACAACAGGGGCTCTCAAACCATTTCTCTCTTGTTTTACTGGAGTTTTTGTTTGTTTGTTTGAGGGGTTTTGTTTGGTTTAGTGGGGTTTTTGGTGTTTATTTTCTTGTTTTTATTTTCTGCTCCTTGGCAACACAAGAGAGAAAAACTGATATATTCAACTTTCCAAAGCTTCAGGAAAAGCCACAAGATACTCTTTTACATAACTTGCTTTTTAAAAAAAAACAACAAACAAAAAAACAAAAAAAAATGTGAGCACTGAGAAGTAGAAGATTTGAAATTGAGACAAAGAAGGGGGAAAACTAGAGAGATCTCTCCTCATATTCCTTCTTTGGGCTATAATATGAAAATATGTAACAAGCTGAAATTCCAGCCAGTAATATGTGTTGTTAGGGCAGAATTCTGCAAGGAAAGGGCCACTTACCTTGTCATAACCACTCTGGATCTCATCACTAAGAACCTAACAAATTAATCTGGACCCAAGAAGTTGTGTAAAGATGCGAGATTTCATGAAGGCAAGATTACTGAGAATGCCAAGACATGGCATGAAATATTTGTTACAAGTTCAAGCTCTGAATCATCATAGGTCTTTATCATCCTAAACCTTTACATCTTAGCTCTTCATCTATGAATTGCATGACATTGAGTAAATCACTTACCCTATCAAACCTCTGTCTTCAAAGCAGCATTCTTCCCAAGAGCCAAAAAATGGAAGCAACCCAAATGTTTATAAATTGATAAACAGATACGCAAAATACAGCACATTCATACACTGGAATATTATGCAGCCATAAAAAGGAATGGTACATGCTACAGAGTCAATGAACCTTAAAAACATCATGTTAATCAGTGGCCTGGGTTGCTCTGCTGGTTAAGTGTCCAACTCTTGATTTGGGCTCAGGTCAGGGTCTCACAGTTTGTAGTTTGAGCCCCTCACCCAGCTCTGCACTGATAGTGCTATGCCTGCTTAGGATTCTCCCTCTTTCCCTTTCTCTCGGTCCCTCCCCAATTCTTTCTCTTTCTCTTTCTCTCTTTCTCTCTCTCTCTCTCTCAAAATAAACAAATAAACTTAATAAAAAATATTTTTAATAAAAATTTTTTAAAAACATAGTAAGTGAAAGAAACCAATTAGAAAAAGGCTACATATGGTATGAATTCATTTATACACAACGTTCAGAATGGGTAAATTCATAGAGACAGCAAATTAGTGGTTCCCAGGTTCTGGTGAGAGGAAAGAATGGAGAGTGACTGCTAATGTGTACAGGGTTTCTTTTGCAGGTAATGAAAACACTCTGAAATTTGATTGTGGTGATGGTTTGCTTAGCCTAGTGAATATACCAAAAGTTACTGAATCATATACTTCAAAAGGGTGAATTTTATGGTGTGTGGATTATATTGCAATTGTTGGGGGGGAACCCTGTTTTTCATCTTTTAAAATAGATTAATAATAGTTTCTCTCTCTTAAGACTGTCGTTAGCAATTAAAATAAAACAATGCAAGTAACACACATTAACACAGTGACCAGTACATAGTAAGTGCCATGTTAATGTTGATTATTCATGGGAACTTGATTCAACTCACCAGTCACAGTTAACATACAATGAACTATAAAACACATGCAATAGGTTCTCACCTGACTTCCAGAGTTTTCCCACTGTGATCTGGTGATGGACCCTAAGCAATGTGGCTAACAGCCTAGCTCTGATCCAGTCTGCAACATCTTCTGAAAATCCCTTGCTTAAGTTGTCCTGAAGTGGGATGATAAGATTTAGCAGATAAAAATAGAAGAAACTCAGTTAAATCTTAATTTCAGACAAATTAGTCATTTTTGTCTTATTAGAAATATGTCCCAAATGTTTCATAGGACATACTAATACTTTAAAATTATGCAACATTTGGGATATACTTACATTAAAAAATTATTTGTTGCCTACCTAAAATTAAAATTTAGCTGGGCACATGGCAACCCTATTACCCATGAGGTCTACAGTAGATCCAAAGGCCTCTTCTGGAATCACAGCCCTTATTATGAAGACTTAGTAAGTGCTCATGCTCAAAGCCCACCCACAGGGTATCGCACATTTATTAATGGACTTCTACCATGACTCCACTCCCATATACCCTAAAAAATCACAGCCTCACTCCCAAAGTTTAGCAGCTCCTCTACCTCTGAGTTGTCTATGCCAGAGTTTTTGTTCTCAATGCAGATGTCCCTCCCCAGGGAGTGAGCATTTCTCTGCACCATGGCAAGAGATGAGGCAGGTTAAACTGTTAGAGTGGGAGATGTTATTCCTGGTGGAGTGGAACAACTACATTTGCATAGATCTTTTCTAGGACACATCCACCTCCCTTCCCCAGCAATAACTGAGGCCAGGCTTTAATATCCACTGTCTGTGGTTTATACAAAAAAACACAAACACACACAAAAATAATGTGTGAATACAAAAACACATAAATGGCCATGGTCAAGTATAGCCTCAACTGTTAAGTATGGTTAAAACGTCAGGCGTCAAGACCAAAGCTTTAGGCCTTTAAGAATAAGACAGATGTTGGGGCGCCTGGGTGGCTCAGTCAGTTAAGTGTCCAACTTTGGCTCAGGTCATGATCTCACAGATAATGGGTTCAAGCCCGGCATCAGGCTCTGTGCTGACAGCTAGCTCAGAGCCTGGAGCCTGCTTCAGATTCTGTGTCTCCCTCTCTCTCTGACCCTCCCTTACTAACGCTATCTCTCTCTCTCTCTCTCTCTCTCTCTCAGAAATAAATAAAAACAATTTAAAAAAAAATTTTTTTAAAGAATAAGATAGATGTTAAACATAATATTGTATAAATCTAATGCATCTATCTGGAACTTAGCATTCAAAAGGAATATATTACTATTCAGTTTGGTATTTTCCCACTCTTTTAGAAATGTTTTTCTACCAGAAGATTTCCCACATTTCAGCAAATGTTTCAACACTGTGTACCTCAGAGACTGGTGAGAACCTGAATTTTATTCACACCAAGTGATTGTCCCACGTCAGTCATGAGCTACTCAAGTCATTAATTATACTATTGGTTTTTACCTGGAAAGTATTGCCAACAGGACTGGCAAATAACTTGTGAAACACACTGCAAAATGAAAACACAGGGCCCCTTGTTCAAAAATCATGAAGAATTTCAAAATGCTAAGAGCAGAACATTAAAGCAAGTACAGGCAGCCCTGGGCAACCTTACAGGGTGTGTGCCTGTGAAGCTGGCCCTGACCACAGATATCACAACAGCCAAACTGAGTCAACATTTTGACAACACAGTTATGTGCATTTCTCTTTCTCCAAGCCAAGGATTGAAATCATCTGATGAATCGTATTTGTCTTTTCTTGATCTCTTTTGATGGTTTCCCCAAATCCTGAGGCTCCTAAAAAAAGACTAGGACAAAAAAAGGGTAGCATGGGTTACCCCTGATGAAAGAACCAGGGTGGCTGCAGGATCTGAGTCGGAGGCAGACTTCAGCCATGTGTGCTGTGGTACCTTATGTATTTTGAACCATGTGATGTGAATATCTTACCCAGTCAAAAATGAATAAATAAATTTAGAGAGAGTTTTGCCAAAGTCTCAGATCAAACCCAGCTGAAAAGCCACAAGCATTTTGAATATACACAGGGGCCACCATTTGGGTGTTTTACTTTTCTATCTTTCTATGTCTTATCCCTCAGCAGAAAGACACTTCTTAAGAGCAATCATGATGCCTTTAGTAGATGCCTTTAACAGAATTGACAGGGTAGACCGAATAAGGTAAAATTGTTTCCGTGCTTCACAAAGTGCTTTACCTTCTAAAGCACGGTATATCTTCTGGTTGAGATCATTGTGAATTATGTGACAGAATATGGTTCCCGCTTTGTTTTGGCAGTTCAGGGCCTAATTCAAGCTCAAAGCTAGCAACTGTTGGGGCCCTTTGGGCCACATTTCTGTGTTCTAAGGCTTTTCCTTAGATTGAAACTCATCTTAGTCAGGATTTATTTTTCATGATCCCATTTTCATATATCTTTACATTTTCTTCTTTTATTCTTTGATCTTTTTTAAACCACAAGAAATACATTGTGGAATGAAGTAGATAATTCTCAGCATTCATCCCAGAAAGTCACAATGAATGTAGGAGAACTGTGTCAAAAGGTTTTGCACTGTTTTTTTGTATCATCATCTGGCCCTACTGAGCTGTAAGAATAGCTCACTAGACAGGAAAGCAAAGTACTACATTAAAAACAAAACTATAATATTCATTGGCAAATGGACTGTTGTGTAAACTTAGAAAGAAAGTCCAAACCAATCTATGTTTTAATGATCAGATAAAAGGTTATAAGTGAGTCATAAACTTTCAAGCTTTTTCTAGCACAACTATCAGACTTGGCCATAACCTAGATTAGAATATCTTGGAATATTATCAGTGTCACCTATAAGTTATATCTACATATACTGTCTATTCATATAATTACTGGTAATTGTGAAAAACCAGGAACACACTAAATGACCAACCTTAAGGGAATAGATAAGTTATCTATGAAAAATATATAATATTAGACAGCCGCTAAAAATAGTGCTTTCAAAAAGTGTAATAACATGATGATTACAGTTAACACTGCTATCTTATGTATTTGAAAGTTGCAGAGAATAAATCCAGAGTTCTCATCACAAGGAAAAAAACATTTTTAATTTATATTAAATATGTTTTAATTTAATGATAGATATTAACTTGTGGTAATCATTTTGTAATATATGTAAGTCAAATCATTATGCCATATACCTTAAACTTATACAGTGCTATATTTCCATTATAGCTCAATAAAGCTAAAAAAAATACAAAGAAAGTATAACAACATAATAAAAATTCCTGATATAATATTGAGTAAACAATAATTTTGTTAAATTGATGCAGGTAAAACAGGTAAAGGAGAATAATAGGTATATGTGTTTATACACATGATCAGATTTAAAGCCCATTGTCAGTATGTAAGCCCATAAACAGGCCTTTAAAAGAGAAGAGAAATGGTAAATAAGGACATAGTTTGCAAATCAAGTCCCTGATGTTCCTTCTTGCCTCCTGGACTCCACATGGAAAGGACATAAAGATTTGTTTCCACATCTTGCATTACACAGTCAACACAACCAGCAGCTTGTCACTTCCTACAGCACCTAGTGCATGAACAGACTTGTGAAAGTCTGACCTGGATTCCGAGATCCTGAAGACCAAGAGCTTCAGTGATACAAAGTCAACAAATACGAGTTTGCAAACTTTCTTCATCCATTTGCCTCTGTGGAAATAACATTTATGTTTTACTCAAGATTGCAAATCCCTGGTCACACATCCAAAAAATAAACCAGTGGCACTGCGTACATTCTACCTGCCCAGCAATGTGATGGATGCAGTTGGTAGGTTAAAGTAAATAATGAGGTGGGGAGAAGAATCATTACCAATTGTCTGCCATCTGCTGAATAGAAGGCTGGGATGTGGAGTCTAGGCCCTGAAAGCATTTTCTAGCACCTCAGGAAGGAAATTCCTCCTGTACATGTGGTTTGGGAGGTAAGGGAGTGTCTTTTAGGGCCTTGGAAGGAACATGCAGTTTTCTCTGAGGTCCTTCCCTATTTCTTTTAAAAATATGCTCTCTCTCAAAACACAACAGAAAATGAAGCTGCTGCATTTGAACGCCTGAATACAAACGATTTCTGTCTCAAGGGGAAAAAAGACTTTCAAAATATTTAGTTACTAAGTTTCACTTTGAATGAGAGAATAAATAAATGAATTTATGAATGAACAAACAAATGAATGAATACATATATGAAGAACTTTGAGAATGTGGTCTCCAGGAGAGTCAGGATATTCATAATTAATCCAAGTGGCAGATGGCATGGAAGAAAGTAAAAGATGCACAGAACATGTGGAAAGAAAAGCTGAAGGTTAGCACATGGCTGTGCTTCTCAGCCCCCAACTTCCCCACAATCTGTGGCCTCTAGCCTGGCAAGGATGAGACGCAAGGATTGACATTATGACTGGGAATTTGCCTGGAGTCATCCTTGACCAGAGACCAATAATAACAATACCAACCACCACCACCACCACCACAATAACAATAACAACAGCAGTAGGAGGAGTAGGAGGAGTCGTCATAGGTAACTTTTTAAAGTGATTGCCGTATTACACACATTGAGCTAAGCGCTTTGCATAAAACATCTCAACCAAGTGTTACTACAATCCAATTAAAAGGTAGTATTATTAGCTCCATTTTACAATTCAGAACTCTGGCTTAGAGAAGGTAAATTAACTTGTCCAATGCCACACAGCTAGTCCTAGGCTATGCTACACATATGGCAGTTGATTACAGGGTAGCTAAATTGTATTTAACATTTTATAAGGAGGTGGATTAGATCAATGTTTCCCAGCCCACCTGCATGCTAGCAACAACCTAATAATAGCTTCCACATTTGGACATCTACTCAGTGATTTCTTCCATGTCAAATTAAATTGTTTCAGATGACCCTGGGTCTTGATCTTGGTGCTGAGGCAGGAATACCCCTTGAAGGAGTCAGCCAGGTCCCTGGGTACACAAACACACTGGTTAAGTAACAAATTGGTGTGAAAGACAGCTCCTTATTTGCATCACAAGTGGCAGCCCAGCTAATACCAAAACTGTCCACTTCTCTATACATTAGAGATCTCAGAAGTGTAAAACTAAGATGCTTACTTCTTCACATTGCCTAATACTTAAATTGCAAAATGGACTAGGGAAATGCCATCAGCAATTTGAATAAAAAGACTGTGACAGCAGTACAATAGAAAGTTTCTTCCAAGAAAAGCAAAATAATTTATAGACTATGAAAGCTGGGGAAGAATGCCTGGATGGCTCAGTCAGTTGAGCGTCTGACTTTGGCTCAGGTCATCTCATGATTCATGGGTTCTAGCCCTTCATTGGGCTCACTGCTGTCAGCACAGAGCCTGCTTCAGATCCTCTGTCCCTATTTCTCTCTGCCCCTCCTCTCTCAAAAATAAATAAACATTAAAAAAAAGAAAGTTGGGGAAACAGTTATAGCTTATCTAGGACAATGGTTCTCAATACTGATTGCACAGTAAAACCATATGGGGACACCAATAAATAGTGCTAATAAAATGCCAGGTCCCACCCCACAGTGTGTGAGTTAATTGATCAGGGGTAGTGCCTGGGAATGGATATTTTTAAAAGCTTCAGCCATGGTGAAGAAGCCCTGATTTAACCCAGCCCCTCATTACCTATAAAAAGATTTGCCATTTAGCAGGCCACCACCCCAAAACATCTCTCTAGTATCTCTTGAATCTGCAATGAACCAGGACTTTGGAAACAGCCACTCTGGAAAACAGTATGCAGGTTCCTCAAAAAATTAAAAATAGAACTACACTACAACCCAGCAATTGCACTAATAGGTATTTATCCAAGGGATACAGGTTGCTGTTTTAAAGGGGCACATGCACCCCAATGTTTATAGCAGTGCTATCGACAATAGTCAAAGTAAGGAAAGAGCCCAAATGTCCATCGATGAATGAATGGGTAAAGATGTGGTATATGTATACAATGGAGTATTACTAAGCAATCAAAAAGAATGAAATCTTGCCATTTGCAACTACATGGATGTAACTAGAGTGTATTATGCTAAATGAAATTAGAGAATGACAAATATTATATGACTTCACTCATATGGGGAATTTAGGATACAAAACAAACAAACATAAGGGTAGGGAAGCAAAAATAATATAAAAACAGGGAGAGGGACAAAACATAAGAGACTCTTAAATACAGAGAACAAACTGAGGGTTGCTGGAAGGGTTGTAGGTGGGGGAAAGGGGCTAAATAGGTAAGGGGCATTAAAGAAGACACTTGTTGGGATGGGCACTGGGTATTATACATAGGGCATGGATCACTGGAATCTACTCCTGAAATAATTATTGCATTACATGCTAATTAACTTGGATGTAAATTAAAAAATAAATAAACAAAAAGAGGGGTTCCTGGGTGGCACGGTCAGTTAAGAGTCCAACTCCTGATCTATGCTCAGGTCATGATCTCACAGTTTGTGACTTTGAGCCCCACATCAAGCTCCACACTCATGGTGCAGAACCTGCTTGGGATTCTAGTTCTGTCTTTCCTTCTGTCTGCCTCTCCCCTATTTGTGTGTGCTCTCTCTCTCTCTCTCCACCCCCCGTCAAATAAATCAATAAACTTAAGAAAAAATTTTTTAAAGAAAGAAAGGAAGATTCTTTTCTGATGCATTTGATCAGTCCAAATGGAAAGACCTAAGGATACTGATACAGTCCTTCCATGAAAGGGCCCAGCAAGGGGAGCCTATGGAGCATCTCACTGATGAGATTCACCAACTATCCACTGAGATTTTCTAATCAGGTCTAACTCTCTACTCTTTCACGAACATCACTAGACACATGGAAAAAGTACCTATCATAAATGACAGAACCAAAAGTTAATACGTTAAATAGCTAACTAATTAAGAAAAGCAACTTGGAGGAAAAGAACCCTTCAGAGAACAAAGCAGAGAAAAATAATGTTAGTAAAGTCAGAGAGGTAAAAGAAGATATTATATCCATGAACCATAAATAGAATGTTATTAAAGAGACAGGAGAGGCCAAGTAAAACCCATTAAAAATCCAATAGTAGACATGAGATCTCAGTAGATGGTTTGGAAAATAAAGGTGTGTAAATCTCCCAGAGAGGAAAACCAAAAGACAACAGATGGAAAACACAAGTGGAAAGACATAGGACAGCCAACCCAGGGGATCTACTAGCCAAATGGCAGAGTTTCTGGCAAGAGAAACAGAAAATGGAAGAAATCATTAAAGAAATAATTCAAGAAAATATCCCAGGGGAAAAGAACATTATTTTACAAATTTTAAAGGTCCAATCCAAGCAGCTAACACAACGTATGAAGATAGACACCACTGGAAAATTCCAGAACACTGACAGAGAAAAGAAAATCTTACAAAGGATACAAGGTAGAAAAACAGTTCTTGCAACACAAAGTTTACGGAATATGAATGGCTTTTAATTTCTTAACATTAACCTTGGAAACCAGAAAATAATGCATTAAATATTCAGGAAGGGGTGGGTGGGAAATGTTCTAGATTTCTACTACCAGACATAAATTATCAATCAAGTATAAGGGTAGAATAAAAATAGTAATTTGAAGCAAGTTTCAAAAAAAAATTGATCTCCACACACCCTCTCTCTGTAGGGTATTGATTCCACCAAAATGAGATAGTCAATCAAGATGGAGGAAGATACAGATAAAGGTAAAAGGGGGCCCTCCCCAGGAGGAAAGAGGATCACTAGGAAAAGGGAAATCTCAAGATGTCGGCTGTGCATCGGCTCTACAGGCAGCCAGTTGAGACTACAGACAGGTCAAAATGAGTTACAAGAGTCCAAGAGAACATTTCATGAAGAAAATGAAATTAATAAATCACCTGATGCATATAAGTAAAGAATTGAGAAGAGACTTATAAAACTGTACAGAGTTTTGGGTTGATTTAATGATGAGTATACACAAGGAAACACAAACACAAACAAACAGAACACGTAACTATTAATTCAAGGAAAATAAAGAAGTCAGGAAAGAAAGTGCTTCCTGTATGCCTCAAAGTCATAACAGTGAATAATGCTTACCTAAGTCATGATGTAATAAGGGAAGACATGAGAAAAGGGGTGAGGAAAGAGGTGAAAGAGACCAAGTTCTCATCTTCCTAGTGGGAAGTCAATGAATCATTCCTAAATGTGAAAATTTAGGAACTAGAAATATAAATTTGCTATTTAGAAATACGGAGTTAAATACCCAAACATCCAAAAAGCTTAAAGTGGTTGCCCACAGAGAAGAGGAAATGAAGCACAGGAAAGATTTCCATTTTCTTAAGTCTTATAAAATCATCTGACTCAAACTGTGAATGCATAATTTTAATAAAAATAAAGACAATAAAAAGACTATTTAAATATAAAAAAACCAACAGGCCAAGGATGAGGACGGGATGCATGTGAGAAAGAAAGAGAAAGAATGATAAGTGATCCCAATTTTCAGATTTAAATATCTGGGAGGATGGGAAAGTCCAAAGAAAATGGGAGAGTTTAAAGAGAATAAAATTTATGGGGCACCTGAGTGGCTCAGTCAGTTAAGTGTCCAACTTCAGCTCAAGTCATGATCTCATGGTTCGTGAGTTCAAGCCCCATGTCAGGCTCTCTGCTGACAGCTTTGAACCTGAAGCCTGCTTTGGATTCTGTGTCTCCCTCTCTCTCTGCACTTCCCTTGCTCATACTCTATCATCTCTCTCTCTCAAACATAAATGAACATTTAAAACTTTAAAAAATAAAGAGAATAAAATTTATAATAAAAAAAATACAGTGTTTGTGGCAACAAATAACTACTGAGTGACACAAAATCATGGAGAGCCACTCTCTTTAGAACTTACAGGACTTTAAAGCTGCAAGGGCCCTTAAATACCATCTTGCTTCTGTTTCTTAAATCCTTTCTTGAATCTCTTTTGCAAGGGCTATCCATGGATGCTCTGTGTCAACTCCAGGCTGACTAACCATTCACCATATCCTCAGGCACTCCATTTCTACCTCAGACTGCTCTAGTTGCTGAGTGGGACTTCCTTTAGTAAAAACAAATCTGCATTTGTCCTAATTCAACCTGGGTTCTCTACTCTTTATTGCTGCTTGAGCATACTACAACTGATGTAACCTTCGCTAACTACCCAAAAGCTTTCCTATTTCTTCTCTGGACTCTTAATTGAATCAGAGGACCCAAATTCTTCTTCTAGCAAAGTATATAAATACTTAAATATAAATAAAAATGAATTTATAAAGAATGATGTCCATTTATTCTTGGCTAGTGACAAGGACTTGAACAATGACTTCCAAAGACTACTTCCATTCCTCAGAGACAAACACAGCGAGTGCTTCCGGGACAGGACTGCCGTAAGAGTGATGGGCTGAAACAGGCAGAGAGAAACAAAGGAAGAGAGAATCAGGGCTCTGCATCCTATGCCTTGCCATCCACAGGCCCGTCTGAAGTCAGCAGTTGTCATGAGGCGACACTCTAAATCGGTTGTTTCTAAGAGCCGAAGTTCAAATTAAAGCCAAGTACACCAGCGCTGTTTCCAGAATAATTTGAATCTTCAAGCTGTGCTAAGTGCCTTTTTGCTTCTACACTTGAAAATTACTACATTTTTCAGTTTGTTTCTATTTGAAAGAAAATGGTTTAGGTGATTATAGAGGAGTAGCTTGTCGATTCTGCACAAATTCCACTCGTGATTTTTACGCTTAAATTCCAAAAGTCTCTTTAATAGATAATTTATGTTCCTCTAAGATAGTTTTATTTTAGAATAATAAAAGCCCTCAAACTTCCCAGAGGCAAAAAAAAAAAAAAAAAAAAAGATACTCAATGTGAGATCTAAGAGCTAAGCTCTTCCCAGAGGCCTATCCGTCTTACATGATCAAGAGATATTTTCCAGTAGTTCTCTGTAGGTAACTGGAAAGTGCAGCTAAGCAATGAGACACAAACCCTCTTCCTGGACTTGGGCTGCACCAGTGTCAAAAGCAAAAGACAAGAGAGTTCCTTGGGATCCCTCGTTTGAAAAATTCTAACTCTCTGGATATCCATTCTCTTGAACTTAATTTTCATTTGTTCATTCAGCAAATATTGATGGAGCATCTATTATGTGACCAGGACTGTTCTGGGTGCATGGGATGCAGCAGTGAACAAGACGGAAAAAAATCCCTGGAACTGATAGTCTAGGAGTAGGAAGACGGCTAATGAGATTTGTATTCATCTTGCTGCGCTATAAAGAAAATAAAGCAGGTTGATGTTCTAGAGAGTGACTGTTAAAGGCTGATTACAGGGAGTGATCAGATGAGCCTTTTCAGTGGAGATATTAGAAGTGGAAACCAAGAAACAAGAAAAAGCTGGGGAAAGAATATTCCCGGCAGAGGAAAGAGCAAGAGCAAAGGCCTAAGTGAGTCTTCCTGAGCAGTATTGCTCTACAAGAGTGTTCTCAGGAGAACTATAATGTCTCTAGTAATGGTGGTCTCCTTGCTGCATCTGAGCACTCAGCTGAGTGCTTGTTCCACTAACTGCTGCACTGTCGCAGCTGATAGCTCCTTGCTGACTCCCACTCCAGGAATTGCCCATGGCCCAAGAATCTCTCCCCTCCCTCTAGATAGTCTGTATCCAATGACTGGCCACAGAGATATAAAGATCTAGCCCCTTACTTCTGAAGCACCTGGGTGGCTCAGGCGATTAAACATCCAACTTCAGCTCAGGTCATGATCTCGCAGTTCTTGATTTTGAGCCCTGTATTGGGCTCTGTGCTGACAGCTCAGAGCCTGGAGCCTGCTTCAGATTCTGTGTCTCCTTCTCTCTCTACCCCTCATGCTGTGTCTCACTTATGTTCTGTCTCTCTCACTCATGCTCTATCTCTGTTACTTTCTCTCTCTCAAAATAATCATTAAAGGAAAAAAAAAGATCTAGCCCCCTGCTTCTGAAGGCCATCCAGCACCTGGTTCTGTGTGACTGTATCACAGCTCAGCTCCCCTTCTGCCCAGTCCTGCTTCCTTCAGTCCCCTACAGGCATTGATGCTGATGGCACATCCCAATATACCTTCACTATCCACATCCTCATTATAATGTCACTATGCACACTGTCATCTCAGCTGCTCTTTCCCTGGGGAATCCAGCGGGAGATCTTGTGGATCATTTTAGGCACATACAACTATTAAAATATAACAGCGGCACCACCACCAAATTTAGGAATCATCGGGGTGCCGGTGCCTATTTCATCCCTGTTTAGGTGTAAAGATAACTTCATAAGAGGTCCTAACTGGTTTCCATGACACTCTGAAATCTGTCCCCACACTGCTGACTGATGATGCCCCCCACCCCCCGCCACAAATCTGATCATGGCGATTCCCTGCTGAAGCCCTTCAGTGGCTCTCATTGGCCTTCAAGACAACATATTGGTCCACAAGTCTTCATGACCTCCTTCCCATCTAGACCCGGGACATTTCGAATATGCTTTTTCACATCATCTTGCCTGTCTTTGAACCTGCAATTTTCTCCACTTAGCAAATCATTTTCTTTATTCTTTAAAGCCACCTTCTTTGGAAACCATTCTCAGCCTCCATTAACAGAGTTCCTAATACCCTCCTTCAAACTCTGTTGTGTATTGTGTAGTTTTTGATAGTTGTACCTACCACTGTAAACATCTGCCCATTTCTACCACCCACTGCATGCCACAACTTCCTACAGAAATATATTTATAGACTTGTCCTACTTAGCACTGACCCCTCTCCCAACATCTAGCACAATGCCAGTTACTGTGTAGACACTCACAAAGGCTATCTCATTCTGATTTAATTGGAATCAAGACTTGGAAAAAAGGCATAGCCACAAAATACATCTGCAAAATAGATGCTTCATTAGTAACCATTTTGCAATTATGGAATCCATCTTTCACTGGGCCCTGAAAAGGGGAAGGAATAAAGAGCAGCAGAAACATAGGATGTTGTTTGTATTATGTATTGTCACTGCCATGCCCAACCCTGCAGCTAACAGTATAAGAATCCCCACAGACCACTACATTTCCATATTCACCCACTTCAGTTAAAATCTCTAACTTAGCAGTTCCTAGTATGTGAAGAATTTACCATGAGTATTTATTCATTTTTCCAGTCTACAGAGAAAAGATAATGGGCGTACCAGAACAACAGTCTTAAGTGCATCTGTTTTTGTATGTTCACAAGTGTAAACACTGCCAAAACACTACATAAATTGGTGGGAAAATCTAGAATTTTCTTGGTTTGTTAACTAATAAAGAGTAGGCTCTCCTTTCAGGAGCTTTGCTGGTAGGGGCACTGCATTCAAATATTGACCAAAACATATACATATTGACTATTGATAATGGTAATGATGAGCTCAACAGAAATACAATCTTCCCCTAATGACAATTCCGATGTGCAAGAGGCAATGGTATGGCAGAAGTTAGTGGCTTTCAGAAGAGAACACTTGTGTTTCTTCAGTTCCAGCTCTTCCCTAGAGCAGCATGAGATCTTGAACCAGACATTTCACCTCTCCTGCCTTGACTTCTTATCTATAAAATGGAGAAAATTCTTGGGGTGCCTTGAGCAGCTCAGTCGGTTAAGCATCTGATTTCAGCTCAGGTCTTGACCTTATGGTTCGTGAGTTCGAGCTCTATGTTGGGCTGTGCGTGGACAGCTCAGAGCCTAGAGCCTGCTTCAGATTCTGTGTATGTGTGTCTCTCTCTCCCTACCCCATTCACACTCTGTCTTTCAAAAATGAATAAACATTTAAAAAATTTTAATAAAATAATAAAACGAAATGGAGAGTATTCCTAACTCATACTACCCTTTTGAGAATTAAATAAATAGGTCATGTGTAAGAAAGTGCCTAGGCCAGGCTCCGACATCATTAAAGCCACAAGAACTATTCATTCAAAGCAAAAATAAATGTTTTTACTGAAAGCATCTCCCTATTTCTGAGCTGCTATGCTACCTAAAACCAAAGCATAGCAGGTCAGAAGAAACTGATTCTTATGGATCAATATCATCACTCTACCCTACTTAAGTTTAAGATATGCTGATTTTGAATTTCTCATTTCAATCTTATTTCTATATGATCAGAAAATCAGTTTATTTAAGAAACTGTATCAAACTGCCAACCATATATACTAGGCTTAATACATTTGATTTCTTTTTCCTAAATAAGCAGTTTGAAGAATGACAGTTAGATAGTGAAAAAGGAAATCAAACCCACTGGGAGGTTAGTAGCTTTATATACTTTTATATCCCAGAAAACACCTAAGCAGATTAAAGCCTTTCTGCATTTCTTAAAAAACACATTTCACTCTGACCACCTGCATGCTGAATTATACAAAAATGGAATTTAAAAGAGTTAGGACAGTAAATCTCCCCAATCAATATATTACAAAAACCAATACCACCAAAAAATTTTGCCTCTCCAGCACAGTATGAAAATCACTCAGATCTGATGGGTGTAAAATGTTGGGCTTTTTTTTTTTTTAAATCATGTTACTCAGCTGTAAGGTTGGTAATACTACAAGATACAATGCTTGAAATGAGAACAAAATTGTCTACCACCTTTTGTCTTTTGATATGCAAAATGATAAATCTTGTCCAGTGGACTAAAGGCTAGAGCAAGTTTTTATTTAAAAAAAAGCTATTAATTGGCCTTTGGTGTAGCCCTGCTTGATGCAAATTATACTACTTGTCAAGACTTTTGTTTAGTCACAAATAAAAGGCTTAGTGGATAAAGGTTTGGCCTTTCGCTACAGGTTTTCTGCCAAACTGTGACCTGAAATGAATGAATTGGTATTGAGTGGGGCCTCCTGACTCTGTAATTTAATGCTGACAGTAATTAGCTAAGAAGGAGGTGTTATAATGAAAGCCCAGGGCATGGTGTTTATGTGATTTTACACAGCTGCATTAGATGGTACCTCCTTTTTCAGTCTTTTTCATTTACTACCTCTGAAAACGGAGAAGGTGCAAGTTGTAAAAGATACTGGCTACTTGACTCTCTGATAAATCTCCGGACAGTGAAGACCTTGGGTTTAAATTAGCTGTCAGGATACAGCCATCTCACTCACCGGTTCACTACGGAGTTAGCAACATTGCAAAGACATTATAAATGGATTCATACGTCTTGATTAATGCCTTCCTTTGTAAACAGACTTTCAGCATGGAGCTGTGCCACAGCAGATGCCCTATTCTAAAGGTTAATCTTTACATCAGTGGCATATTCAAGACATCTTGCATTTTCAGTTCTTCTCTCCTCTTCCTGAATTTCAAATTCTCTTGGAATAAATGAGAAAGAGGAGCCCTAATAGCAGAATCAGAATCTATTGTTAGAAACGTCCTGTGTAAATAAAGGATCATTCTGGCACATCTGACTATTTCATAGAACAAAGGATATCTTCTGCATCATCCCACATTGAAGTTTTTCCTTCTTGGCCTGTAAAAAACTTTAACACATCTAAGTGACCCCTCTGTGCCTCTAGCTTAGGATAACTTACTTGATGGAACAGTGCTCTTGTGTAAAGTAGTCTGATGTCAGATGCTTGTCTGACTGCATACCCAAACACTGAGGGCCTGTCCTTTTCCATGTGCTGCTAATCTTGGTCTGCCTGAATGCTACTTTGCTACTCCAGGGAAAAAATGGGGAGCAATAGGGACGCAAAAAGATAGAGCCCAAAAAAGTGTGCTAGTACATTTCTACTTCATCCAAGGTTTAGCACAAAAGGAACTGTTGGTATGAGATTTTTGTCACCTCAATTATTCACAATGAATTAGAAGCAAATCTTCCTTTCAAGTGTTTATTGACATTGTCATTTACTCAGCTTCGTAAAGTGTTTTGTTGACATAAATCAGATCTTTGTTTACTCTGTTCCAGATAGCAAAAATAAAATGCTTTGGTAAAAACAACTATTTAATTACTGCACCATCCTAGAATATCAGCAATTCTATGCGAGATTAATAGGTTACATTCATCCATTTTCAACAGTAAAATAGCAAGAAAGCAAGAATTATGCGCAGAAAGTTGGTTATGAATTCTAGTCAAATTTCAGGGTCTTTTTTGGTCTATATCCAGACTGTTTGCAATTTTTTTTTAATTTTTTTAAATGTTTTATTTATTTGTGAGAGAGAATGAGAGAGAAAGCATGAGCAGGGGAGGGTCAGAGAGAGAGATATATACAGAATCCGAAACAGGCTCCAGGCTCTGAGCTGGCTGTCAGCACAGAGCCCGATGCGGGGTTCAAACCCACGAACTGTGAGATCATGACCTGAGCCGAAGTCAGACGCTTAACCAACTGAGCCACCCAGGCACCCCCAGACTGTTTGCAATTTAATTTGGACTTCCAGAACATCTAACTTTTCCATGTTCAAATGAAACAAACAATATAATTCCCCCAAATTGAGGGAATATCTGACCATTTGTCACTGTTCACTTCCAATTACTGCATATTCTTACCATCTTTTCCTTTTGAAGTAAAATCCTGCTGAGGATTTTAATAAGGAGAAGTCTAATGTAATCTGAGTGAAAACAATGGTCACTTGATAGTCACAAAGAAATCCATCTACTCTCTGGTCTTTATAACTAAGGCTCAGAAAGAAGCCCTCATCTCCAACAGAAGAACCATAGGAACTAGACACGGGAAGGAAGGAAATGCACCAGGAGTCTTTTATCCTTAGGAAAACGGAGGCCAATGGGGTTAAGCAAGATCCGAGAATATGGAGCAAAGGGAAAACATTCTAGGGCCCTAGAAGCCAAAGGCCCAGGACCGGTTCCAGTTCTCTTCCCAGGCTCCACTTACAGTACAGCATTAGACCATGCCTACGCAAACAAAAAGGCAGGCATGGCGCCATCTCAGTGGGATTTGTGAGCCAAAAGTCAGCAAGCAAACAAGCAAAGTGTTTCACAGAAAAGAGATACTTCTTTGGGAGAAAAATTAGGATATGACATTGAAAAAACTAAGAATTTTTTGCAAATGTATCCAAAGCCTCAGGGNACTATTAAAAAAAAAAAAACAAAAAAAAAAAAAAAAATGAAAATGTGGCCGGAGCGCCCTTTCTGTAAAATTTCAGACCCAAAGTTATAGTGATGAGACAGGCCTGGTGGCTTCCCTTGTGGAAAGTATTGGCACAAAACAGGAATGAGGGTAAATGTCTTTGAAAAGAAAAGCTCATATGCTTTTTTTTTTTTAGTGTTTTTTTTTTTATTTAGTTCTGAAAGAGAGAGACAGCGTATGCTGGGGAGGGTCAGAGAGAAAGGGAGACACAGAATCCGAAGCAGGCTCCAGGCTCTGAGCTGTCAGCACAGAGCCCGACGTGGGGCTTGAACCCACGAACTGTGAAATCATGACCTGAGCTGAAGTCAGACACTTAACCGACTGAGCCACCCAGTCACCAAAGATATCCAGGTCCCCATCCTTGGAGCCTGTGAATGTTTCCTTACGTGGCAGAAGGAACATTACCAATGTGATTAAGAGTCATGTGATGGGACAGATTATCCCGGATTTTCCAGGTGGAGTCTAAATGTAATCACAATGCCCTTATAGGAGGGAGGCCAAAGGGAGATTTGATGGGGGGAAAGGAGAAGGAGATGGGATGATAGAATCAAGAGGTTGGGGGGATTTGAGGAAGAGCCAAGAGAAAGAATGCAGGCAGCCTCCAGAAGCTAGAACAGGCAAGGAAACACAGCCTCCATAGCAATCCCGAACAAATCAGCCCTGTTGACACTTGACTTTTAATTGATTTCAAACTTTAGGCTTCAAGCCACTAAGTTTGCAGCAATTTGTTACAGGAGAAATAAGATACTTACATAAACATGTTCTGGGTTTAAGTTAGTATTTGGCAGCCAGAGACATAAAAAAAGGTAAAGTATAAAAACTGGCAAAACATAGCAGTAAAATTTTTTATTTATTTATTTTCAGACTGAGACACACACACACACACACACACACACACACACACACACACACGGTGTGAGTGGGGGAGGAGCAGAGAGAAAGGGAGAGAGAAAATCCCAAGCAGGCTCTGCACTGTCAGCGCTGAGCCCAATGCAATGCTCAAAACCACGAACCTTGAGATCATGACCTGAGCCAAAACCGAGAGTCAGATACTTAACAGACTGAGCCACCCAGGCTCCCCAGTAGTAAACTTTCTAGTATTTATTTTTAATGTAATGTATTGTCAAGTTGGCTAACATATGGTCTATACAGTGTGCTGTTGGTTTCGGGGGTAGATTCCCGTGATTCATCACCTACACACAACATCCAGTGCTCATCCCAACAAATGCCTTGCTCAATGGACATCACCCATTATCCCCTCTCCCCCCAACCTGCCCACTCAACCCTCAGTTTGTTCTCTGTATTTTAGAGTCTCTCTTTTTTTTTTAAATATTTTTATGTATTTCTAGGAGAGAGAGAGAGAGACAGCGTGAGCAGGGGAGGGTCAGAGAGAGAGGGAGACACAGACTCTGAAATAGGCTCCAGGCTCTGAGCTGGCAGTCAGCACAGAGCCCCACGCGGGGCTCGAACCCATGAACCGCGAGATCACGACCTAAGCGAAAGTCGGACAGTTAACCGACTAAGCCACCCAGGCACCCCAAGAGTCTCTTAATACACAGCATTCCTAGTGTTATTTTATTTAATTTGTACTTGGTTAAAGATCATAAAATTCATTTTGACAAGTGCTCTAATTTCTGAAGGCATATTACACTGGCTATTGCTCAGTAACACTCCCATCAGTACTCTTCTACATTCTCCTCAGGCATGTACCACAGGGGCTCGAAGTTGGGGAACTACATGTCTCAGAATCCCTTGCCAAATGGATTCCAACTGAGATTCCATCAAAAAGAAATATTTGCATGAGCTTTGGAAGACCAGAAGGAGGAGAATCTACTCTGGCCCACAGTTCAGACCACCAGCAGCTTCCTTCCTGGGTTTCATGATACACTGTCAGGCTTTACCTGGAATGTAGGCAGTAACTGTTTATAATTTCCTGATTTCTAGGAAGACACTCCCTACCCCTTACCTTCTCTTCTTCTGGCCTGTCCTACAATTTTGTAAGTACCTAAATCCCTGAAAAAAAATTATTTTCTTCTTGAAAAGCCTGGAGATATCAGGTCAGTTTCGATTTTCCTCATTGAACCCAGACTGAGATAAATGTGAAGTTAAAAAAGAAAATTGGCCTATTTTTTTAATAAGTAGTTATGTTTCCCAATTAAAATAACTATAAGATATGCTGATATATTGTTTGAACTCCCGAGATATTTGCTAATATACAATAATTTGGAATAAAAGGAAATTTTGTTAGCATGAGTCTTAAAATTATGTTTCTTTTTTTTTTAATTTTTTTTTTTTTTATGTTTTATTTATTTCTAGGAGAGAGAGAGACAGCGTGAGCAGAGGAGGGTCAGAGAGAGAGGGAGTCACAGACCGAAAGAGGCTCCAGGCTCTGAGCTGGCAGTCAGCACAGAGCCCGATGCGGGGCTCGAACCCACAACCGCGAGATCATGACCTAAGCGAAAGTCGGACGCTTAACCGACTAAGCCACCCAGGCGCCCCAAAATTATATGTTTCTTAAGAAGAGTAAAGAATAATATAGAGAGTATAGAGTTAGGATGTATGAGTGGTGGGGCGCCTGGGTGGCTCAGTTGGTTAAGTGTCTGACTTTGGCTCAGGTCATGATCTTGTGGTTCATGGGTTCGAGCCCCGCATAGGGCTCTGTGCTGACACTGGCTCAGAGCCTGGAGTCTGTTTCAGATTCTGTATCTCCCTCTCTCTCTGATCCTCCTCTGCTCAAGCTCGCTCTCTCTCTCTCTCTCTCTCTCAGAAATAAATAAAAACATTTAAAAAAAAGGATGTGTGAGTGGCAACAGATTGAAGATTCACCTTATACATATTGTATTACACAGGCTGATTTGCATGACTTTGTGCTACTTGGTAGAAAGAGTGAAAGCTGAGTCCTTGAAATAAGTAACAAAGCAAGAGACACCTTGCTTTTTTCCTCCTCTTTTCAGTATTCTTTGATCACCTCTGAATAAGTAGGGTTTTTGTTAGTTTCTGAGGTATCTAATACTATGTGAATTAATATCTTTCCCATATCTCTTTTGGTCTATATCCAACTTAGTATCATTTCTGAGTGTAATATTTAGGTCACATTGTATATATTTTTTAATAACATGTTTATTGAGACATACGTCACATATAAAACTCATCCTTTTAAAGTACATAATTTACAAGTTGATAATATATTCACAGAGCTGTGCAACTATCACCACTATCTAATTTCAAAGCATTTTCATCACCATAAAAAGGAAACTTTATACCTATTAGAAGTTTCCCGGTGCCACCCCACATTCCACCCTGTTGCCTGGCAACTACTACCTACTTTTGGTCTCAATGGATTTGCCTCTTGTGGACATTTCATATAAATAGAAATATACAGTATGTACCCTTGTGTGACTGGCTTCTTTTACTTAGCATGTTCTCAAGGTTCGTATATGATGAAGCATATATCAGTGCTTCATTCCTTGTTCTTGCCAAGTAATAGTCCATTGTATAGATATACCACATTTTATTTATCCATTCATCAATCTGGAAATTTGAGTTGTTTCCACTTTCCAGATATTATGAATAATGCTGTTATGAACAGTAATGTGGACATATGTTTTTGTATGGACATATGTTTTCAATTCTCTGAGTTATGTACCCAGGGGTAGATTCCTGGACCATATGTTACCTATAAACATAACATTTTTAGGCACTGCCAAACAGTTTTCCAAAACACCTGCACCATTTATAATCCCTCTAGTAATGTATGACGGTTGTAAGTTCTCCACATCACTGCCAACACTTATTGTTTTCCTTTTTATCATCATCATCATCAACATAGACATCCCAGTAGATGAGAAGCAACATCTCAATGTGGTTTTGATTTGCATTTCCCTTATGACTAATGATGTTGAACATCTTATATTCTCTCTTTTTTTAATGTTTTACTTATTTCTGAGAGAGAGAACGTGAGCGGGGAGTGGGGGGGTGTCAGAGAGAAAAGGAGACACAGAATCTGAAACAGGCTCCATGCTCTGAGCTGTCAGCACAGAGCCCAACGCGGGGCTCAAACCCACAAACCGTGAGATCATCACCTGAGTTGAAGTTGGATGCTTAACCAACTAAGCCACCCAGGCGCCCCGAACATCTTATATTCTCAATGGACATTTGAATATATTCTTTAGAGAAATATCTATTCAAATCCTTTACCCATTTTTTTCCTTTGGGTTACCTGTCATTTATTTTGAGTTGTAGGAGATAGTTCCATATTCTTTATAATAGTCCCTGTATGAGATATATGATTTGCAAATATTTTCCCTCATTCTGTGGGTTATCTTTAAAAAAAATTTTTTTATTGTCAAGTTAGCTCACATGCAGTGTAGTCTTGGCTTCAGGAATATATTCCCATGGTATATCACTTACATACAACACCCAAAGCTCATCCCAACAAGTGCCCTCCTCAATGCCCATCACCAATAGTCCCCAATCACCAATCTTCCACACCTATCAACCCTTAGTTTGTTCTCTGTATTTAAGAGTCTCTTATTGTTTGCCACCCTCCCTGTTTCTATCTTACTTTTCCTTCCCTTCCCCTATGGTCATCGGTTAAGTTTCTCAAATTCCAAATATGAGTGAAATCATATGATGTCTTTCTCTGCCTGACTTATTTTGCTTAGCATGATACCCTCCAGTTCCATCCACATTGTGTCAAATGGCAAGATTTAATTCTTTTTTATTGTCAAGAAGTTTTCTATTGTGTGTATATACCACATCTTCTTTACCCACTCATCCGTCGATGGGACATTTGGGCTCTCTCCATACTTTGGTTGTTGTTGATAGTGCTGTTATAAGCATTCTGGTGCATGTGCCCCTTCCAATCAGCACTCCTGACCCTTTGGACAAATTCCTGGTAGTGCAATTGCTGTGTCATAGGGTAATTATATTTTTAATTTTTTGAGGAAGCTCCACACTGTTTTCCAAAGTGGCTGCACATTTTACTTTCCCAATAACAGTGCCAGAGAGTTCACCTTTCTCCATATCCTTGCCAAGATCTACTGTTTCCTGAGTTGTTAATTTTAGCCGCTGTTACCAGTATGAGGTGGTATCTCAATATGGTTTTGCGTTTTTAATTTTTTGATGGTGTCCTTTGAAGCACAAAAGTTTTTAATGTTGATGAAGTTTGATTTGTCTTTTTTATTTTTGTCACTTGTGCTTTTGGACATAAGTAGGAAACCATTAATTAATCCAAAGACACAAAATTTTCTCCTATGATGATTTCTAAGAATTTTATAGTTTTAGCTCTTACAGTTAGGCCTTTTATTCATTTTGAGTTAAATTTTATATATTGTGTAATATAGGAGTCCAACTTCATTCTTTTGCGATTGAATATCTAATTGTCCCAACATCACCTGCTGAAGACTATTCCTTCTACCACTGAGTGTGCTGGTGCCCTTGTCAAAAATGAATTGACCATAAAAGTAAGAGTTTATTTCAGGACTTTCAAATATATTTCATTCATCTGTATGTCTATCCTTATGCCAGTGCCATACTGTCATGATTACTGTAGCTTTGTAGTACGTTATGAAATCAAGAAGTGTTAGTCCTCCAACTTGATTCATTTTCAAGGCTGTTTCTGTTACTCTGGGTTCCTTACATTTCCATATGAATTTTAGAATCAGCTTGTCAATTTCTGCAAAAAATCCAACTGGTATTTTGTTAGGAATTGTACCAAATCTATAGATCAGTTTAGGGAGCACTGCCATCTTAACAGCATTCAATCTTCCAATCTGTGAATATGGGATGTCTTTACAATATTTAAGTCCTCTTCAATTTTTTTCAATAACTGTTTTTATAGTTTTCAGCATACAAGTATTGCATCTCTTTTGCCAAATGGTCCTATTTTATTCTTTCTGATGCTTTTGTAAAAAAAAGTTTTCTTAATTTCAATTTAATATTATTCAGTGCTAGCATAGAAAAATACAATTGATATTTTTATACTGACATGGCATTTTGCAACCTTGCTAAATTTATGGACTTGAACAGTTATTTAGTAGAATCCTTACAATTTTCTATATACAAACCAGGTAACCTGAAAACAGAGATTTTTTTACTTCTTCCTTTCCAATCTGGATGTCTTTTACTTCTTTTTGTTGTTTATCCTGTCTAGAACCTCTAGTTTAATGTTCAATTGAAAGGGCAAGAACAGACATTATTATTTTGTTTATGATCTTAAGGGAAAAGTGTCCCACATTTTGACACTAAATATATTAGCTGTGGGTTCTTGATATATGCCCTTTCCCAGGTTGAGGCAGTTCCTCTCTCATCCTAATTTTCCAAGTGTTTTCCTCACTTAAGGGTACTATATTTTGTCAAATTATTTTTCTCTATCTATTAAAATAATTATGTGGGCTTATCCTTTATTCTAGTAATGTAATGTAATTCCTTGATTTCAAATATTAAACCAACTTTGTATTCCTGTGAAACCCTCTTGGTCATGGTGTATAATTGTGTTTTTTGTTTGTTTGTTTTTATGTTGTTGTATTCAGTTTGCTAGTATTTTATTAAGAATTTTTGCATCTATATCCATATGGGATATCAGTATGTAGTTTTTTTTCTTCTCTTTGGTTTTGGCATCAGGGTAATACAAGCCCCATAGAATGAGAAGCATTCACCTCTCCTGTGGCAGCTATAAAACATTACCCCAACACAGGTGAATAAAAACAACAGAACTTTATTCTCCTATACCTCTGAAAGCCAAAAGTCCAAAACCAGTTTTACTGGGCTGACATCAAAGTGTTGGCAAGGACATTCTCACTCTGGAGATTCTAGAGGCAAATATATTCCCTGCCTCTCCCAGGTTTTGGTGGTTGCCAGCATTCTTTTCCTTTCTCCTCTCTTCTAGGACTCCCATTATTCATTTGGTGACATACTTCAGGGTTTCCCACCTATTTCTGAGACTCTGCTCATTCTTCCTTTTTTTTTTCTTTCTGTTTGTCAAACTAGAAAATCTCAATTGACCTATCTTCAAATTATTTCATTCTTTCCTCTGCCACTCCAAATCTCCTACTGAGTACCACATGTGAATTTTTTTCATTTCAATTGTAACTTTTCACCTCTAGATATTCTATTTGGTTATTTTTTATAATTTCTATCTTTTCATTGATATTCTCTATTTGATAAAACATTGCTCCCATACTCTCCTTTAGTTCTTTAAACATGGTTTCCTTTAATGCTTTGAACATATCTATAATAGCTGAGCTAAAGTCTGCCTAGTAAATTATGATGTTTTAGTAATACCTGGGCTTCTTCAGAGTGTGTTTTCTTGACGTTTTCTTTTCCTATGCATGGGTCATATTCCCCCTTTCTTTGAATCCCTTGAACATTTAGTCAAAAACTAAATACTTAAATAATAATAATATGGCAAGTCTGAAAATCAGATCTCAACCCCCACTCAATGTTTGTGCTGTTTGTTTATTTGCATGATGGCCTTCCTGAACTAATTCTGTAAAATCTTTAGTCTTCATCATGTGTGGCCACTGATGTCTCTGCCCAGTTAGCTTTGGATCAGCTAACAACTGGATACAGAGTTTCTTAAATGTCTAGAACCAGTAAGTCTCCCAGCATTTGCTAAGGCACTCTGCATGGGTTTCATTCCTCGGCAGAGAATTTATTACACCGCCTTAGCCTTCACTTCCTGCCTGGGAAGAACTCAAGATCAGCCAAAAGTGAGAGATAAGAGCCTTCTCAGGTTATTCCTAAACATGAACACGGCTTTGCACATGTGCATGACTTTATAGATTCCCAGGAATATATCAGAGCTTTTCCAAGACCCCATAGGAAACCTAATTACCCAGCTTTTCCTCTTAAGATTTAGTCCAGATATGATCACAACTTCGGGTAGCTGCAGTGCTAAATAACTGGAACTGATTATTTTTAACAAATGTCTCAAGGAAAAAGCTATTAGCACTGAGCTAGAAAGGTCAAATGAAGACAAGCCCTGCCAGTGGAGTTTCCAGGGAACTGACAGACAAGTCAAATAATGACAGTTATCTGGGAATGGAGCTTTTAAGTATCTCCAAATCCATTCTGCCCCTTCCAGTGGCTATTAGGTTGCTGGTTTTCTTGGCTACCATAATTTCAAAGCTGCTGAGAAGACGATGGGATAAAGCAAATTAAAACACTGCAAAACTCACTATTCTTACCAAGATTTAAACATTTTTCTCACATAAATGGTCCCCAGATTATTGCAAACCTTTAATTAATTTGCAGAGTCTTGTAAATGTTGCTCTTGACTATTTTTTTAATGTTCTGATTGCTTTTACAGAGGAGTAGATTTTCAACGGTTCTTATTCCACTATTCAGGAAGTGCTCTCCTATATTATATTATATTATGTTATATTATATTATATTATATTAAGAGTCTCTATCTCTGGGGTGCCTGAGTGGCTCAGTTGGTTAAGTGTCTGACTCTCGATTTTGGCTCAGGTTGTGATATCATGGTTTGTGGGATTGAGTCCCACATCAAGCTCTGTGCTGACAGCTTGGAGCCTGCTTGGGATTCTCTGTCTTCCCCTCTCTCTCTCTGTCCCTCCTCCCCTCCCCTTTCTCTCTCAAAATAAATAAATATTGTTTTTTAAAAAAGAGCATCTATCTCCTCCCTGACCTTATATTACCTCACCAGGCCCTCTCCTGTCCCTTTGGCTTAGGAGGTACAAAGCCCTGTCACCCTTTTGTGAACACTGTTATTTTGCTTTTTAATTTTACTGTAACAGGTAATGGGAAGCAATTCAAATACACTTTTTTTTTTTATCTTTCTTAGTTCTCAACAGTGAAAAAGTAAATACAGAAAGAAAGGCATAAGAGAAAGCTAAATTCAAAAAGCCTTTCCTCTGCTATAGCTTTGGGACTTGCTTTTTATGAAAATGTGTCCAAAAGACAATTTCATTTTCATCAGCAAGGTTCTCTCATCAGCCCAAAAATGTAATTGGATAAAACTTTATGTCTATAATTATATATAACATACATAACACACATAGTAAGCACATGTAGGGTTAAATTGGAACACACCTAAGAACCTGATGAAATTGAGCAGAGAAAATTATGGAAGGATATAATCCAATGACATGAAAATTGGGTACTTTACATTCTGCATCAGTTAAAAAATAAACTACAGCAGTAAGCACAACAGTTTGCTATTGCCTATCTATACCTTATCACATCCATGTCAGCATTGTTTAATTTATTGCATACTTGTATAAGCTTATTTTTGTGAGGCTGTATTCCACACAGTATACTCTTAAACTTATAAAGTGTAAAAGACTGTGTTTCTGTGTGTGTCAGCACCACCAAGAGCTAAAAAAGAGAGCCTGTCCTGAGTTTAGATTATTCACTAAGACTAATATGGCATAGGATATAGACAAACAAAGGCAGGCTGAGTTCATTCTGTATCACCTTTCAAGACAGAACAAAGAACCTGGGTTTTGTTATGCAGCAGAGGAAACACGGTATGATCCTGACTAGGGAATATGAATGAAGCAAAATGATGCTATCTTGGATTATAAATTTTTACCTAGATGAATACGTGAATATATCCTATAAGAAGAAACATATACCAGTCCTACAGTTAAGCCTGATTACATATTAAAAATAAAGATATTTTGACTAAACAATGTAAAACATTTCTAATAACTGTTTATTATAATGATTAATGCGGCTTTAAAATGTCCATAGAAACATCATAAATGACCCTTTCAATTTGTGCTTCTGTCTACTAAATATATGTCTTATTTTTCTTATTAGGTCCTTTGTGCCCTGAATTCATATTAAACACTGTGAATGTACAATACTGTGCTAGATACGAAACAAAATATAAACTGCAATGTTACTGTGGAGAGAAGATAGTGGCGGTAGGGGAAGGAACGCTATTCTACATATTAACATATCTCACACAAAAATCTCAGGATGTTGATCCTAGGACATTTGTGACCAAAAAGAAAAGAAAAGAAAAGTTGGTATTTTCTTCTTTCCTATCTCTACAACTGACTTTCTGTGTGAGGTCTCAATTGTATTCATTAGAAGTTAACTATTCCTGGGGCGCCTGGGTGGCTCAGTCAGTTAGGTATCCGACTCGATCTCAACTCAAGTTTTGATCTCAGGGTCATGAGTTCATGCCCTGTGTTGGGGTCTGCTCTGGGCATGAAGCGTACTTAAAAAAATAATAACTATTCCTGATACTGTATTTCAGGGAATGTTTATTAAAATACATAGAAGCACCTACTTTCTGTGCCTAACGCTCCCTTAAGAGCTCTCAGTAAATGGAAAAGCCAATAAAGGAGAAGAGACCCCCAACTCCCAGGCCCAAAGAGACCACTGCTGTCAGCAGAGACCAAAGATGGAAAAGAGTCCTTTGTAAGATGTTGCTTAGAAGAATGGAATCTCACTTATATATGGACTTTTTCTTGACATCTAAGAAAGCTGAGGAAGAAAATACTGATACATAGAGAGGCAAGATCTTTAGGGCAAGCCATTATTTAAAGAAAGAGCCCAAATGTCCATTGACTGATGAATGGATAAAGAAAATATGGTGTGTGTGTGTGTGTGTGTGTGTGTGTGTGTGTGTAATATTACTCAGCAACCAAAAAGAATGAAATCTTCATGTGCACAACAATGTGGATGGAACCAGAGTGTATTATGCTAAGCAAAATAAGTTAGTCAGAAAAAGACAAATAAATGATTTCACAAATAAGTGGAATTTAAGAAACAAAACACAGGGGAAGGGAAGAAAAATAAAATAGTGTAAAAACAGAGTGAGAGACAAACCATAAGAGACTCTTAAATATAGAGAATAAACAGAGTTCTGCTGAAGGGGAGGTAGGTGGGGGGATGGGTTAAATGGGTGATGGGCATTAAGGAGGGCATTTATTGGAATGAGCACTGGGTGTTACATGTAAGTGGTGAATCACCAAATTCTACTCCTGAAACCGATACTATACTATATGTTAACTAATTTGTATTTTAAACGAATGAGCAAACAAAGTGCATTCCCATGTGAAATATGAAATGTTCTATTTCCTTACTGACATTGTAAGGGAAGAAAACCTTTCCTTTCTTCCCTTCTAGATTCTTTGGGTAGTCTAACAGTTAAATTGCTATAAGATAAAAAGGACAGAAAATTTTATTTCATTTGCACAGGAGCCCCAAAGATATGAGATTCAAAGAAGTGACCAAAGCAGGCAGCTTTTATAGCTTTTAGACAAAAGTAATCGTGAAGATGTGACAAAATAAAGGGTTTGGGCTTGGGGTAGCAAGTTAATGTAGTAACAGAGTTTGTTTATACAGCCTTCTCAGCCTTGAATTCCCTATCTCTGGCAATTAGGATGCCTTCTACCTTCCTGGTACCCAGAAAGTCCTTTTCACATGAGAGATTTATTTCCTCCTTTCTGGTGGCACAAAAGAGAGCCAGAGTGTCTCTTACACCAGCTATTTTCTTAAGTATATTTTCAATATAATCAATATGCAAAAGTGGCATGTTTTGGAGAAGCATAATTTGCTGTCTGTCAACATTCTAGATGAAACTACAACAATGTAAGAGAGCTGGAAAAATATTAACATGGAAAAAAATGAAAGGTGCCAACAAGAAAGATTCACAGCTCAGATGAGTTTGTGGAGAGGTGTTTAGGAAGACATAAAGGCAAAAAGAGCAAAGGGCACTGCAAATGTTCCATTTCATTCCATTTGCCGCCTCCTTTCTTTCTTCTTTTGCTCTGTTCATGAGTTTGATCTCAAATACAAAAAAAAAAGGATGATAAATCATGTGACATTACAAATTCATCGATTTATTCATTTCACAATTAATTATAGAACACGTGCTCTGTACCATGCATAGTTCTACACTCCGAAGATAGACTCTAAAATAATGCAAAGTCTCTGTCTTCAGAATGATACTTACATTCCAGTGGGGTAACAAATTAAAAGCAAACACACACCTTCAAGCCAGGTGGTAAAAAATAAAAACACGATAAAAAAAACCTATTAGGAAGGTGGATTGTGCTACTTTGCCAGAAGGTCTCTGGTTTGCTACTCTATGAATCTAACCCAGCCCTTTTTTGGAAAGTACTAAGGTCAATTAATACAATTCCTTCCCAATTCACTTCTACTAACCTTACCCCATGGGTAAAAAGTCTCCCAAACTCTCCAGCTGTGTAGAAACAACCAAGTCTGTGTATTTTGCCATCCGGGTAGAGCTTGCCAACGTTTGCAAAATATGTCCTTATCCCAAATCCATGCTAGAGAACCAAGCAGAAAGATGAAGAGAATGAGTACACTCTCCAAGTTTCACCAGCACTGCCCCAACATACTCTTGACTTGATAAGACACTCACTTTTAATTTCTTGATCTGGCTCAAAAGACTAAGGTGGCTTTACATCGATAAAAAAAAGGGGGGGGGCTACTGGGGCTCAGTCGGTTGAGCATCCGGCTTTGGTTCAGGTCATGATCTCACGGTTTGTGGGTTCGAGCCCCATATTGGGCTCAGAGCCTGGAGCTTATCTTCAGATTCTGTGTCTCCCTCTCTCTCTGAATCTCCCCTGCTCATGCTGTCTCTCTCTCTCTTAAAAATAAATAAAACATTTAAAAAAATAGAGGCAGAAAAACAAGTCTATAATTCAATACACCTTATAAGCCTTCATTTCTATTGCTTTGTCTCATCTGTTTATAAAATACTATTCACTTATCAATTTATTTATATTTGTACAAGACATCCCACAATACACTATAATCCATGCCTTCCTAATACGAGAATTTGATATATGGAAACATAAGTCAATAGCTTCTTTTTTTTTCTCTCTCCAAAGATGTCCTGGGAAAAATACTAGATTCTGAGAGCAGCACTGTTTATATATCTATTTGTCAGAGCAATTTGTAAGCTGCAAAAACGTCCTTACTCTTTCCTTGCTATCTCTTAACATGGATGAAAATCTACCATGTGACATGTATCTTCAATCAAGAAACACATCATCTCAGAGGGCAGAAAGCCTGTGGTTTTACGTGCATCTGTCTGGTTTGACTCACACAGGATTGTGCCTCCTCCCACCACCACATTTTAATAAGTGTTTACATGTTACCACTCCCCAAAGACTCAAGTGATAAAATTCTTCCTTGGAACTAATTATACTTCAAGACCATCCTACTCTCCATGGATACACTCTGAGCTAGAAACTTCACATCCTGATGTTTAAGTGAGTTCAGAGCTCCCCCTTGTGGATTCTATCTGTGGATGCGGCTTCCTAAACACGGATCAATTTAGCAGAGAAAAAATAATTAAGAGGTACCTATGTAGAGATCCTCCAGTTTGGGAACACATGTGTAGAAAGTTAAAGACCTAAAGTATATGAAAAGTATGACCCATTATCTGTAACGCAATGGATGTGGTCTGTAACTCAACTCCCCAAGATACATTAGCCTCAGAAACCACCTTTGTAGTTTCTTACAAAATATTTCATGGAGCAGAACCAGATGCACATAAAGACAACACCACTCAAACACATATTGGTGGATTAACACCTTAAAATGTTTGCAGTGATGAGTCCTCATCTGTATACAATAGAAGTGTTCGTACTGGGGGTAGATAACTGGTGAGGTTTATTAGCTCATGTTTTCTTCTAAATAACTGAGAAATATTTTATATAAAGTATGGATAAGAGTCTAGAATATAAGGTCATGTTTCTAGAGTATAATGGAAGGGAGATAATAGAAAAAATCTGAACAGCTTCTGGATGAAAGAGACATCTGGGATGTGAAGAAAAAAGATGAAAGTGCATCTCAGGATATGAGGAAATTAATATTGACAAAATGCTGACTGCAACGAAAGCATTGATAATGAAGAGGAAAAGAGGGAGCCACTGAAGGATTTAAGGGATTAGAATGACATAATCTCAGTGACAATCAAGATGGCTAGCACTGCATTTGGCACTAAGTGAAGGGAAAAGAGATTAATGAAGTGAAAAGGATGCATCGAATGACTAAGCTAATGTGATAATTAAGACTGAGTTCTGGAAGGCACAAAGGAAAATCACTCTCATTGGTCTACAGCTACATTTATATATATCATGCAAGGCCAGAGATAACCAGGTCCTGGAGAACTAACATAGCAGTATAAACTAAGAGGCGGGTAAAATGCTATCTAATCAGGATCTAAGGACTCAGTGGACAGAGTGACATAAGTGTAACTCTAACACTAACTCTGAGCTGTGCTGCTGAAGGAACAGTGGTACAGCTGAGACACTGAGAAGACAAGCTTCTAAGAGAAATGAAGGAGAGATTTGAGGGAGCAGAAATCATTCTGCCCAGCATGTGAGCCATTAACTGAGCAGGAGGAAAGGGTTCAGAATCCAAGCAGCAGACCCGCTGATTTTCCACATGCAGATGAACCATAGTTCACAGGAGGCCCCTGCATTCAAACAGCAGGCTTGAGTTTGCCCTAATGCATCCATGCCTGGGTTCCTCCAGC
The DNA here is from genome assembly GCF_008692635.1 of Crocuta crocuta. Lineage (NCBI taxonomy): Eukaryota > Metazoa > Chordata > Mammalia > Carnivora > Hyaenidae > Crocuta > Crocuta crocuta. Next base: position 1,744,432 of record NW_027531626.1, on the reverse strand, counting down.
AACAAATCCTCCCGGGTGAAGGGCACCACCCCGGACCCAGAAGCTCTAACTTTTCCACTGGCAAGCTGTGCAGAATGAGGAGTACTCAGCAACATCAGCCTTTCTTTGAACACAGAGACAATCCCTCACACTTAACAAATAGCTAAAACACAAGAGCCTTTTACGAGACCAAGAAAAAGTGTGGTAGTGTTTTCTACCAAAAAGATAAAGCATAAATCTCCCATCTTTCATTCCTAAATTCTCCATGGCTCTTAAAGTTCCCTTTAAATACAGTTTAATCAAAACTGGCATCTTCAGCAAGATGCAGGGAGAACCGGGACACACTGGACACTTTAGTCATATAAACTTTTCCCAGCATTCGTAGTGAAATGGAAATGAAATGCCGGTGGTGTGAGATGAAACACACATTTAAGGTACTCGGCATAGCTAATAGTTAGGTCTGTAAGAGTGTGTCTGCAGATATAATATTTGTTGATGAGTCTACCAAATTCAAGCAATTTGATTATAACTTGGCTTTGTTCTGTTTCCTTCTATACCTTTAGGACAGTGTAGTATACTTTACCACATCAACTTTTGATTCTGTTCCTGGTTTAAAAAAAATTCTTAATGTTTCTTAATTTTCTGAAGTTATCTGCATCTGTGAATTGAAAAGTTAATATCAATCTATAAATTGCTTTAAGGAAGGTGACTACTAAGAAACAAGGTTCCTGCCTATTTAGTTCAATTCACAATCCCATTTGCTGTAGAAACTTGAGTCTACTGCTCTGTACTATAAAACCTTTATTTTCTGATAAATTTGGAAATCCTAAATATTCTCTTGCTTGAAATAGTCACCTTCTAAACTCATATGCCTAAATGGAAGGGTAATCATAGATCTATTCAAGGTCATTCACCTTCTAGGTCACTCAGGGCTCTTAAATGGTACAGTCCAAGGGAGACTACATCTTTCATCTTTTTTTAAGGCAGAGAAGCCATGTTCAGTTTTGCCAGAATGTCCTTTCTCAAAGCACAGAATTTCTAAACATTTTTGCATTGTGGACATCTCTGATGGTCCAGTATAAAGTTTATGAAAACATGTCAAAAGAATATTTCTAAACGCATAATGAAAAATGTATAGGATTATAAAGGATACCACTTACACTGAAATATGGTAAAAATATTTCTAAACTATTATAGAATAACACATCTATTTCTTTATTATAATCTTGAAAAGAAGATCCAGCAAAAACTGTAATAATAACTTTAAAGTACTGATGAATAAGAAAGATCTTTTAAGTTGAAACAATTATAATGTGATGTGAAAATATCTGTAATTTCTGGTGACATCAAAGGGACTAGTACTGCTAATATTTCCATGGTTTATTGTCTACATGTGTAATTTTTAAAATGCTGAATTTCAAATAGATGTAATCTTTCTACTCAAACTTCCTGGGCTCTCTATTTTCTATTTATGAACACCTAAGGGATCCATGGATCAGGTTAAGAATCCATGAGAGGGATTTAAGAGCTTGAAGGAAAAATGTAATATTAACTTACTTATTCTATTATATATCGCTTAGAATACATTTCCCAGTATTTAAATAATTGCAGTAACTTTAATGTTGATATACGTAATTGCTGCTTTTAATACAAATATAGAATTTCCCTTTACATTCAAGCCTTTGAATTCTCCATATGTAATTCATTACTTCAGTGATTTAGAGATTCTGTTAAAATGACACTATAAAGTGAATTCTATATGAAGCCTATTCATTTGGGATTACTTTCAAGGATACTTAGGTATCAAAATGGCTTGTTTCCAAATAGCCCAACTCAAAAGTAGGTCCAGAGTGTGAACTCTATGGAAAATATTACAAAGAGGTTTCCATGTAGCTGCTCCACTAAATCAAATCTGCTTCTAATTGCATAGTGTGTCATGTGTAGACTTTCCCAGATTAGTGGTTGATTTCCTGGCAAAACTCTGTAAACACCAAATAGTCAATAAATTGCCGTCTCCAAACCAGGAAGTTTTAAATGCATACCAAATGCAATTCCCATCTCAAATGCACCAAAAAGTTTTTCTGAAAGGAGCTCCGTTTTCAGATACAACATGTTGTGGTTCACAATTTTCCATGCATACAAACCACTAGAACACTGCTAATTGATTATCTTACTCATTTATTTTGCAAGAAGTTTACCATAAATCTTAATAGTGAAAACTTACTTCCTCACTCAAGATGAAGTCACATTATTAATCAGGCTGGCATAGTTTGAGCTAAAAACAAAATATTTCAGTGAGCAGCTGTTTAATAGAGAACATAGTATTGTTCCAAGTCTGATTACTTATGTAGTAGTACCATCTAGTGGATTCTCATCTGTAACACAGGAAGCCAACAACTATAATCTGATTCAGGGAAAGTATGTTTCTAATTTTTTTAAAAAAAGGTTTTATTGTGTGTATATTTGATAGACATCTTTTTTTAATGTTTATTTATTTATTTTGGGGGGTTGGGCAGGGAGAGAATCTCAAGCAGGCTCCACGCTGTCAGCAGAGTCCCACACAGGGCTCGAACCCATGATCCGTGAGATCATGACCTGAGCCAAAATCAAGACTGGGATGGTTAACAGACTGAGCCACCTAGCTTCCTCATATTTAGTAAATTTCTTACATCCTCAGCTAAAGTATCTGAGCAGACATCTCCTGAAATCTGAACTACAGACTGCCTTGCTCACCACACCATGAAGTTCTATTTCATAAGAACTAGGATGGCTAGTCTGAGGGATATAAAACAAATGTCATTTATCAATTCTTAACTTCCTATTGTCCAAAGTAAACCATGGGATGTTCCAAAAGAGCAATATTCTAACAGCAATGATTTGGGGACATTAAAATAAATGATCACATAAGGCTACAGATATATTCATGGAATAATCAGTTATTCAACTACCAACATGACATTGTCCTAAGCAAACAAATATAAATGAGATAAATTCCTTGATGTCAAGAAGTTCAAAACAATATTGAGAAGCCAAATAAAGAGTATAAACAAGTGACACCAAAGAGGTGTATAAAAAAAGATAGAGCGACAGTAGAAGATGAGAGCAGAGATTAGCTTTCTAGTAGAGGATCAAGTAATAAGGCCTCATGGAAAAGTAACATAAAATCTGGCCAAAAATGGATTTAACAATAATTCTTCACATAACAGGAAGTCCCAAGGCACTATGGCTCCAAAGTAGGTTAATTCAGTAATTAAATGATGTCAATTAAAGTGAAACATGAAAGAGGATGCCAGTGGGAGCTGTCCACTCTGGTGGAGAGAGGTATTTTTATCATTAACACTGTTCAGAATGGCTGGCACACGGCAATAATGAAAAACAGACTAATTTTTAGCCAGTTTTATTATTGTTTTCAAATTCTCTATAGACAAGACAGTCCCTTATTGCCTTTTTTGCCCAATAGCCAAAAATGAAGAAGAAAATGTAATTAATTCAAGGAAGAAGAATAGGAACAAAATATCATCAACACTAAGCACCTATTTGAGATACCCTAAGGAACAGAAATGCAGGAATCTTTTACATAGCAACAGAGAGAGGCCTTTGGGTGGCTATTGTCACCTTGTGGGGCAACCCCCTGGGAGGATTTCTCCTGTCCTTTGTCCAACTGGGACCCTGGTTTTACACTTTGAGATTACATTCCTGTCCACTGTCTTCATGACTGTATCTGGGCTGCAGAAGAATGTCTTCTTGGGCACTGCACATCTTTAGCAGCCTAATGCATCATGAATCCATTCCTAATCCAATCACTAGTTAGGAAACAGGCTTCATAATGACTGACTTAATGAAATGAATGACCATGTAAAGGAGTGTAGATTACATCCCACAAACTGGGTCTTAATAAAAGGAGGAGAAGGAATGAGGAATGGGAGATAGGTAAGCCCAAAAAACAGAGGCAGCAGGGGTGGGGGGTTCATACTATATTCTGCAAAGAATATATTAAGGGTAAACTCATCTATCTTTACATATAGATGTATGAAAATCAAGTGGGGTTTATTCCAGACATGCAGTGCCTTACAATGGAACATATCAATCTAATCAGGAAAGTTATCATAACCACTTAGATACTGAAATAGAGATAGATGGACATTATATATTTACATAATATATAACTATTACATATTTATATAAATATATTTTACATTTTATGTTATCTGTAAGATTAAATATATAAAGTAAACATATACATACGGTTCCATTTCAATCCCAAAGCCAACATGACAGGACTAAAGGCAATCCTATTTAAGTCAAGAATAAGTCAAGGAATTCCACTATGATCAATAGTTTTTTGCTGTTTTTATTAACACATTTTTTTTAGTTTATTTATTTTTAAGAGAAAGAGCAAGCATGAGCGAGAGAGATTCAGAGACAGAGGGAGATAGAGGATCTTCTGAAGCAGGCTCTGCACTGACAGCAAAAGGCCTGATGCAGGGCTAGAACTCATAAACCACGAGACTATGACCCGAACCCAAGTCAGATGCTCAAACAACTGAGCCACCCAGGTGCCCCAGCCATTAATTTGTTTGTTTTCAGTTTATTTATTTATTTTGAGAGAGAGCACAAGCCAGGGAAGGACAGAAAGAAAGGGAGAGAGAAAATCCCAAGCAGGCTCTGCACAGTCAGCACAAAGCCTTATGCAGGGCTTGACCTCATGAACTGTGAGCTCATGACCTGAGCCATAACCAAGAGTCGGACACTCAGCTGACTGAGCCACTCAGGAGCCCCCCAACCATTAGTTTTTAACATTGTTCTAGTAGGTATAACACAATTCAATTAGACAAAAGAGGAAAATAAAGGATATAATTATACAAAAGAAGGAGGTAAAATAATCATTAATTGAAATAACTATACACCTAGAGAAACAAAAAGATAGAAAATCCATCACAAATAATAAAATAATTCTGTAAGGTGGCCAGTACAAAGCTAATATACAGTTATCAATAATCTTCACTTGGCAAAACAGCTAAATACGAGTTAAAAAGAAAAAAAAAATCTTCACTTAAAGTAATAACACAAGAGGGGCGCCTGGGTGGCTCAGTTGGTTAGGTGTCTGACTTCGGCTCAGGTCATGATCTCGCAGTTTGTGAGTTCAAGCCCCACATCGGGCTCTGTACTGACAGCTCAGAGCCTGGAGCTCTCTTCGGATTCTGTGTCTCCCTCTCTCTCTGCCCCTTCCCCACTCACGCTCTGTCTCTGTCTGTCAAAACTAAATAAACATTTAAAAAAAAAAGTAATAACAAAAGAGATGATATACGTAGGAACAAATTTAATAATTGTATAAATCTATAGGCAAAAATTCTGAAATGCTCACTGAGGTTAAAAAGATTGAATAAGTGGAAAGATATATCATTCACTTGGCTAGGAAGACAGTATCACAAAGATGTCAAATCTTTATAGATCAATCAGAATTTAACATACTTCCAGTTTTAAATACATTGAAAAGTAAATAGTATGAAAAAAGAAGAGTGAGGAGAGTAAACATGCCCTGCCAAGCTAATACGATGCAACTATAAGAAGGATGCAAGAGGTTTTTTAAGCACTTGAATGGAATTCTCTTCTAAGATATGTTGTTGGAGCACCTGGGTGGCTTAGTCGGTTAAGCTCAGGTCATGATCTCACAATTCATGGGTTCAAGTCCTGCATCAGGCTCTGTGCTGACAGCTCAGAGCCTGAAGCCTGCTTCGGATTCTGTGTCTCCCTCTCTCTCTGCCCCTCTCTCACTCACTCACTCACTCTCTCTCTCTCTCTCACACGAACAAATAAACATTAAAAAAATTTATTTAAAGATCTGTTGTTAAGGAGTGCCTGGGTGGCTCAGTCCACCTGAGCGTCCGACTTCGGCTCAGGTCATGATCTCGCGGTTTGTGGGTTCGGGCCCCGCATCGGGCTCTGTGCTGACAGCTCAGAGCTGGAGCCTGCTTCTGATTCTCTGACTCCTCTGAGCCCCCTCCCCAGCTCATGCTCTGTCTCTCTCTCTCAATAGGAAATAAATATTTTAAAAAATTAAAAAAAAAAAGATCTCTTGTTAAGGGGAAAAAGCAAGGGCCAAAATAGTGGCATAGTGTGCTCCCAAGGGAATATTTATAAACTAATCTTTTAGAAGATTTTTTTTAGCTGAGCTTTTAGGAGGAGAACTGGGTATCTGGGAAACAAAATGAAGTATGACTCTGAATAATGAGGTTATCTTCTTCCTTTTGTGGAGCATCATCAGTCCAGAGGCAAAGGGAAGTCCAACAATGAGCAGGGCAAAGTACCTTTTCCCACCTCTTTTTTAACAATGAAATCTGAATCATTAAGACCAATTGCCTCTTTTATTTAAGTCTCAAATCAAAGTACATGTAACTCCTTCCCTTTAAAGACAGCATCTGGCACTCCTGCAGATATATTTTCAATATTTTCAAATATGAATAGTTAATGGAAAGCAAAGGATAAGCATTTGTTAGATGAATCAAGTCCTAAGCTGCTTCAAGCGATACACTTTGTTTAATGTTTTTTGTTTTGTTTTGTTTTTTTTTGAGAGAGAGAGCACGTTAGCACATGCAGGGGAGAGGCAGAGAGACAAGGAGAGAAAGAATCCCAAGTGGGATCTGAACAGTGCAGAGATCAACATGGGGCTCAATCTCACAAATTGTGAGATCATGATCTGAGCTGAAATCAAGAGTTGGATGCTTAACTGACTGAGCCACCCCTGCACTCCTCAAGCAATACATTTTTACTTCTTCTTTATTAACATATTACTCTACTTTCCACAAGTTGTAGCTGCTTGAATATTTTAATTTATTTGTTTTAATTTTTCCATGTCATTGATACTACGAATTTTCTTCTATGTGCCACATTTGACATACTGTTTAACTTCTGACGTTAGTTTCTTCATAGGTTTTTCTATGAGGACTATAATAGCACATTAAATCTCATTTTGACTCAAGTTCAGAGGCTTATGTATGACATAAAATGGATATAATTTAATCTTTCCTTTGAAATAAAATGCTATATTTGTACCTGTAGATGCAGGTCTGAGGGATATAGAAGGGTATTAGTCCTAATCACTGAATTTCACTTTATTAAAAATTTCTGATCATCACTGAGTTTTTAAAATTTTCTTAGTGTTTTTTTTTTAATTTCTGAGAGAGAGAGAGAGAGCAAGTGAGCAGGAGAGGGTCAGAGAAAGAGGAGACACAGAATCTGAAGCAGGCTGCAGGCTCTGAGCTAGTTGTCAGCACAGAGACTGATGCAGAGCTCGAACCCATGAACCGTGAGATCATGACCTGAGTTGAAGTCAGACGCTTAACCGACTGAGCCACCCAGGTCCCCCTGGTCATCACTGATTTTTCATCATTTGCAACTGTCTCATAAAATCAGTTTTGATAAATACAAGGCAGAATCTCTAGGGTAATATAACATGGCTAATTTTCTGCAAAATGAATTATTAAATCAAAAACAAAGCAATCATATCCTCAGTAATGACCATGTCCCCTAGGCATTCTTTTTCACTCTGTGGTTACCAATATTTTTGACCTGATAGCAGCATTATAAACATAATCTATTATTTATAAATCATTCACACAATGGGCCGTAGACAGTTTTTTGTAACAGGCCCCCATTTTTTCATAGCCACCACTTTAGCTTACTGATGGGGTGCAAAGAAGTATCCCTAACCATTCCAGGAATGCATGTGGGATGTTTTGTGTAAACGCTTGCTCCAAAAGCTTTTTATCCTTTATCACCAGAAGATAGCTTTCATAGAAATGACATTTGAACAAAAAAGACTCCAAATTCCCTTAATGAATAAATTTTAACAGGATTCCATAGGCAAGAAAAAGATTTAGATTTTATCTCTAATACTACATTGATAAGCCAAGTTCTGAATAAATCTCTCTTTAAAATGTACATCTGAGTCCAGTAATGCCTTGACGTGTAGGTTGAATTAATGAAATAACACTAACAGGCAAGGAGATGATGGATAGATAAATAATAATGATGATGATGACAATAATAGACAGATAATTACCAGATACCGCCTGGATCTCCTCTAAATGGGCTCTGATATTATTTAGCAATAGAAAAGCTTCTCAATCCTCAGATCAGCTGTGGCTCTCAAACAATTTCTCTGTAGAGTTCCAAAAATACTTCTTACTCTATTAATACGTTAGCTTATTCTGTGTCAGCTATATGATCATAATTTCCAACTACTAAAATTTTTAATTTGTAAAAGGGCAGTCTAGCCTCACTGTCATCTAGGCCCTGTGGGGTAGAAGGGGAATGAATATAGCTCAGAGCTGTGGTCAAGTGAACATTAACATATTTCCCAGCTTGTAATGACAGTCTGCTGAGGCCTGTTCATGTCAGTTACATTTTATAGAAATGAAAAAAAATTAGCACACGTAAAAATAATCAAATCTTTTCAAAGCCCTTTAGTTATTTGCAAGCCTCATCAACAAAGCCTAAAACAGCCAGCCACTGCTCAGCAGATAGCTGAGGATTAAAAATTATGTCAAAGAAGAAAAAAATCAAAAGAATGCTTTCTCCAGCTCTGTTTTGCTGATAATTTCTTGATAGTTACATCTAATATTCAAATGTAGGTTTTGTTTTAGAATACTAAGTCTCACAAGAAAATAAACAAATGATCAAACAAAATAAAAACCTATGTCATTCTCAATGAAACAGCTCAAAAAATAGCCCTTTTCTTTGTAATTACTATTTCCAAAGAACTGTGAGTACACTCTGATCTTACCGGAGGGAACCTGAAGGCAACTGAATAGGATGTTATCTCTAGCCCTATTGGGATGCTGTTAATAATAGTAACAGCAATCATTTACTCCATATTTACTCTTTTTTAAAACAAATTTTACTTAATATGTACATTTCATTATCTCTCAACCTCCAGGTAACCCTGGAAGGAAGTTAATTCCCCCTTTTCAATGGCTAAGGAAGCTGATACTCAGGAAGATGCATGGCCCATCCAAGATGGCAGAGTAGGAAGTGGCAGTGTTGGTACCACATGGAGCCACGGTCAATTCCAAAGCTCCGTCAACCTAGCCACTCTTTCCACTGTGGTAGATGCAGGGAGCCTACAGACTTCATCCAACAAGGTACTAGCACAGATGACATTCACAGGAAGACACACTCCCATGAGGCTCCTAACACAAAACTATTTCCAGGAAAGTAAAACAAATGGTGCCAGGGGCAATACACAAGAATACAATGATTCTTATTGTGCCACACTTTCTCATGGTATATCAGCACTGGTGGCTTAACCCAAGGTTGTAACCTAAATTTGGTATGACATAAGTTGTAATTAACTTTAGACACTTTGGCTAATTACCCACAACTCTTCACTTACATATGCATCACAGACTACAGAAGAATCAAAGTGACCATGGCATAGGTACAAGATTGAAGCTGTTCTAATTTGTCATTTTAACCAAATGTTTGCAAGCTTTAATAATTTATTAATAGAAATTAATTCTTGCAACAGATTTCATAGCTAATTGTGATACATCTCTCTGTCAACATTGCAGTGAGGAATCATTCATGTGGCATACAGCAGGTACTCAAATTTTAATTTTATTTGATAAAAACTATAGTTTTACTTAAATTACTGTGAGTCGTCAAATCCAATATGTGAGAAAGGGAGAGAAGGATGGAGTAAATAAATGATTTTGTCATCTAGTCATTGGTTCAACATCTCCCAGGAGTGGATGCTTGGTAACTCCTCAGGGGATTCATTATATTAGAAACTTCTTAAATTGAACCAAAAGCTTTTTCCAGAAGCTTCCTCCCACATAATGGTGCATGTTCTACTTTCTGCAGCCACCCAAACTGCTTAATTCCTACCTGCATATGACAGTCCTACAAATATTAGAAGAGTCATCACTTTTATTTTCTCTCCAGGCTAAACACTGCCCATTCTTTCAAATACCTCTTCCATGATGTGATTTTTCAATCTTCTCTCTATTCTGGTTACTCTCCTCTGTTTTTCTTGTGCCAAACTCCTTACTTTGGAGCTTCCTCTACACTTTGCATTCTCACTGAGCATGTTAGTTTTCCCAACCTTCACTACTCAGTGAGAATACCTTGTCATTTTGCTGGGAAAACAACTAACACTCTGACTTGTGTTACTTTTGGCTCTTTGGGTCCTTCATATTGCTGCCATCACTGTATAGTGGTGATTTTCAATCTGTGTCCTCAGAAACCCTAAGGTTAGCAGAAGTGACTCAGGGCAGACCAGGAGGAGGCAATAGCCAAGAAGGGAAATCTCCCACATCCCTGCCTCAGCTAGAAAAACTGTACTTTTATCCACCTCTACATTCACTTTCTGCATGAAAATTCATTTGAAAGATTATTCTAAAAAAAAATTTTTTTTAAGTTTGAATAGCATCTCTCTAGAACACAGCTGGTACAGTGCCAGGGTTGTCTAGAAGACAGCAAAAGGCCAGGGAGCCAAAGGTCTGTTCAGGCAAAAACACCTTGTTCCAGAAGCTCAGCTTCTTCTAAGCAGTCTATCAACTTGAGATCAATATAGCAATTTCATTCTGACGGTGTTACCTCTGCTCTTAATAAAGAAGGCAAGCTCATCCTCTCCACTAAGGGGAGCCCCTGCCTGACAATTAGGTGTAGCCAGTTCAATCCACTTGCCTGGCACTGGGAGCCCAGCAAGGGTTTCAGAAAGTGGTTCTCCATCTTAACTACATATTAGAATCTCTGAGGGGTTTTAATACCAGTACCCCAGCACTATGCTGAAGAGATTATGGTTTAATCAGTTTTAGGCACAAACTGGGCATTAGTAGTTTTTAAATCTCCCCAGGTAACTTAATATGCAGTCAGAACTGAGAACTTCCCACCTAGGATAAGACCAATTGAACATCATTTAAGTAGGAAATAATTCATCCAAGTGTGAAGAGCCAGTGGAACTGATGTTAGAAGTTAGTGAGGGATTCAGTGAGGCTCATTATTTCACGGTGAGGGTCAGGCAAGAGGGGAGGTCCTCGGAAACCTTTTCACTGAGAATTTCTCTCACTCTTCCGACGGATCCAAATGCATACATATCGAAAGGGTAAATTCATATACTCTCAACATGTACCTTGGAATGATTTCTAAAACAGCACTTACTGGCACAGACAACAGGTTGGCCACAACCACAGGCCTAGTAACTGGTAGGTGTCTGTTAAGTAGAGTAGAACCAAGCAAGGGTTTAAGTCTGGAGAAATGAGGAGCCAGACAGACTAAATACTTCAAACTGCTCTCTTGCCTGTTCCTTCAATCCCTTAACCCCTCAGCTTTCCTTTCCTTTAACAAATTTATTCAGTCCTTACTAGGTCAGAATATACTGAGTGCGGAAGAACTCACTTTTCATTAAAAAATGATAAGACACTGAGGTGCCTGGGTGGCTTAGTCAGTTGAGCATCTAACTCTTGATTTCGGCTCAGGTCATGATCTCATGGTTCGTGGGATCAAGCCCTGAAGTGGACTTTGCACTGACTGCATGGAGCCTGCTTGGGCTTCTCTCTCTCTCTCTCTCTCTCTCTCTTTTTCTCTCTCTCTCCCCCCCC
>NW_027531626.1:1727973-1731712 GCF_008692635.1 Crocuta crocuta | reverse complement strand
CCCCCCCACCTCTCCTGCTCGTGCTCAAGACTGATCTCTCACGAGTGCTCTCTCTTATTTTCTCTCTCTCTCAAATACACACATGCACGCACATACACACACAAATGCACACAAAAAAACACACCAAAAAAACCCCTAATTGGCTTTATTGAACAATTCATGAGTCAGGCTGCATACCATCTAGCAAGTCAAAAGAAGCTCAGTGAAGCTGTTTGAAACTGAAACGGAAGGATTTTATAGGCATGGAAGGATTTTATAGGCGGAAACAGGGTAGGACAAGGTTATTAGCAAAAGAAAATAAAAGATTACTTCAGGCAAGGTTACCTTCCCTTAGGGGAAAGCAGGGGGTCTTATCAGGCAGATTAACTCACTAGTGCTGACCAGGAAATTCCAGACTGATTGGTTTAAAATTCCACTCTTGGGAAAGGTTGAAATGGCAATTAAGTCTTGGTTTGCTGTCCTGGGAGCAAAAGACTCCACCTTTGGCCTACTTTGTTTTATTTTGTTAATAAGACTAACAAGAGGGGACAATCTATGTAAGCAAAGACAAAACTAGCATTAGCTAGTGAAAGAGTGAGAGAAGAAATATATACATATAAGGCTGGCCTTCATCCTTATTTCCGGCACCAAGCTCCTTAAAATCCTTGGAATTTCCTATGATAGGAACAGTAAAGGTGTCTTTTGTTATGTTAATGAGGCAGCTTTTGGAAAGTGTCTAAGGCTGGGTCTGATGGCAAAGGAAGCCAATCCTGTCCTTAGAGAGCTGGAATTTTCAGTCCCACCCCAGACCTCCAAGGTGGGGAAAAGGGCAGAGTTTGAACCAATCACCAATGGCCAATGATTTATTCAGTCATGACTATGTAATGAAGCTTCCATAAAAACCCAAAAGGAAGAGGTTTAGAGAGCCTCCAGCTTGGTGAACACATGAAGACTTGGGCAGAATGGTGCCCCTGGAGAGGGCATCGAAGCTCCATGCCCCTTCTCCCTACATTGCCCTATGCTTCTTTCCCACCTACCTGTTCCCAAATTGCATCCTTTTATACTAGGAATAGGTGATCAAGTTAGTGAAATTTTTGAGTTCTGTGAGCTACTCTAGCAAATGAATCCAACCTGGGCGGGTGAAGGGGGCTCATGGGAACTTCTGATTTACAGCCAGTCAGAAGCACAAGTAATCACCTGGGCTTGGAATTTGGCCTCTGAAGTAGAGGGCAGTCTTGTGATACTGACTCAGATGCCATCACAGGGTAGACAATGTTCAGGTAGGGATGCAGAAAAGACTCCCTTTTAGAAAGGTTCTGTCTCTGCTGTTTTTCTGTTAGGCCCCATTTATGCATGTCCTACATTCTGCTGCCAAAGAAGCTATGTTCTCACTTCAAGGCAGAAGCGAGAGTTTTGTCCTAGGCCCCAAACACTTAATAACATCCAAGAAGAGCCAGATCTCGAACACATTCCAAGACATTAGCTTCAAACAAACCTCTGCTGACACTGGCATCGATACCCCAGTAATTTATGTAATAACACCTACTGTTCACCTGACTCTCACCTTTGATTGGAGCCTACTCTGGATTCCTGAAGGAACATGTACCCTAGACCTTTCTGTAGTATAAACCCCTAACTCCAAGCAATGACAAGACTCATTCTTCTCTCCTGTCAAAGTTTCCCACACTCTGCTATTCTCTATCTACCACTTACGCTATTCAGTAGACTCTGTTTTCACTTTCTCTGGCTGAACATTTGATTTCCATCCTGCATTAAGCCAAGGACCTTCTTGGCTAGTTCTGTGGGATCCTCCTCTGGGTTCCTCAGCCTGCCTGCGTTGGCGTCACAATTAAGTTGAATCGTAGAATACACAGCTGGTGTCCCAAGCATTGCATGGTGGTATGGAGGAAAAATCCCCCTGGATACTCCAAATTGGGTCCATTAAGTAAGTAGCTGAACTTGAACTCACCTATACCAGCTATCCAATGACTTCTAAGTCTAGAGGGAGGCAAAGGAACTCAGGTTCAGAGCTCTATGCCTCCTACATAAAAATAAACTGCCTCTATGTCTCTTCCACATAACTAGTGAAAATTACAAAAATACAGCCATTTAGTAAAGTCTCTTGAAATTGCCCAAAGTGCATACAGCAAATGAAAAAGGGTTTAGTCAAAAATCTACCAAATCCTCACAAGAACAGTGAGTGTCTGGGGCACTTAAGCCCTGACTTGCTCCTAAAAGAGGACCCAACTCTCACCTTAACTGTGAGAAGGGAGATCATTCATTTTTCAGAAATACCAAATGAAATCTGCGCTGAGTAATTAACAATAGGTTTACAACCTATTGGAAATATGTACAAACCCCTCCCCCTCTCCACAATGGAATCCCACCCCTTAGACCCTTCCCTTCTTGGTCTTCTTCCCCTCTCTGTTTTGCAGGCTTATTTCCAAGAGCTTTGCAATGAGCATGTGCCAAAGAACAGGGAGGAGGGACTGAAAGTCTCTGCATCACCTCAGGGAATGTACATTTATTCCAATCAGACTACTTTTTGCCTTACATGGGTATAAGTGACATCCGGATAAGGCTGTAACCCCTGTAGTACTCAGCCAATAAGGAACCAGGGGAGGGTTTTGCATGCTAGGATATAAATTGTCTGCTGTAACCACCCCAGGTGTGCCTGTCCATCAGACATCCACTCTTGCAAGAATGTTGATTAAAGCCTTGCTTCACTGTGCTGAGTCTCTGAGTCCCTCCTTTGATTGGCTCAATTAATGACCTCATTTTGAACTCAGACTGTACTTTCTGTTTTCATTCCTCTTTCTACCTTGTCTCTAACTCAGGCAAAAGACATGAAGGATGGGAAGCTACCCCCCTCAAGCAATAATAACTGCCCTGATACCATCAAGACCTCGCATGACTAGCCCCAAGATAGTGATCGACATGACCTTTACTGCCCAACTGCAGATACCCACTGACCTTTGTCCCATGTTCTCCTTATATAAATCTAGAAGTATTTTCAGCACTTTGGATACAGCTGTCTTCCTGGTGTTGGCCTCACTGAAATAAATGCCTTTCTTGTTTCACCACTGCTCCTCTCTCTGCCTCTGGATTTCATCAGTGGTGACTGAATGAATCTGGTCTTTTGGGTTCCCTGGGAAGAAGGTGCTCCTGCACACCTAGGCCCTGGTTACATTCCCTCTTTGATCCCCCAACTCAGCATGAGAAACAGTTCTACTCTGGGTGAATATGGCTGGGTGACTGTAGGGCTCCCTATCTCCAGGTCCTCATCAGAATAAGGAATCCCTGCAGGAAGAACCTCTGGCCAGCAGTACTTACTCCCTAACCCAAGCTCCCTGCAGCAGAGGCTCAATTCTAGGTAAGTGCAGATGAGGAGGTGAGCACCTCCTCCCTCCATCCACACTCATAGGGTGAAGGCTCTACCCAAGTACAGCAGGCTACAAATACTGGGGCCCCATTGCCCTCACCCACTCAAAGGGCTGGAGTTTCATGTCAGGAGAAGCAAACCAAGATCAGGTGATTGCCCCACCCAACGCAGGAGTGAAACAACTCTAATGTCCATCAACTGATGAATGGATAAACAAAATGTGGTAAATGAATAATTGCATGCTGTAAGATGGACGAAACTTGAAAAGATTATGCTAAGTGAAAGAAGATAGTCACAAAAGATATATCATTTGATTGCAGTTATATGAAATGTCCAGAACAGACAAATCCATAGAAGACAGAAATTAGTGGTTGCCTA
>NW_027531626.1:1696835-1727902 GCF_008692635.1 Crocuta crocuta | reverse complement strand
GGAAATAGAGTTCCTTTTGGTGAGGTGAAAACATGTTCTAAAATTAGACAGTGGTGATACTTATGCAACACAGTGAATATATTAAAAACCATTGAATTGCATACTTTAAGCAGCTGACCTTTATGATATATAAATTATACCTCAATAAAGCTCTTTTTAAAAGTGAAAGCATGATAGAAAAATGTACAAGGTTTTAAAGGAAATATAGATAAGGGGTATGGTAGGTATCAGTAAGGATGATGTCAGCTATGAATAACAGAAAACTCAATTTAAACTGGGTTAAACAATGGGGCACCTGGGTGGCCCAGCAGGTTAAGTGTCCAACTTTGGCTCAAGTCATGATCTCACAGTTCATGAGTTCAAGTCCCACATCTGGCTCTCTACTGACAGTTCAGAGCCTGGAGCCTGTTTTGGATTCTGTGTCTCCCTCTCTCTGCCCCTTCCTCACTCGTGCTTTCTTCTCTCTCTCTTTCTCTCTCTCTCTCTTTCAAAAATAAGTATTTTAAAAAATTAAACTGGGTTAAACAATAAGAGGATTTCTCTTCCATGTCAAGAAGTCTGGCAGGAGGACAGTTCCAGGGTGGTTAAGTCAGCACCTCAAGGGCATTTTCAGGATTCTAATTGTTTCCATCTTTCTGTTCATCCATTCTCAAACTATTGGCCTCTGCCCTCAGGTTTGTCCCCTCATGATCACCAGGTGGCTGCCACAGCTCCACATGTCACTTCCTCACCAGCAACACGCTAAAAGAGAAAATGTCCCTTTATCTTCCTTTTTAAGAGCAAGATACACTTTCCCTTTATGTGCTGGTAATCAGAATTGCATCACTTGATTGTTCCTAAAACAGTTACTAGTAAGAGAAATAGAATTATTACTATTGGCTTAAACCAGTAAAGATTCAACCCCTAGGTCCAAGAAGAAGCCCAGCCACCCGTGATGCTAAAAGTAATCAGGGTGTTGCTCAATGGAAAGAAGAGAGGGTGTGCAGAAGCAACCAACATGTGCCACAATGTGAACCAAGGAAGACATCCTGGGTGCGGCAATGCCTGACCTAAGTTTTCACATGTCAGCAGAGATGTAGGAGACTGGGTGGACCCAGGAAGGAGTGGCTTGAACAGGCAGGAGAGAGGGCATTCTAGGAAAAGGGAGCAGAATGAGCAAAAGCCTAAAGACTGAGAATGGAAAACCAAAGCTATTCACTGAAGTATAAAATGATGAAAGATGGGGTCATGAGCCAGCATATACACTAGGTTTGTCTGTGAGCAAAAGTTTGTAAAACTAGAAGAGACAGGTCAAACCTGAGTTGGATTTCTCCATCAGACAGATGTTCAATAAATGAGCAACGCTTCCCTAAGACATCAAAATGAAAAGTGAAACAAAGGAAAAACTCACAAGTTGAGGTTGTCACTTTAAGCGAATCCTCCTGCTTTTGCAAATTTGCTGCCTCTGTCTCCCTGTCTCTTCTCCCTCTCGCTCTTTCAGGCACAAAAGCCTGCAAGCCAGGGCTAGACTTTTGGTAGCCTGTATCCACTGGACTGTCCACTTCAGGAAGTGGTCTGGGATGGAGTAGAGGCTCTTGCCATCAGATATCCCACTGAATGTGAGCCTCTTTTCCTCTAGAGCATTTTTGGTGTAAGGTTTCCTGGCGTTACTATATGTTTTTTCACTCTGAGTGAGCGCTTTGACTAGGAAAGTGGCTTAGAGAATTCAGAAGGGAGAAATAAGGCACGTAATGGGTATCTAATGGGTACCCTTTGGACTCATAGTGCTCCTGTGAGATATCATCTATCCTACAATTCATAAATTCAGGGGTGGTCTCCAACTCCCTGCCTCCCACACTTATGCCATCTGATAATGTAAGCTGTAACTGGGCCCCCACAACCGAACCTGGACAGGTATCTCTATCCAATGGTAGCAGTGCGTCATATTGAGTCCGGATGTGACCTCATCACCTTCTAGGCTCGATGCTCCACAAAACCAAAAATAACCTATCAGACTTGGTATGAAAAATAAGATCAATCTTCTGCCCCATACTAGTCAAAATTAGGCAGTGCAACCTTCACGGGTAGAAAAGATAAAGAGGAAAAAAAAAAAAAAAAAAAAAAAAAAAAAAAAAAGAAAAGATAAAGAGGGTAGGAATCAACCATGTTATTATATAGGCCTCCCAGGAAAAAGAAATTTTATTTACCAAGTATAGACAAAGAGTCAGAGATTAGTACCAAGCTGGAAGAGCTCTTTTCTGGTTGGGATGGTCAGGAATCACGGCTTTGACAATGATGAACATGGCTAATCTTTGGATTCTAAGCCAAAAATGCCATTTTATGTCAATGGTAGTAATATGCTAAAACTGATTAATACTGTACCCCGGGTCACTCTGGGACAGCACCACTGCATATGAAAAATAGATATAAAACATTGTTTCCAAATTCCCCTAAAGAGAAGTAAAAACCTATAATCACTGAAAATTTCTAATTTAATAAGGGGAGAAAGCAGATGAAAACAGGTTTACAGCTCCTATCTGCCAAACAGAATTAACTACTATGCACTTTAAAACTCTTCTTTCAGTGGGGGATTAGGTGCAATAAAGCCCAGCACATTTTGTCTCAACCATGAAATAAAATGATCATCTGCTTATGTATCATTTATTTCACACCGAGGGCTCACACCAATAAAACTCTGATTTTATAGAGCTAGGAAGGAAGATAAAACCCATAAAACATACAGTACACTTTGATAGCTTAAAAATATGTCTCTCAGAAAGGTGAACCAAATATTTACAAACAAGCCTATCTCATTATCTCTTTTTTTCCCAGACTAATTCTTTGCAGAATATGTTAATTCCCTGGGTATCTGGAGGTCAGTTTCCAGCAATCCTTTAGGCACCTGAGCAAGATCACGGTAACCAGAATTTCCTTATTAGGAGAAAAATGTTCTGAAAAAATGTTAGCCCCCTCTACTCACTGAAGCAGGAGGAAAGGATAGGACCAGAGGTTATAATTGGGGATGGGAGATGTTTCTTCCCAAACAGACAAATAGTCTCTTTTCTGGAATCAGCGCTCACTTTAGAGGATTCTTTTGCTGAATCTTTGATCTTTTACCATTTGAATTCTGTCTGTTCAATTTGATAGAAATGTATTGAATAACACTATACCCAAGGCACTTGAGAAATAATGAGGCCCCTCAAGGAGCTTATTGTTCGGCAGGGAAACAGACAAGCAAACAGATGATTCTAATATAGTCTGTTGTGAGCAAAATAGAGGCAGGCACAAGCAGTGGTGTAGGATGCAGATTAGGTCAACCCTGCTAGAGATGGGTGGGTGACGGTGGAAGGACTCTCAGAAGGTGCACATAACTGAAATGATTTATTATCCCTGCATTACACCTTATATGTTAACGAGGTTGTAAAAAACATAGTTTAGAAAATAATCATTATGTATTCTTATAAAATCATATAGGAAAATATTACCTATAAGAAACCACATACTTTGGGCACCTGGGTGGCTCAGTTGGTTAAGCGTCTGACTTCGGCTCAGGTCATGATCTCAGTTTGTGGGTTTGAGCCCTGCATCAGGCTCTGTGCTGACAGCTTAGAGAATGGAGCCTGCTTTGGGTCCTATGTCTCCCTCTCTCTCTGCCCCAACCCCTGCTCGCTCACTCTCTCTCTCTCTCTCAAAAATAAAATTAATATATTAAAAAAAATTTTTTTTTAAAAAGGAAGAAACCACATACCTTGACCCTATTGTCATTAGAGACAGGTCTCTGTTTCCTCTTCCTTCTATTCACAGGATTCCTACTCTGGAGGGCACATAGATCAGGATGTGTGATTACAATGATGGCACAGAAAGAATAAAAGTGCCAGTATATAGAGAAAAGAAGTATGCTGTACTCTCCCTTTTCTGACTCCACACTTCCCATCTGCGGCTGGAGAAAGTAAGATTTAACTTTAAGTCAAGATAAAGTATCTGGGCACCTGGGTGGCTCAATCAGTTAGGTGTCCAACTTCAGCTCAGGTCATGATCTTACAGTTCATGGGTTTGAATCCTGCATCAGGCTTTCATCAGCGCAGAGCCTGCTTTAGATCCTCTGTCCTCTGTATCTCTCTGCCCCTCTCCTGTGCCCCCTCTCTCAAAAATAAATAAAGATTTAAAAAAGAATTAAGCATTTAACTATAATGTAGCAGAATTCTCACACAGAGGGACAGAACACCAAGGCCTTTCTTTACAGGAAGCAGCTTTATTCATGCCAGCACAGGCTCAGCGGGCTAAGACCCAAAAGGCTGAGCCCCGAGCACACTAGGGTGTAGCCTACTACGCAATTTCTACTTCTTTGTCTCCCATATACGATGACACATATAGTCTGATTGGACACAGTCCAAATTACAGAGTTGTATCAGAGCTATGCATACATAGGAGTATAGGAGTATAGGAGTTGCTTGGGCTATGCTGCCTTCATGTGTTCTGACAAGGCCTCCACCACATCCTTTAGGGAGGGACTCTACCTCTACCACAATAACATGCAACTTGAAAGTGTCTTTGGTATCAGAAAATGTGAGAAAAGTATGGCATTAAATCTCATTCAAGGGCAAAGAAAGAACAAGCCAAACCCACAAAATAACAAAAGGAGAGTAGTAGACAAAAACAAACTTCTCCATGATTTGACTCCAAAGCAGTGCTTGTTCAACACAATAGTTGAGGTCCAAGAAGGAAAGACAGGGACCAGGGAAAGAGAAAGAGGGAGGGAGGGAAAGAGGAACAGAGAAAAGGAAGGAAGAAAAAGAATGGGAAAAGAGTTGGAAACCATAGTAAAGGAAAACTTCCAAATAACAGAATAAAAAGGAAAGCCAAATGGGAGAAGAAAAAGGGTAAGAAAATTAGAGAATCAATCTAAGAATTTTAAGATCCAACTAATAGGATTTCAAAAGGAAAAACAAGTAAGAGCCATGTGATTCAGAAATCTCACTTCTGGGTAAATACTCCTAAAGCAATGAAACCAAGAACCTGAAGAGATACTTGCACATCCAGGTTCATGGCAGCATTATTTGCAATAACCAACAAGTGGAAGCAGCCCAAATATCCATAGAGAGATGAACCAATAAACAAAAAGAGTCATGTACATACAAGGGAATATATAATTGAGCCTTAAAAAGGAAGGAAATTCTGACACGAACTGCAACACTGAAGAACTCTGATAACATTATGCTAAGTAAAATAAGCCAGTCACAAAAAGGCAAATACTGCATGATTCTACTTATATGGCAGTAATTATTAATTTTATATGTTCACTTAGCTAGGCACAGTACCCAGATATTTGGTCAAACATCAGTTTAGATGTTGCTATGAAGGCTTTTTTTTTTTTACAAGATTAACAATTAAATCAGTTGACACTGAGTAAAGCAGATTACCTGACAAAATGTGGGTGGGCCCCATCTAATCAGTTGAAGTCCTGAACAGTACACTTAAAAATAGTTAAGATGGTATGGGGTACCTGGGTGGCTCAGTCAGTTAAGTGTCTGACTTTAGCTCAAGTCATGATCTCACAGTTCATGAGTTCAAGCCGTGCATCAGGCTCTACACTAACAGCTTGGAACCTGGAGCCTGTTTCAGATTCTATGTCTCCCTTACTGTCTGTTCCTCTCAAAAATAAAAAACATTAAAAACTTTTTTAAATGGTTAAGATGGTAAATTTTATGTTATGTGTCTTTTATGACTATTAAATAAATACACAGAAAAAAAAGATGAAAGAACATTGTTATTCATGAAGAACATGAATCCAGGGACTGGAAAAGGCTACCAAGAGCCAGATCAGAAAATGAGAAAAGACAAATAATTAAGGCATACTACTGTGAAATTTCAGAACACCAAGGTTAAAGAGAAGATTATAAAGCCTCTAGAAAGAACAAAACATAAAAGGTCACTCTTAAAAGTAAACTAGAATGAGTGAATTAGACTTCTCCAAAACAGTGTAATCTGGAAGCAATGTTTTTAAAATTCTGAGAGAAAATTACCTTCAACCTAGATTTCTATACTTAGCCAAAGCATTGATGAAGCACAAAAGTAAATTTAAGATATTAAACACTCTGGAGAATGTTCTTCATCAAAGTAACAAGTAAGCCAAGAAACAAAGTATCCATGAAATGAATCTAAAAGGGTGACAAAGAACATTCCCAGAAGATGACTGTGCAAGGAGACTAAAGATAGAGACTGGAAATCTGTGAGCTCAAGGAAGGTCTCCAAAGAAAAAGAGATTCTGATAAGCTTGTCTAGGTACAAAATTGAGAAGTTCTCTCTCTCTATCCCTTCTCTCTCCTTTTCACTTTCTGCTTATTCATATGTATATTTGTGTCTATATCTTATTCATATGTATATAAATACATTCGTATAAATATTTAAATATATTTGTACATACCGAAAAAAGCAAATGAAAAAGTTGTGCAATTGTTAACTTCAGGATAAACAAAAAAACAGTGTACCAAAAATAAACACAAGTAGAGAAAGTGAGCAATGAAATTAGGCTGAGGAAAAGCATAGTATCAAAGTGTAAAATCCTCATTTCTCATAACAGAAAATGAACAGATAATATATAGAATTAATAAATTAAGACAATAAGGTGTTATTTTAAAATATGGAGGCAGATACAAAAAGAAAAAAAGCGACAGTTGAAAGTGTTTACCTCTGGGGGCACCTGGGTGGCTCAGTCAGTTAAGTGTCCAGCTTTGGCTGGGGTCTGAGCTCAGTGTTCACGGGTTCGAGCCCCACATCGGGCTCTGTGCTGACAGCTCAGAGCCTGGAGCCTGCTGCATTTTGTGTCTCCCTGACTATCTGATCCTCTCCCGCTTACACTCTGTCTCTCTGTCTGTCTCTCTCTCTCAAAAATAACAAAACATTAAAAATTTTTAAATAAAAAAATGTTTTTAAGTGTTTAACTCTGGGAAACAAGACTGAGGATTGGGAAGAAGTGACTACAATAGGTGGACTTTTTCTTAAAAGTCTTCTATTGTATTTAAATGTTAAAACCATTTTAGAAAAAAAAAAAAACCTTAATAATTATATAGGGACTACTCACCTATTAGATAAATCCAGAACAAGGACAACACCAAATGCTAATGAGGATGTGGAACAAGGAGAACCCTCATTCTTTACTGGTGGAAATACAAAGTGGTAGAGCCACTTTGGAAGACAGTTTGGCAGTTTCTCACAAAACTAAACACACTCTTCCCATATAACCCAACAACTGCACTCCTTGGCGTTTACTAAAATGAGCTGAAAACTTACTTCCACACAAACATCTGCACATAAATGTGTGCCAATAATTGCACAAATACTGGAAGCAACCAAGATGTCCTTCAGCAGGTGAACAGATTTAAAAAACGGTATATATCCAGATAATGAAATATTATTCAGAGATAAAAAGAGATGAGCTATCAAGCCATGAAAAGACATGGAAGAGCATTAAATGCACATTATTAAGTGAAAGAATCCAGTCTGAAAAGACTATGAAGGATACCAGAATATGCCATTCCATAATATGCCTCTTTGGCCTAAGGATTATTTTCAGCTAAAAGCAATTAAGTAGAAACAGATTCAAGAAAAGCTCTCTGCCCTTTCCTTATATGCTTAAAGTAGGACATAAATTTGTATAGATGCCCTCACCTCCTCCCTACGTGGAAGGACAGAAGTTAATCACCAGAGACAACTGTAGATGGCAGCAGAGACACCTACGTAACGAACCTTGCTTTTACCTTCCATTCACTTCCCCATACATTTACCCTCCAACAACTTGCCCCCTAGAACTAAAAACTCAAATTCTTCTTCCTTTGTCTGGTCTCTTCTCTAAAAATGTATTGGTCTTTTGTTAAGATGCTGTTCTAATCATCCCTTTGAATTACTCATCTCTGAGATTCCCACGTGAATGCACAATACGTACATTAATATATATACTTCTTTTTGTTTTTTGTTTTTACCTTTTGACAGTCTCATTTATAGGGCCCAGCTAGAGAACCTAAGAGGGCAGAGGGGAAAACATTAAGTTTTTCCTTCCCTACAACTACATACCATATGGTTCCAACTACGTGACAATCTGGGAAATGGCATAACTATGGAGACAGTAAAGGACCAGAGACTGCCAAGGCTGGGGAAAAGGAAGGATGAAGGAGATGAACACAGAGGATTTTCAGATCAGGGAAACTTGCTGTGTGATACTGTGATGATAGATACACATCCTTATACATTTATCAAAACCTATGGGATGTAAAACAAACACCGAGAATGAATCCCAATACCTACTTTGGGTAATAATGATGTGTTAACGTAGGTTCATCCATTGTAACAAATGTATCTCTCTGGTGGCGAATACTGATAATGGGGGAGGTTATGCATGTGTCAGGGAAGGAGGCATATGGGAAGTCTCTGTACCATCTGCTCAATTTTGCTATGAACCCAAAACTGCTCCAAAAAATAAAGTTTATTTTTAAAATGTATATTGCAAAAAAAGCATGCCATGAAAAAGAAGAGGATATAGGACCTACTCTAATAGTAGTCGTCATATAAGAAAGCATAAACCCGGTGGAGCCAGTGTGGAATCATGGGAAGAACAAAAACGTGGGGAACTTGGTTCTAGCTTTGCGATAGCACTTCACC
Source organism: Crocuta crocuta (assembly GCF_008692635.1). NCBI lineage: Eukaryota > Metazoa > Chordata > Mammalia > Carnivora > Hyaenidae > Crocuta > Crocuta crocuta. The sequence goes on along the minus strand of NW_027531626.1, from coordinate 1,719,268 downwards.
ATCTGGGTAATCTTAGGAATGTCAGTTCTCTCTTCTGGATCCCATTGTCTTCCACTAAAGTACTAAGGAGCCACGCTATACTAGCTTTCCCATGTATGTTTGATTAAACATGAGCCCCACAAAATGATACGCTGGGGGAAAAAAATCACATTTGTGTGCAAATAACCTTAGGAAGCACAATATAACATAATTATCTCTTGGAGATAATCTAACCAACATTAACATTTTAAAGGAGATGTGAAATCTTATAATAAAGAAAACTTTACATTTTTTTTAACCATCTTCATAAATCTCTTGGACCATGTTTTCTCCTTATCATGTTTTTTCTTTGAACCCACTGACAATTCTCTAAACTACTATTCTGTAGAAAACAGAGACACCACTTGCCCTGTCAGTTCAGGCTGCTTACCAAAGAACCATAGATTGGGTAGCTAATAGACAACAGAAATTTATTTTCCACAGTTCTGGAGATTAGGAGTCTGAGATCAGGGTGCCAACATGGTCCGGTACTGGTGAGAGCCCTCTTCAGGGCTGGGACTTCTGTCTTGTTATACCTCCCCACAGCAGCTAGAGGGCGAAAGAGGCCACTCTGAAAGCCTTCTTCGAGGACACTAACCCCACTTTTGAGGGCTCTACCTTGTGACCTAATTACTTTCCAAAGTCCCTACCTCTTCAAACCATCACATTGGAGGTCAGGATTTCAACATATGAATGAGGGTGGAGGGGAGGATACAAATATTCAATCTACAACACTACCCCAAAGAATTTCTAAGTTGAATAGTTTAAGATGCCTTCATTACATTTAAAACTCCACAGCAATACCCATAACATGGCCCTTAGATGAGTAATAGATTTGGATAAATGCATACATTTAAATCATGTCTTTCTCTGATTTCTTTCTTCAGTGCTGTGAAATAACTTTGTAAGAAGTCATTTAATACAAGGTTATGAATGTCGCTTCAGAAAGAAAATTCCTATAAAATGAATGATTGTTTCAAAGCACAGCTTGGATATACAGAATTGTTTTCTCTAAAACTTTTTTATGTGGCATAAGCTACATAACAGATAAATGTCTTCTTATCTGAAATTGAATAAGCACACACACGGAGGCACTACCAAAGTGTCGTTCGGGGTTCTAACAAAGAACAGAACCAATTCAGTCCTTCTCAGGCAAGCGGCAAATCTTCCTCTTTTGATAGAAACAAATCTGAATAAGGAAAATGGAGTGCATTATTTCATAACTCTAATTTCCTTGTGAATAATGGACAAAGCTGATGAAGGCATCTATCTGTCAATGCCATGATGCAGAAAACACCCCTACTAAAAGGCAGGGGAAGAGGAACCTGATTAAAATGCAGTTGATAAAAAGTGTCCGTCATAGATCATGGAGTACCGAGAGGGCTCTTGCTTTAATGCCCAGCAAACTGTGGGAGCAGATGCTGTTATTGGCTCAGGAGAGTCATCAAGGAAACATAAATATGAAACAGCAGCTATGCAAGAATGTTTAGAGGCCTTCTAGTAGCACAGGGAGGAGGGTCTTCAAAGCATATCTACCAGGATAAGGCACAAGAGAGAAGTCTGAATTTATAATAGTCATCATCTACAGAAGAGGCTTGACATCATTAGCAATAGCTCCAAGCAGATCATTCCCCCGTGGGAAGTATTTATTGGCCAACTTACAGTCATTTTCCCTGATTCTTCCAATTAGGATTACATGAAAAATCTAACCTGCCAGAATTAACATTCTACAGAGGTCTGTCTTCCCAAAATCATCACCATAGCCAAGAAAAAAAAAGTATCCCTGTTCAGGCCAATTCAAAAATAAACTGCCATCTGCCACCAGTGGGAAAACCTCATTGGCCACAGAACAAAGAGACTATTCCAAAGCCATTGTTGAGTACCTGCTGTAGCAAAGAATAAAAACCACGGGTCCCCACAGGCTCCAGGCTCATAGTTATTGAAACAAAATACAAATACTTTCTACTTCACTAGGATTTAGTCAACTCATCTTTCGTCTTTTCCAGGCCCACAGGCACACAAGTAACTTGAAAATGCATTCTTTATATTTTATCTTTCAGGTTTGTATATGTNATATATATATTATACATCCTATATATATATTATACATATATATGTATATATAGTATATATGTATATATATGTATAGTATATATGTATATATAGTATATATTATACATATATATGTATATATAGTATATATTCTATACATATATATGTATATATAGTATATATAGTACATCTAGGCCTCAGTAGAGACTAGACCAATCCAGTAATCCATTGAGTAGAAAACAATTTGTCAAGGAGGAAAGAATACTGTTAGATGTTAGTAACTACATACTAAACATCAAAAAGTAGGTAAACTAAAAGCAAGAAACCAAGATTTTATTGTGTTGATTGGATTCTCGTTCCCTATACCAATGTGCCATGTGCGCCACTAGCACTCTCTGCCTTCCGATGCCATGAGGTAGCATGGAATTGACCAACAGAAGACACCAGGCAATTTACTCCTGCTACTGGCTGTGGTTTCACAATAAAGGGGATTCCAAGACCACAAAGCTCCTTTGTCCAAGATCCACCAGAACATATATTTAGTGTTAAAATTAATTATGGTTGACTTTCTAGGGAGATTAGGAGATACATGTTATTTTTTAAACCAAACTTTCTTAAAGTGAATGATACTTTTCTTCAAAAAGAACAGGAAATGATCCTCTGTATATTTTAAAGGTTTGTTATTCTTTATAACGTTGAAATGATTTAATCCTTCTTGAAGGGGATCAGGACATGCCACCCCAAAATATGTCACTGTAGCATAAACATTATTTTGAGCTGAAAGCATGAGAATTCCTGAAATACCTCATCTTCCTAAAAGCAGAGTCTCCCAAAAGACTTCAATTGTCAATAATAATCACTTCGATGGGTACAACTCTAATCTTCTTAAAGACTAGAACTCAAGAAGTAGGCACTACATTCCAACAGACTTAAGACTCCAGGCTATCCTATCTCCCATCTACTCTCCGAAAAGCCCATTTATCTGTCCCAAAGCCATTAGTCTTCCATCAGTCCCCTTTCTCCCACTCCTTCTCCTAAGAAGTCATTTGCTTTCCACTGCCTTCTTCTCCTTCCCTTTTACCATTTAAGATGGTATATAAGTCCCAAAGTCTAACCACCCCTTTGAGTCACTCATCACTGGGTACCCTCATGTTGCACTTATGAATAAAATCTTTTTTTTTCTCTTGCCAGTGTGTCTTTTGTCAGTTTAATCTGCAGGCACCCAGACATTGAGCATGAGAAGGTAGAGAAAAAGGTTTATTCCTCCCCTACATTTTTCAGACAATGGTCCAATTTGTTTTGGAGTACACACAGAGATTTTCACTCAACATGAATACACATAGATTCAAAAACTCATACCTTCTTTGGTATACCCTCAAATCCTTCCTTTGTTGCCCTATTACTGGCAGCACAGGGCCTTGCATAGGTGTTTGCAGTCTCAGATGAGGAAAAATTTTAAGTTGTGGCAGCTGCCTCTGGGTCCAAAATTGTGGCACAATTTAGCCAAGGGCAGACTTGTCTTGTTAAATGAACTATCAACTGGAAATGTAACTGCTCTAGTGATACAAACAATGGTAGGCTTGGAGCCAGGTCCTGGGGCTGGGGGGGGGGGGGATGACAGAAAACAGAATCCTGTGGGTGAAGACCCAGGAGGAGAGGATGACCACTTTGCTAAGGATCACAAGACCCCTCGGAGGGAAGTACTTGAAGCCCCACATGACCTGGCTAGATTATGATAGCTTAGACAGAAGTCCAGTGGCAGGAAAATTTGTCAGGAACTCCAAAGTGGAATAATGGGGAATGGGGATTCTAGGCTAGTAGTACAGTCACCCAAAAGGTAAAGTGTAGTAACTGATCCCAGTATAGAGTGGGCTTCAGTGTGGAGCCTCTCTGGATCGACTGTGGCGCAGTGTCATGAGAACGGCAGTGGGGAAAATAGTGAAACATGTCAACATAATCTTGGCGTAGAGCATGAGCCTTTGCAAGAGTTTATTCCAGGAAGGGCATCACTAAAGGAAGGGACCGGAGTCCATCATGCTGTGCAACATGGCCAGCAGCAGAACTCGACAATACCATCTGAAGCAATAGGCAGCTAACAGGCTGACTGGCCTCCCCACCTCATTCTCTGCCTGGTGTATGGAAGGACGGAAGCTTTGGTCCAATCATTCTTGGGCAGTTTGTAAGGGCAGAAAAAAACAGTGGGATTGTATTTGATTTCTTTCCAGAAAAAGCATGTGAGGATGAAGAGTATGTAGGGATGATTTTCCTCAAGCTGGTGAAACAAGTCACATCAATTTCAGAAAGGTCATTTGAGTTATTTGAGTTAATAATTATACATCTTACAACAGCTACTTTAAATAAAACTGTTAATCATTTTTAAGTGATGGAAACCAGTAGTCATACATGCCCCCCCCAACCACATGAAGAAGAAAGGGCCACTGATTTAAGAAAAGCATCTTATAAATATTTTTTTTTTTTGGACTATAGAGATGTCAATTTCAGCAGTATCACCAGGATAAAATAAATAAATAACTAGTTATAAAAACAACCTGTATCCCAGGTTTCTTTCTGAAGGTTATTTTCACAGGACATGGGACTATTTTTAAAGTCCTTGGAATCTTAAAAGTGCCTCTGTTTTAATTTTGCTTCCAAGGGCAGATTTATATTAGCAGTAAACAAGTTGGCAATCACTGTGAATATTCAAAGAAATTTCTTTATTGCACAGAAAGACAAGATTGAGAGTCTAATGAATGTTTGCAATGCTTTATCAAAATAGATTACTTGACTACTTTCTAGGGCACAAAATCTTCTCTCCCCCAGAAGCTGCAGAGCAGAGAGGACCTCTCTTCCTCCTCTTTTTGTGCCTCCTTCATTAAATAGAAAGATGTGCACTCACTGGAATTGTAAGCAATAAGCAGGCTGCAGAGATCAGTGTTACTGGCAAAAATGGGTGAGAAATGGATAGAGTCTTCTAATAATGAAGTACAGAGAATATAGCATTAAACTTTCATTTTACTAGGTTGGGGATTTTTAAATTACTATTTGCAAAAATACAAATTAGATAACCCATAAAAATATGTGTATGTGGCCTCTAAGTACTCTGAGAGTAAGAGAAACTGTAGTTCATGAGATATGGAGACTCTTCTGGAATTTTATTTCACTGGTACTACCCAAGTTGTTGGGGGAGGGGTTGTTTGTCTTAACTTTTATGTGAAGGATGGAGTATGAGAAAGCTGTGAGTACAGTGGACCTGTATTAGCTCTTCATGTTTCGTTAACTTAACTAAAGCTCTCTGAGCTACAGTTTCATCTATAAAGATAAGAAAACACCTATGCCCTCCAAGGCGTCTGGATGGCTTCCTCACCTCTCCTAACTTCAGGCACCTGTCCAGGCTATATCACAGCAGCCCTCCACATGTCCTTTCCACTGCTGCCCCTGGGGTCACATGGCTCAGTCTCTCCAGTTTTCCAGTTCCACACTCACAACAGAGAAAAACGCTTGAACATGTTCATCTTTTCACATGAGGCTATAGATCTCAGGGAACAACATTCTCAAGCCATGTGTTATCCTCTCATAGTCAACCACGACCAAGATGTGAGGACACGAGGTCATTTTCTTGTTGGTTTAGCAACAGGGGAGAAAATTTCAGTAGAAGGGTAGGAGGGAGGAGGGGCAGGGAATGATCCATAGCTCTGGGATAACAATAAAATATTTTTAAATGTCTATTAAAATGTCTATCCAGTCATTTGGAATACATGTTTCTAAGGTTCCTTTATCACTTTTCAAAACTCAAAAATCTGTAAGGTATCTTTTTTGCAACAATGAAATTTTTTTAAAAAATGAAGTTTCATAAAATTGAAACACAGAAGCAGCATTTGCTTATGCGCTGACTTCGGCTCAGATCATGACCTTGCAGTTTGTGAGTTCAAGCCCCACGTTGGGCTCTGTGCTGACAGCTTGGAACCTGGAGTCTGTTTTGGATTCTCTCTCTCTCTCTCTCTCTCTCTGTCTCTCCCCCACTCATTCTCTGTCTCTGCCTCTCTCAAAAATAAACATAAATAAAAGAAATGCAGAAGTCAAGGCAACTCAAAATTTGAGAATTTTGGCTACTTCACAATTCTATAGTCTGAGATCAGACAGATAATATGATCACGGTTTAAATAAATCACCAAAACACTTATTTGGACAGAATTTTTTTCAATCTCAATCACCAAATGCTACCCAGTAATTTGTGAATAATATCTGGTCTCCTCTAGCAGAGAGCATGGGAGTAGCTCAGGCCCATTAAAAATGACACCACGAAGTGGGTACTCAGTAAATGTTTGTCAAATGCATTAATGAATCAATGTTTTGGTTTTCTATTATTTGGGTGAAGTGAAGCAATCAGGCAGTTTTAACTAAGATGGATGCTAATGCAAAACATTTTTTAAAAGATAGGTTATAGTGCAAACAACAGAAGACGTGGCTTTAACTAAGCCAAGTCTGGCCAAGGTGGGGACAGGCATACGGGCACATGTCAAGCAAAGATAGGAGGTGTGGTGTTGCCTGGGTTTTCGTTGGTGTGAATGAATTTACCAAAGAACAATACTTTCAAGGAGAAAGCAGAGACCTCAGTTGCTTAGTTAAGTGGTTTCCAGGAACCTGGAGCCCAGTCTCGTGGCATCTCTGTATAACCAGCAGAGACAACTAGGTCTTCCAGGGAGCTTTCTGCTCTCAATGACGGGAAATGGGGAGTCCAAGTTGCTGCATCTCCACAATCGTCTTTTTTTTTTTTATCTTTTCCTTACCCACACCTCCCTTCTCCTTCCTCTAAGCCTTCTCCTCTAGGACCATTCTCCAATGTAAAGCAAGAGAGTCACGTGCTTCTGGATTCAACTGGCTGTGATTCTCACCCTGGAACTCTCATTTACTGGCTCTGTGAGAAGTTACTTACCCTTCCTATGTCTCAACGTTCTCATCAGTGCAAGTGACAATAACTGTACCAATCTCTTACAGTTGTTTCAGGCATGAGTGAGATAATATTTGGGAGGCTCTAAAAATGATACCTGGAACACTTTAAGTGTTCAGTACATTAACAATTGGTATTCTGACATCTGGAACACAGACTAGCATTGGTTTGAGAATAGAAAAGGTTTTTGAACATCAAGTGCTCATCTTTCTCTTGGCCCTTCAAACAAGGAGCCTCATAGCTCAAAAGCCCAAACTCAGTGTATCAGCTGTTTTACCATCTCAAGACGATTCATTCTGTGGATACTGAAAGACTAAGAGGCAAGTCTGAAGTTCATGCCTGTAAGAATCGGAGGCTGCACTTGCATCCATTAAACAAGCTGCTACCTTGAAAGCCAACCATGCATATTCAACACCCTCCCTCTCCATTGCTATTATTTTTTCTGGCTTCCCTTCCCATATCATTTTTATAGATAAAATGTAATCCAATGACACAGCCTATCAATGAACTCTTTTATTTGCAAATTTCTCTAACAAGAAATCTGGCCAGATGAATTCTCCACACTATTCAAGAGAAATAACCCTTACTATAAATTTCTATTTTGGGAAGACTTGGTGATGGCACCCTGTATAAATTTAGAAAAATATCTCTTTGAGCTTTAGTTTCATCTCTGTAAAAAAGGAATATGGGATTTTTTTTCCCTTATTCAGATGCACTATTTGACAATTTACTAAAAAGAGTGGCAAGCTTTGTTTTACATTTCTGCAAAATAATAATAAAAACATTAACTGATAGCTTTTATATGCTAGGCACTGTTCTTTTTTTTTTTTTTTAATAGTTTATTGTCAAATTAGTTTCCACATAACACTCAGTGCTCATCCCCACAAGTGTCCTCCTCCATGCCCATCCCCCCTCCCCCCACATCCATCAGTCCTCAGTTTTTGTCAGCATTCAAGAGTCTCTCATGGTTTGCTTCTCTCCCTGTCCCCCACCATTTCCGCCCTTCTTCTCCCCCTTGTTCCTCCGTCAAGTTCCTCCTAATCCTCCTATACGTGCAAAGAAGATGTGGTTTATCTATACCATGGAATACTACATGGCAATGAGAAACAATGAAATCTGGCCATGTGTAGCAACATGGATGGACCTTGAGGGTGTTATGCTGAGCGAAATAAGTCAGGCAGAGAAGGACAAATATCATATGCTAGGCACTGTTCTAAACACATTGCATAGATTATGTTATTAAGTCTCAAAACAGCATCTTCATGTAGTTTCTATTATAACACCCATTGTATGGGATGAGCAGGCTGAGGCTTTATGATCTCCTAAAATCATACAAATTAATAAGTGAGAGAGCCAAGGAATCTGTTACTAGAACTTAGTACATCATATCATATATAAAAAGAGGACAGTTAAGACTGATTTCAGGAACTTTACATGTAAGAATGAAGAAAGGCTGTATATTCCATAGTATTTCAAGGTAGAAAACAAATTTAATAAGAAGCATAATGTTGAACCTTCTGACAGCTAATTCCTTCATTCATTAAGCACATATTTAAGGCTTCTATTGTACCAGATCCTGCTTTAAATATTCAGAGTAGATGGGTGCCTGGCTGGCTCAGTTGGTAGAGCATGTGACTCTTGATCTCAGGGTCCTGAGTTCAAGCCCCATGCTGGGTATAGAGATTACTTTAATAAATAAATAAATTTTTAAATATTCACAATGGCAAACAGGTGCTTGATATCATTAGCCATGAAAGAAAGAAAAATTAAACCACAATAAGATAAACCAGCAACACCTACCACAATGGTGAAAGTGAAAAAAGACAAAACAATAACAAAGGTTGGCTATAACAAGGATATAGGACAACTGAAATTCTCATCCCTTGTAGAAATGTAAAATGCCACAATCCCTTTGGAAAACATGGTAGTTAGTAAAACTAAACAACTACTCTATGACCTTGTAATACTACTTTTAAGTATATATCTGAAAGAAATTAATACAGTTATATAGATCCAACCAAAGATGTACAGAAGAATATATATAGCATAAAGTATACCACTCATAAGTGTAAATAAAGACTGATAAATCTTCAAAAAGTTTTCAGAAACCCATGTTTTTTTCCCTTCTGTCACTAACTCCCAAAAAATTACCACTAAAAGTTACTGCTTGACTTCAAAGATGATAGATTAGTTCTTCCTGTTTTTTATCTTTATACAAACGGACTCACACACTACGTAGTCTCTTGTCTTACTTTTGTTACTTAATTTTGTTGAGACTCATTAACATAGTTGTTCATAACTATGGTTTGTATATTCTCATTTCTGTGCAGTATTCCAAGGTATAGGTTCACATCTGGCCATTTTGCAGAATAACTATGCACAGAGTTAATCCACACCTGCTATCTAGCAGAGTTTGACCTGGCACCATGTGAAAGGAACATAAATTCTGTCATGCCAACTGCCCTTTAGGGTGAAAGCAATGGAGTCATAGCTCAAGTCCACCCCTCAAGTCCAAACAGACCCACCCTCCAGTCACTTCCCGACCTCTGGAGCATACACTAGAGACAGTATATGCGGCAACTAAACACTGGCTCTCTGAACTGTGGAATAAGAGCCAGTGTGGTGGGAAAAGTCCAGAAGAAGCCTCTGAAACTCCCTCCATGCCCTGGCTCAACCCTCTGGGAGTTTCTTCCTAATCATCATCCTTCTTAGCATCACATGATAGTTAAGACTGTGGAAAAGCCCCCTCCTTGCATTCAGAGCAGCTTTTTCAGGCAGCTTCCTGCTCATAGAAAATTCAGGATCCAAGATCATGAAGTATGAGTCAGTCACAGGCTTCTTCGCCCAGACTCCTTTGCCAGATTAACTTTCCTAAACAGGTCTTTCATAATCTGATACTTCCCAGTTCTAGGTCCCTAATTTTATTCTTCTTTTTTTTTAAGGCAGAGTTCTCAGAATCATTATATTCCTTTGACTTCTTGACCTAAAAACTCCCTCACATAAATAAATTGTGCATACCTTGTTTATAAGATCTCTGTGGGAGCCCTCACATTTAATTTCTTTTCCTTGAGGCACTGAACAGATTTATTGGGCAGAACACATTTAGGTGGATGCTTACTCTGAAACATCTCACTTCCTTCCATTGTTTTAACATCTAGAGAATTTGACCCTTGACACAAGATTGAGTTTTAATTGGCTTTTATTCCCCAGAAGACTTCTTAGTACTGGCTTTTTCTAGTTGAGATTATTGAAAAGCAATTGTCTCTTCCAAGAGGAAAAACCTGAATTTGAAGACTTTCTCTACCCTTTTTCATTCCTGATTGCAAACATAGCAATTATTTTCTGAGTTCATCTCTTATGAATAATACCTTGCAAATGTGGCCTGTAGAAACCTACATAAGCTTCTAATATTCTATTTTCCCATGCTGTTCCCTAGAACTAAACATTATTAACTATATGTCTACCAAGTTATTGCACGGAATCATTTCATCAACTGTGTTACCACTGCATAACAGGGATCACCATGCCTCTAGCTCCAAGGTTCATTCATGCCCTATTATTGTTAAGGAAACACTTATTCATGACATTTTTTACTTTATTTGAGGTAATAGCTACGATGGGCTCTTTGTCAGAAGGAGAGAGATTAAACTCAACTTTAAATACATTAAGAACAGGTAGAGGTTTATAGCCTAAGAGCAGAATGGAGGTCAGTGGACAGAAAATTACTAGGAGGAAACAGCAGGAGTAGGGAGATTCTGGGTAAACAGAAAGGATTTCTCCTGAAGGCAGGCCAGGGTGATATCGAGAGTGGGGAATAAAGAACTGAAAAGATATCAAGGGTAGGGGACATGTGCTAAACTGACTCAGGATTCTTGCTAAAACTGGTCTAAAGAGCAGGTCCTGTGGATAAGGATGGAGTCCAAGGTCAGGGCCAAGTCAAAAAGAGGACTCAGAGGAGCCTGACTCAAGTCTGACAAAAGGAAGAGAGTCTTTGTCAGTACTTTACATCCTTTTCCCTCCCAAGCTTTCAAAAATATAACTAATTTGGTCTTCTTTCACTTGTATAAAATCACTCACTTCCAGCTAGATCCTTTTCATTGGCTTTCAAACCTGCTCAAAATGTAAGCAACAACAACAAAAATCTTTAAGTCCACATATCTTTCTAGCAATTTCTCTATTGCTTTCAGCTTTACACTTGAAATATCAAACTTATCAAACTCAGCTTATCCTTACTTCCTCAACTCTCATTCACCCAATAACATATTTCAATCTTAATTTTGCCTCCATTACGACACTGAACTAGCTCTTCCTGTTAAATTCATTGCACATTTTCTGATCTTCATCCTATTAGACCTGCCTGCAACATTTAGCATAGCTGTCCCCAACCTCCCCCCCGCCCCGAATCAAGTCCTAACATCCATTGTACAACACTCCTTTGATTGTCCTCCTCTCTGCTCTTTTCCTCATTTGAAGCTTCACCTCTTTTTATGTGCCATTAAATACTGGAATTTACTAGGGCACCTAGGTGGCTCACCTGGTTAACCATCCAACTCTTTTGAGTTTGGCTCAGGTTATGATCCCAGAGTTCGGGAGATTAAGCCCCACATTGGGCTCCTTGCTGAGCACAGAGCCTGTCTCTCTTCTCACTCTCTACCCCTCCCCCACTCACACTTGCTCTCTCTCAAAACAAATAAACTTAAAAATATATATTGACATTTCTCAAGGTATCCTTTTCCCCTCTCACTATATTCTCTCTTTAGGTAACTGCATCTACACTTCACACTCAAGTCCATTCTTTCAGAGGTAACTCAGAACTACATCTCCAATCCAGACCTCTCCACTCAACTCCAGACTCTTTTTTTTTTTTAATGTTTTATTTATTTCTAGGAGAGAGAGAGACAGCATGAGCAGGGGAGGGTCAGAGAGAGAGGGAGTGACAGACTCTGAAACAGGCTCCAGGCTCTGAGCTGGCAGTCAGCACAGAGCCCGACGCGGGGCTTGAACCCACGAACCGCGGGATCATGACCTGAGCGAAAGTCGGACGCTTAACTGACTAAGCCACCCGGGCGCCCCTCAACTCCAGACTCTTATCCAATCGCTTATTCAACAGCTCCAACTGAATGTCTCAAAGGAATGTTAGAAAATGTCTCCACACGTCCAAACTTCATCTCATGCTCTGTTCCATAGATCTGGTCTTTTCTCAGGGGTCTCTGGAGTAGGTGAAAGTCATCACCCTCCATTCAGTCACACAACAGTCATCCCAGAGGGTCATTATTCATCAGCAATATTGCTCAATCCTCCTATCCAACTGATCTCAATGGATCATGGTGTTGTGAAAGTTAGCCAATGGCAAAAAGTAACCCACAAGAATCTTTAGAAAAGGATTAAACTCAAACTTTGATTGTGATCTGATAGTAGTTTTTTAATGTGAAGAAGTCCATGTATGTCATGTGCTTTGGTTTTCCCCCACATATATTAGTATTCTGATAGAGTATCTTACAATAAATTGTCCCTCACAAAGAACTATTTTTATATTTGGAAAACACCCTTAATTCAACAACAGGGATTGCATACTGTCCCCTAGACTAAGAGAACAGCAACACCATATGGAGTCTAATGGTAACCATCATTTAACTTTCTCATCAATGGTACAGTGAGGAGAACCACAGCCCCAGGAGGATGGCCTGGAGGGCCTGGTGCCTGAGAGCAGGTGTGAGGACTGAACTTGAACACCCAGGTACCCTGGGAGCCATCCTGGGTCTGGGATGTGTAGGGATAGACCAGGCCACCAGCAGAAACGTCTGCAGTACATACCTCCACACCAAATCCCACCCCTGCTCCAAAACAGAGTTACTTACCCCTGAAGCAGGATCTCACCAGAAGTCCTTAGCCAGGCCATCCATGGGAAGTCCGCTGATGACAGACATGTGGGAGACCTGACACCCACTGAGGTCCTATGTATCTTTCCCAGTCAAGGTAAGAAGGGGTCTGACACAAACGACCTTCCCTGCATCAGCTCCACGTCAGGAGTGCAGCACCGGGGAACTGACAGCTCCAAGAAGATGGGCTGCTGTGCTGAGGCGCCCACCTGCCAGGGCAGGTGCTTGCAGACTGAACTGCGTATGTGCAGGTGGCCCTGCCACGTGTGCATCCAGGCTCCCAAAGATCCTTCTGCTCTTGGCAGTGGTGGAGGGATAGTCACAGTCACAGGCAGGGACTTATAGGGGACACACTGGGCCATGAGGCATCATATGCACAAAGTTGAGAATCAGAGACTATGGGCTCAGGTGTCAGTTCATCATCACACATGCCCTGGGACAGGTCAGTTCGCACAAACCAGGAACTCTTTTCCTAGGTGTGTTACGCAGGACACATCGGCCTGGTGAACTATCACAGACTGTGAATCTTAAAAAATCCTCAGTCTTCAGATGATCCTCAGTAAAATCCAGGTAGCAATCCATTCCTGTCTCTTACCAGAGTTCCTGATATCACTTCTGGTACAGATGTTGTTCCCTTACTACTGACACTGTCATCCAGTTTTCCCATTTCCAGGATCACAATAATAAAGTGGACAAAGAAAAGAACAAACACTTTCCTTTCCCCTGCCCCTCATCTTGTCTTCAGCCCTTAAAACAAGGCTTCCTTATTATCCAATGTCGGTAATACTCCTATAACATTTTGTTGTTTTTTAAAGATTACTTGGTTTTCCTTTGAGCCAAATCAGAAGTTCAAGTTTAAGTTCACCTGTCATTGCCAATGGTTGTATGCTGAGAACCATTCCTCCTGGACAAGCCCTAGTCTGATTAAGTTTTTACCATCATGCTCTCTAAGGGTAAGTTTTTTGTTTGTTTGTTTGTTTGTTTTTACCCAATCTAATTAAATGCCTGGATGTTGGATTTTCACTGCTAAAGGATGCTGAAGGCACGCTTTCAGTCTCAGGTGTTTGCTCACTGGGTCCCAAATATCTTCTCATTAGCCTCCTCAGATGTGTTTGAATGCTTAGTGGATGGCCATCGCCTAGGCTCGTTCTTGGAACCTCTCACACTTACCAATAAAATGAGGATAGTTAAGCCATAGGGTGAAAATACTAAAGCTGAAAAAACCTGAGATGTCCTCATCTACTGTTTTTTAGACTGCTATTCACACCTGTTAGTAACCTGAAAAATGAATTTAGCGGCTCTAGTCAGCATTTTTAAGTAAACAGAGGTTTTAAAACAGGCAAACCTGAGCACAGCACCTAGCAAGGAGTATGTCTTTATCATGAAACAGTTTCAGCTGTGTGCACACACCTGTGTATACTGGGTCATGATATAAATTTATTTTCTTACTGATTGACATGAGTCTTTGTAAATAAGATTAAGAGTTGGTCTACATCAGTGGTTCTCTACACAAGCAGTGTCAACTATCACCCGGGAACTCATTAGAAATACAAATGTGGGGGAGGGGGGCATCTGGATGGCTCAGTTGTTTAAGCGACCAACTTCGGCTCAGGTCATGATCTCACAGTTTGTGGGTTAGAGCCCCACGTCAGGCTCTGTGCTAACAGCTCAGAGACTGGAGTCTGCTTCAGATTCTGTGTCTCCCTCTCTCTCTCTGCCCCTCCCCCACTAGCACTGTCTCTCTGTCATAAATAAATAAACATCAAAATAATAATAATAATAAAAAGAAAGAAATATAAATGTGAGGGCCCACCCTGGACAACACTGAGTCAGAACCTTTTGGGGTGGGGTATGTATCAAGTAATTCTGATACACACGAAAGTTTGAAAACCAGTGGGCTCTAGATAATTTAGCCTTTCTCAATCACAGAAAAGACTTAAGTGACTCTTTTCTTATTTCTTCCAAGTATGGTACATAGACAGAAGGTATTCTAGATGCATAGGAGAAAAGCAAATTATTATATACGTTGGATGCCTTAGGGCATTAGGGCTTAATTCTTGGAAATGGTTGAGAAGGACTGTCTAAATAATGTCCCAAGATTCTCTGCAGTTGTCAAATTTCTGTACCTTTACCAAAATTTCCCAAAACATAAATTAACCCAACACAAAAATTTAAATACAATAATTTCTGCTTAAATTTTATATTTTGTTCCTATCTCTACTGTGTTTGTAAGCAATGATCCCTTTGTGATAATAAAGAAATTAACTCTTAACTATACAAAAAAACCTGATGGTTACCTGGGGGTAGGTAGGTAGGAGAATGGGTTAAATAGGTGAGGGGGACTAAGCAGTGCACTTGTTTTGATGAGCACCAGGTGATGCATGAAAGTGTTGAATCACTATACTATGCACCTGAAACTAATATGACACTGTGTTAACTAACTGGAATTTAAACTTTAAAAAAGAAAAGTAAGTAGATAACTATTGCTAAGAATTGGAAACTGAGATTGCTGGGGACATTAAAATCAGCCTTGTTTGTTAATCTAATCATAATGGTCATAATGGCAAGCTCTCCTTAGGACAGTGATTTACAAGCCTTATTCTGCATTAGCACTATTTTCTTCACAGCACCCCCAATCCACATCTCTCATCACAATGCTGTGATTCTCCTAGGGACTCATGCCTGGAGGGAGGCTTGAAAAACCTCCAGGAAGACTCTGATCCCCCACATCATAAAGAAACACTACACTGGGGTAAGAGACAAAGTTGCTAATAACAATCTAAATCAGCAGAGAACATACCATCCTACCAGAATAGCCTAGTTTTAAATAGGCATTGACTGAGTTCCAGGATGATACAAGAGCTCAGAGCATAATTCATCGTTGTATACTTATTTATTCCCTGCAAAGAATCACTTTATTCTCTCAGAAGAAAGCAAAATCTGGTCATGAGAAAGGAAAAATTTTCTTGTCAATCTACTAATCAACATTTCTTTATGTCTATTGTGTATGCATCAATGTACTAAGCAATATGTAGGACATGGACGGTTTTATAGCAACTGGGTAGAAAAGATCAGAACACGTTAAATAAGCAAATAAAATATAACATTAATATATGTTAAATTACGAAGGAGTAATTATGAAACTGTTAGAAGCAGTTTTAAGAAAAACTGGATTTCTAAATCTACCCTTGCAATGTTGACCTAAAATGTATCAGAGGCAAGGCTCAGGAATCTGCATTTAAGTTAGTTATGACAGTCAATAGTTATGCTAGTCAATCAAGTGAGGCATCAACACCTTAGAAATCCAAAGAGGAAAATTCATTTTAATCGGTGTAGTGAGAGAACACCTTCTTTGTGGTGTAGTGAAGCTGAGCTAAAACTTGAGGATCTGGTAGAACATGAGCAAAGTAGCAGAGAGAGCAGAGGGGATCTCTGTGCACTGATCTAGAACAGGAATGTTATCTGGGACAGAGTGCTACAGAATCTTTGGGAGGTAGAAAATGAGTCCCTAAAGCAGTCAGGGAAGGATTCCCCCAAACTGAGTCTTAAAGACTGAGCTGCCAGTCAGAGAATGAGGGAATGGGCATTCCAGGCAAAGGAAACAACTCGTACAGAGTACAGAGGATCAGAAGTGCAAGGTGTGTTAGGTGAATAGCAGTTCCATGTGACTAGTGCCAAGTATCGAAATATGCCACTCCAAAATATGCCACTTTGGCAATTCGGATTATTTTGAGATGAAGGCATTTGGGACTCAACAGATGCAGAAAGAAGTCTTCTCTGAGCTTCCATTAACTAAGAGCAGAAACTTCTGAGAAACCAGGCCTGCCCTAAACACCACTCCAGGAGAGTTTTATGGCCATGAAGAAAGTTGGCACCAAGATGAGTCTGCACAAACAAACCTTACTAAACAACCCTTATCTTCCAGTAGTTTCCCCATAGACTTACCTTCCCACAGTTTAACATCCCCTAGAAGCTCAAATCCCTTCTCTGTGTTTACTTGCTTCTCCACCATTTATCACTCATTGTTAAAATGGTACATAAACTCCCAAATCTAACTACCTTTTTGGGATTTTCTCTTCTGTGAAGCACCAAGAACATTAAAAAAATTAAGATCACTAAAAATGTGTATGTCTTTTCTCCTGCTAATCTGTCTTTATAAGGTTAATTTACACATTCATTAACTAAGAGGGTAGACAAAACATTTGCCTTCCCCTATACTAGAATCGGCAGAGGAGGAGGGAGCAGAGGCCTATGACAGGTAGGATAGAAGTGATCAACAGCACTAAGAAGTAAAAGAATAAAATAATTGGAAGTTACAAACTCATTGGAGGGGAAGTAAATTGCTGGGTGTACATGTATATTGTACACTGTCTGAGAAATAGGATCCAAAAATGATAGAGAACTTGTAGATTCACATCCCATCTACCAGGGGCAACCTTCTCAACCCAAGCCAATCATTGCCTTGATGGACAATATGAACCCAGGGCTGCAGAGTTACCTAATATTTGTTTTGTTTTGTTTTGTTTTGTTTTGTTTTGTTTTGTTTTTGACAGAGAGAGATGGCACAAGTGAGTGAGGGGCAGAGAGAAAGAGGAAGGGAGAGAGAGAGAGAGAGAGAAGTGGGGCTCACCCAAAATGGGGCTTGTGCTCAGTCAAAGCCAGGCTTGAGCTCACCTGAAGGGGGGCTCGAGCTCACCAATGCAGGACTCGAGCCCATGAGACCATGACCTGAGCCACCCAGACACCCACCTGATTTATGTTTTCAAGAAAAGATCAATCCAAAATTTTAGATAGTATATCCAAACTGTTATATGACTCAAAATTCTTTAAGATACTAGTTAGGCCAAACAAAACACAACTTGGGCTGATATGGATACTGGTTTATTACCTCTGGGCTACAGTCCAAAAAAAACTACTGCACCCAGATTAGACCAGTGTCTGTCTGGTTCACCATGTGCCTGATTCACGCGCTGGCAAGACATAGCAAGTAGGCTGAAGTATCATTGGATGGACAACAGAAATCAAGTTTGGAGCTTTTGTTCAGAAAAATCTGGTTGTATCTTTATACCATACATAGCTATACCTTTTCCTCAGTTTAAACACAGACAACAGATTTTTCTCAAACTTTGAAACATTCTCTAAAACTTGCCTGAATATATGCTAACATGGCCAGAAATGTATACTAACACATACTGTTTACTAACTGAAAATATACTAACATAGCCAGAGGCTTGATTTGAAAACAAGCAAGAGACGCCTGGCTGGCTCAGTTGGTGGAGTATGTGACTCTTGATTTGGGGGTCATGATTTTAAGCGTCATGTTGAATGTGGAGCCTACTTTAAAAAAAATAAATAAAATACAAAAAATAAAGCAAAATAAAGTAGAAGTATTTGACACCATACAAGATTAATCCTAGATGCTAATATTTAGGAGTGAAAGTACTGCTTCACCGTGCAAGCTGAAAAAGACTTTATTTAGTTGCATATACAAACTCACTTTATGAGCAACATGAACAAATCTATTGTATTTCTTATTTTCTCCTTGTTGTAAGGTTATACTAAAGGCAAATGCATTAAAACTGGAAAAAGCTGTAATTTTTCAAACTATTTTGTTTAAGAAAGAAAAATTACTTAAAGTACCTGTTTAGTCAACTCTTAGAAACTCTTCTTTGTGGACCCAAAAGTATACAACCAACTGATCTTTGACAAAGCAGGAAAGAATATCCAATGGAAAAAAGACAGCCTTTTTAACAGATGGTGTTGGGAGAATTGGACAGCAACATGCAGAAGAATGAAACTAGATCATTTTCTCACACCATGCACAAAAATAAACTCAAAATGGATAAAGGACCTGAACGTGAGACAGGAACNAAAAAAAAAAAAAAAAAAAAAGAAAAGAAAGAAACTCTTCTTTGACAAAGGACCAACCTTATGTTCAAGTTTGTACCTGCTTCATTGCCATTATACAAATTACCCTTTTATAGATTTTCTAAAGTAACTTTCTTAAGAATCTCAGCTGCATAAATTTTTAACTACTACATAATTCAAAACCTCCCTTGTAATAATCTTTAAGATTGTGACATGAAAAGATGTTCCTCTGAAAACTGAAATCAGTTTTCAATTTTCCCTTTTGTATTTTTTTTTTTTTCGCAAGCATGAAATATGATTTCTTTTTAGTCTTTTCAAGATCTGGAAAGGCTGGTCTTTACACTAAAATCCTTCAAGATTTCTACTCTCCAGTAAAGGCAATGTGGTATGCACAATAATGAACCCCCCAAAGTCATCTATGTTCCAATCCTCAGAATCGATTAATATGTCACTTGACATGCAAAAAGGGACTCTTGTAGCTGTGGTTAAACTAAAAATTTTGCAATTGGGAGATTATGTTGGATTATGTGGGTCCTTATAAGTGCAAGAGGGGGAGGAGAGTAAGAGTCAGAGAAGATGCTATGACATCAAGGAAGCAGAGATTGGGGTGATGTGATTACTGAAAAAGAAGGGTCACAAGCCAAGGTATGAGGGCAGCTCCTAGAAGCTGAAAAGGGGAAGAGAACAGATTTTCCCCTGGACATTCCAGAAGGAATGCAGCTCTCCTGATTTTAGGCCTGTGAGATTCCTTTCAGATATCCAACCTCCAGAACTGGAAGATAATTGATCTGTCTTATTTACAGCCACTAAATTTGTGGTAACCTGCAGCAACAGGAAACTAAATCAGACAGTAACCAGCCCTCCTCAGGGATGGACACTAGGAGGGTTTTTAATTAGTATTTTACACCCCTTTTGGGTATAAGTCTAATCAAAGGTTACCAGTGTTGCTAAATAGCCCCCATGCCTTCTCACAAGAGCACCCTCAACAAGTCGTTACCCAGCCTCTAGCTGAATATCTTCTACAGAGAAAACTCACCATTTCTCAAAGATACCTGATGGACTTCATATACCTCTAAGTATCAGAAAATTCATTCTTGTACTGATCTAGGGTCAAAACCAGGGCTCCTTAACATCTAGATCAGTGTTCTTTTCATTCTATTAAATTCAGCTTGAATAAGGTCTTTAGATAGCCAGTGTACAATATAAACAATTTCAAAATAAAAATTACAAGATTCCTAGTAAATCTTATAGAAATATGACAATATTTACTTTTTGTTTTGTTTTGGGAGAGAGCCTAAGTGTGAGAGGGGTAGGGTCAGAGAGGAAGAGAGAGAATATTAAACAGGCTCCATCTTAGGGCTCAATTTCACAACTATGAGATCATGAACTGAGCCAAAATCAACAGTCGTTCACTTAACCAACTGAGCTACTCTGGCACCCTGACAATATTTACTTTTTAAAGCATTGTTTTTACTCCAGCAAAGTTCATTATAAAATTATTTTTAAAAACTATGTTGACTACTCTCCATTGAAATTAATGATTTGCATTAGAGAGAGAAAAAGAAGAAATTTATGGGAGTCATCACTGGCTCACTCACTAATATTGTATGTTACTTACATCAAGCAGTGAGTCAAAAATGAAACCCTTTGGGTGCCTGGGTGGCTCAGTCGATCAAGCCTCTGCCTTTTAATCTCAGGGTCCTGCGTTCAAGCCCTGTTTTGGGCTCTGCACTGGGCGTGAAACCTACCTAAGGCAAAAAAAAAAAAAAAAGAATGAAATCCTTTATTTTCCCCAATTGATTTTGCACTAAGCATTACTTTCAGTTAGCACCTTGAACAACCCTACAAGAATAATTATTCCATTTTCATTATAATTAAGTGACTATGTACAATATATACGTGCTTAAACAAAGTCTACCAGGTAGATGTTCCTATTTTTTCATATCCTACATATAAGTCCTTATTTAGTCAAATCAGAAGAAATATGAATTCAGATAGGACTCAGTCTCAAAATTCAGGTCCTTACTGGCCTTACTATTTTTAAGGACAATTAAGCTACCGAGTCCTAGTGTCATCAGCAAAACGCGTAACACACAACCTTATAATGATTGCATAAAATAATGTGGATCAAGGGAGTCATGTCAAACACACCATAGGTACATAATAAATGTTAATTCCTTTCTCCACTGCAGATGATGCAAAATAAGGGGAAGAGGGTCATAACTGCTAAGGACAGAGGCATTTATCCACTAGACACAAAAATGCGAAAATAAAATTTACTAGAAGTGTGAAAACTCTTAAAAGACCTATACAATTCAACATTATGCCAACTCACGTTTAAGTGTAATTTTCTAAATATGCCATCACCTTGAGAACAATGTTTTCATTTATCAATAACTTCTAAGTATATGCCCTGTCAATAACTGCCAAGGAATCGGAACCCATAGTGAACTGAATGTCACACTTTTAGGCAAATGTCAAAAACAATGACATCACAACAAAAAAGTTTATTCGCTGTTTCAATCGCGTGGATTTAAACCTATACTATTCCACCTGATATGGAGTGACGCCCCTCCCCCGCACCCCTGCCACCTCTTTAAAATAGGACGCTTGGGAATATAAGGTCTGGAAAGGGCTTAAGGAATCGGGTAGAGAACGAAACAAGGGCAATGAAAAAAACTTTCTGAATACATCCTTGTCAGGGGAAAGCTGACGCCTTTCTCAGCCTGAAGTCAAGCTACTGCAGGCACAACGAAATCAAATGGCATGGTATCTGGCGTTCTTGGCCCTGGCCCGTCTACTCCGGTCCTAAGAAATTCGAGTTTTCCCTTTCTCCACGCCCCACAGCTCAGGCGAGAACACGCCAGCAAGCCGCGGGCGTCCACCCGGGTGACTCCCGGGGGATCCCAAGACTCCGCCTCACAGCCCACACCCACCAAGTCTTGAGACGCCCCCCAAGCTCCTCCTGTGCCCGCCTCGCCCCAATATTCGCACATGCGTACACCCAATTAAGGAGGTGAGAGCGCTCCCCCCGAGGTGGGTCCCCACGCCCAGCTGCCACGCAGCCAGTCCTCCAGCCCTTCGCCGGGCCGCCGGCTTCACTATTCACCAATACGCATGTGTAACACTGTGCCTCCTGGCACCGCTTTAGCCCGCGGGGATGGGGCGGTGGGCGGGACCGAGTTTCTTGCGCACGCTCGGGACATGCGCAGTGCAGCGGTTGAGGCGCCAGCTGTCGACTTGGAAGTTCCGGGGCGGCAGCGCATGCGCGAGTGTACGCGTTGCCGGCGAAGAGGGGAGCCTGACGACTCGGAAATTTGAATACCACAGTAGCATGGAGTGTGACCTCATGGAGACTGACATCTTGGAGTCGTTGGAAGATCTAGGGTAAGACTGCCAGGGTACGGGTCTCTTAAACGTCACAGTGCCGGCCCCCAGGAACACCTCTTTCGCCCCAGTCGGGGACACCTGCTCTGCACGCCGCACCCGGCGGCTCCTGGCTGTCGCCTCCGTATGGCTCCGGGACCCCAATGCCACGTCCACTGCCCTGCCAGGTCGGGGCCCTCGTAACGCGACGACCGTAGGCCTGCCCTGTGCTCCCTGCAGTCGAGTTACCCGCAGCGTCTGTCAGTCATGCGTGTCATTGTCTGGGATCTGGGTTCTCGCCA
>NW_027531626.1:1612036-1696822 GCF_008692635.1 Crocuta crocuta | reverse complement strand
CCCCCCCCCCCCCCCCCCCCCCAGCCTCTCTTCTCGCTCCCCATCGTCTTCCCTACCCCCTCACTCTGGAGGTTGCCAAAGTTGATTTTCTTTTTTCCTACTCGTTCTCCAAACTTCTGCTCGACTCTTGAGCCCCTACTCCTACCCCTCCCCATTTCTCTCAAAAAAATCTCCTTTGCCCAGTCATCTCTGCATGCACTCAGGGTTCCCTAAGCCACATGCCTGCTTCCATTCCGCTAGCCAGCTCACTTGTGTACCTAACCTGTCACCACCTTCATGGGAACCACTTGCTCTTTCCCCTGACAGTGAAACTCTGGTTCACCGACCCACCCTTAGTCCTCACCTTTAGAGTCATCTCCAGCCACCAGGCCCCCTGCATGTTCGTTGTGCATTTTGTCTCTTTGTGCCCTATTAAAACTTGAGAATTTAGAACTTCTTGGGCTAAGTATGGTTCCAGAAACAAACTGTGTGATTACGTATTTGTCAACAGGTAAATGGTGTCCAAAATAATACAGATTTAGCCAGCTTTATTTATAAAGTAACAAGTACTTTATCAAAATGGTCCCCAAGGGTGTTTCCATGACATGGAAACCTTTGGAGGAACGTTTCTTTAGGAAGGGACACCGATGAGGCCCCTGGATGGCTGAATTGGTCAAGCGTCTGACTCTGGCTCAGGTCATGATCTCATGGTTTGTGAGTTCAAGCCCCACGTCTGGCTCTGCTGACAGCTCAGAGCCTGGAGCCTGCTTCGGAATCTGTGTCTCCTTTTCTCTCTCTGCCCCTCTCCTGCACTCGCTCGCTCTCTCGCTCGCTCTCTCTTTCTCTCTCTCTCTCAAATGAATAAACATTTAAAAATTTAAAAGAAAAAAAGGAAAGGACACCATAAGGTTCTCAGAGTCTGCTCATTTAAGTAACTTTCTGTCCTGGTAGAATTTTTTGGGAAAAGAAGTGGTGGTGCCTATTATCTTTTGTTAAGGTGAATTATCATTGTTTTTTTCTTTGGAGCTTGCTCTGAATTTTCAGAATATTCCAGACTTAGGGGGCTTATTTCTTTGATTAGAGCATAGGTAAAAGTCACATTCAGCAAAATGGTCTCTTTGGTGGACATCTCAGACTAAATTCTAAATTGCTTGTCCACATATGAGTCCATTCATCCAGTAAACATTTTTTAAGGAGCACTTTCTCTGTGTTAGTGTTGGGCTGATCATTTACTAGCACAAAGTGAGGTAGAAGACAGGTTCACACTGTGAGAAAGTGCTGTGAGGAGAACTGAGGAAGAGGGTCTCTTTACTTGGAAAGCAAAATAAAGTCCTAAAAGCTTCCTAGGAGAAAGCTTTTGAAGGAGTAGTAGACTCAGAGACGAGAGCCTTATTTAAATGTAGTCATTCTTCTTGGGTAGATGTTGCCTCAAGAATTGGTGATGGATGCTGTTTCTTCCCATTATTTTTCTTCTACCCTTTGCACTGTATTTTTCTGGGATACTAAAAAAGTAGTTGTTACTATAATAATTGTAACCAAGTAAACGTTCGAGATGGGTTGTGATTGACCATGAGATTTTCTGAAAATTTTGCTATAAATTTTAAGCAAAACAACGTAGTTTGATGACATTCAGTCATTAAAATTCAGGCCTAATTGATTGATATGTATCTTTAAAGGATTCACTGAGAATTATTATAGTTTAAATGACTGTCTTTTATCTTTAATCTGGAACACGGTATAAATTCAATAACTATTTGTAGAATAAACTAACAAATTTTAAATGTGTAACACAAGGAGACATTTTTTGGCCTAGTCTCTATATTGCAGTATCTAATAATTTGTGGTTTTGAATCTAGATGCCAGACTATATAATCTCACTTTCTGTGTGAGATTTTTTTCCATTCCATTCAGTGTATAAACACAGAAGTGCGTTTTAAAAGAATCAGATATTGTCATTTCTCAAACATATCTGTACCTCCAAACATCAAATTATCTACATTTAATGTTCCATCTTGAATAACAGTGTTTATCAATATTTCACTTAAAAGATAAAATAGTCTTCTGAAGAACATATATTTTAAAATTGCTTTGAGAATGACAGGATCTTTAGTTCTAGCTATATTCTAGGTTGGGATT
The DNA here is from genome assembly GCF_008692635.1 of Crocuta crocuta. Classification (NCBI taxonomy): domain Eukaryota; kingdom Metazoa; phylum Chordata; class Mammalia; order Carnivora; family Hyaenidae; genus Crocuta; species Crocuta crocuta. Next base: position 1,694,707 of record NW_027531626.1, on the reverse strand, counting down.
CATTATAACTGTTGACTTTTATGAATATTTGAACATTATATATATTTTAAGATTATGCTTGAATCTCTTACGAAAGGATTAGGATTCAGATCCACCAGTTAGCCCAGACATCAACTTGCCAGCAGTAATTCATCTTTTAAATAAATTCAGACATTTCTCGGATACTAGCCTGTCTTAATAGTCTTAACTGTCATTAAATATAGAAAAAGGAAATAATTTAACTGGCAAGTTTTTGCTTTTAAAGTTAAAAAAATTGTCTAATTGATTTCTGGAAAAATTTCTAGAAAAGGTAACCTAAGTTATATTTCTGAAACCATAAACTATAGTATAATGAGCTATCACTTTTTAATATTTTAATATTCAATTCAGTTAAAGTTGTACAATAAGAGCTTTTAGTAAATGGATAGAAGTTGACATAATTTATTAATATGTGTGATTCTATTAAATACTTGTATATATTTTGAAGGATTGAAATGCAATTACCAAGTAGCTTATTTTTCTAATCAATTTTATTAGATTAAAATTAAAAATTTAGATTTTATTTTCTATAAATTTTATTTATATTTGCAGGCTTACAAACTCTTAAACTATTGTTTAATTCTACAAATAATACATAGATAAATTGTGTAAAATATTACTTGTGATTCTTTATTCTTCTGAAGTATAATTTTTTACTCACCAGTTACAAGGGTCCATTATTGGAAGATGGCGCTCTGTCTCAGGCAGTCTGTGCTGGAGCCAGTTCCCCTGAGTTTACCAAACTCTGTGCTTGGCTGGTGTCTGAATTAAGAGTGTTCTGTAAACTAGAGGAAAATGTGCAAGCAACTAACAGTAAGTAAACATTCAGCTTTAGGTACAAAGTATAAAACTAAAATATAAAAGTATTGTCAGTTGAACATTATTAGTACTAAACGTGAACTTTTCCGGTTTTTGTAAACGTAAAAAAAAATTAAATTAAAAGTTGAAGTTAAGTGGAAATTGAAAAGGTCTTATTACTGAGATACAGAAATGGGAGAGAAGTATGGCATATACAAACTTTCCATTCTTTGTAAAACATGACTTGTGAGCTCTTAAATTGGTGGCTAGAACTGAAAGCTGGAATGTTTCTCTTAGGACCACTAGATTCCAGAAGGACATGTAAAGTAAATGCATTATAATTCTTTTATACATGAGGAGAAAAAGAACACTACCTTAAGTTTTCTGTATCCCAGGAATGTTTCGCCAGATCCGTCACAACCAGATGCAGCACCATCAGATTTATGGTGTTGAGAGCTGTTTTATATTTGCCAATTTTATTATTGTATTAGCACTGTTTTGTTTACTCTGCAAAAGAGTCAGAAGCTTGGAACCTAACACTCCACCATCTGGCTCCCTCCTACCATAGGTAAACCTACAATAGGAGACAAAGACAAATGCCCACGTGTTAACCTACGCTCGTGGAGAACTATACACATACCCACATCCCACACCGAATCCCATTTTGAAGAGCTCACTTTCTTACATGTTTACTATATTTAATGTGCACGTGTTAGTTGCAGCCATTTCCAATTATTAAGGACACTGTAGTATAACACTAATGATAGCATGGCGTACGTTTATTGAGCATTATTTTTCTAAGCACTTTCCGTGTTTAACTCATTTGAAACCTGAGGCAGGTTTTATTGTTCTTTTGTTCATGCAACAAGAAAGCGCGGCTAGCTTAAACGTGTTGTCCGAGGTCACACAACTAGTGCATGGTATAGCCAGAGTTCAACTGCAACAGTAAGATTGGCAGCCAGTACTCTTAACACTTCCTCTTGGCCTAACATTTCAGAAACTGTAGGAACTTGTGAAAACAAGTATACTAGATGATAACTGCTTATAACCTGGAGCCCCTTCTAAAAGAAAACCTCTTATAGAAGCCAACATACAAAACAGGTAAAAGTGTACCTATTTGGTTGAAGTTAAGATGAAGTACGTTTAACACAAGTCTTTCCTCATCCTCCCTGGCTCCTTCTAAAGGAGTTTTGTGGAATTTGAGTTTACAGAACAGTTTGCAAAACAATAATACAGCCTTCCCATTTTACAGATGAGAAAATGAACTCTGATCAAGTGACTCAGAGTTGGTTAATTTTTTCCCTTGTATGATAGAGAACCATCAGAAAGAATAGTAAGGAAGAAGGGCCATTGTTTTTCCTTGGTTCACTAAATAAACTCTGTACTTAACGTGTTATGGGAATACAGAATTACAAGTCACATTTGCTAACTTCAGATTTAACCTCACTGGGAATATTAGGCACAAATGGAGCAACTGGAGATTAGTACAGTAATTCGGCGCTTCACTTTATGGTTCACAGCAGGAGGAAATCAGTGAGTGCAGCACCAATTGGGGAAGGTTCTATCAAGGAGCAAGACCGCTGGGCTGTGATGGGTAGGTGAGGTTTGATAGATGAGAAGCACATAGAGGGTGTATCAGTCACAGGAAATAACTTACATGAAGGTACATACGTGGAAATGAGACTGCCTGTTCCTGGGACAGTGAGGAGACTGGCGTGGCACAAATGGAATATTTGTAGAGGTAGAAGGTAACTACTATGTTTATGTCATAGGTACTATTACATAGCAGTATGCAGGGAAGGTAAAGTGAAGAAGCTAGGAAGAAGAATCTTTAAGTGCAGACAAGTAATTAGACAAGTAATTAGATGGGTAGAAATTAAGAAACCATTAAAGTTTCTCCAATAAGGGAATAATCTAATGAAAACTTATTAAGAATGAAAGTTGGCAGTGGTATGAGAAAGGAAGGATTAGAAGTCAAAGTTACTTGTGCTAGGAAAACCCTATTAAAACTTTCAACTTATATATATATGTATAATTTCTTTGCTAATGGGAAAAGCAATTTTTATTAAGTAAGGTTATTTTAATTCTTAAAAGGCCCGAGTGAAGCTGAAGAATTCCAGCTTGAGGTGAGTGGGCTACTGGGGGAGATGAACTGTCCCTATCTTTCACTGACATCTGGGGATGTGACCAAGCGCCTTCTCGTTCAGAAGAACTGCCTCCTTTTGCTCAGTAAGTTCATAGCTACTAGAAGGTAGCTGTTATTTTTTTATTCATGTTTTTTTTTTTTTATGTGACTAGTAAACTGGCTGTTAATTGTACTATCTCATTAAGGATTTAAATCAGAATGCTACGTACTTTAAAGAAAACTATTACATTTTCAACTTAGAAGCTAATCATGGGCCTGTGCACTGGTAGCAAGCAGCATTGTTTTGTAATTACTCCTCTTATCATTTAGCTTTCTTGGTACTTCAAGTTTATGCTTCACCTAATATGACTCTAGGTAGTGCCCAGTATTCAAGTGTGTGATCGTTAAACCCTAGCTTTCCAGACTGGAAGCATATTTTAAAATAGACTAAGAAGGTAGTATGGGAATAGTGAAAATTTTTTTTAAAAATTGAAGTGTTGTATATTGTGGATATTTTTTTGCAGCTGGGTAATTGTTTAGGGCTTTTGGTTTTGTTTGTAAATCTATCAAATTACAATGTAAAATTTTCTGGAATAGTATTTGCATTGTTCCTACACTTACTGATCATTCTGGGAAATAAATTGTTATGAAAAGTTCTTCCATGTTTTTTTGTATACTAACTACGATTTCTTTCTTCACCCTGAGAAACAGTAAGTAGACTGACAGATTTTATTGCCTTAAGTGAATCCTCCAGTAAACACAACCAACAGTCTTAACTCACAAGTTTTATAGCATCTGAGACACATTTAGATTAAGCTTTGGTTAACTGAATATTATAGTTATTATGACACCAGCAGTTCAGAGAGTTTTTAAAATATTGTCTGTATAACTACTATGGTTTCTGAATAATGTGACAGCCCCGGTTTTGAAGGTTCAGTTTTTGAAAAATGGTGTTCATAGCCTTATACCCAGGCACTGAGTTATTCCAGAATCACGTTCATAATGTCTCCTTTGTTGAATGATTTTGGAAGGTGGAGGGGGCAGTATGCGCATAAGGTTAGCTACTGCTTTAAATACTGATATTGCTGCATGTGGTTCTTAGGCATGCATTCAGTGTCCTTTAGATTGTGTGATTTCTAGAACTGGCTCAGCCACAGTATACTCACTCATTCTTCCTTTGTAACATTGCTTACCAAAACCTAATACTTGGCACTCAGGATATGTTATCTTACATGGGAAGATACGAATTTTATGGAAAGCTTAGTAATGACCATGAATAACTAATCTTTTCAAAGAGCTAAGAGTTTGGCCTTTATAAGTTCATACTTATAAAAACCACTTTGAAGATAAATCTTCATAAAATGGCTTTGACTCTTTTCTGTTGCTTAAGCAGACTGTGCTGAGTATTATTTTGGACTCAGGGTCATAATTTATAAACTTTATTTTAGTGTGCTATCACCTCAAAAGCTCCTCAGTAATATACAGCTACTTCTCAACTAAATGACTAAACCAACTGAAAGTTATGCTGCTCTTGGAATTCATGCACATATACACTACTCACTCCTCTTTATCTTTGCTTTTGCTGTTTCCCCTTTAAAATATTTCCCTCAGTTTGTATTCTTTCTGTCATGCTAGTATTTATGTATATGTGTTCATTCTCTTCACTCTGTATAAATATTTCTCATCTTTGCAAGTATCAATTGTCACATCTTTTTGCTATAATTTTACTTCCTTCTCCAGTACCCTTTAGCTTTTAATATATTGTGTTCCAATGGGGGAAAAGAACCAATCTCATTAGAATTGTTAGTAGACTAGTCTTTGAATGAATGGCTACAAACACTCCTGTGTCTGGTTAAGAAGGTTTAGCTGTTCGTTGCCTGTCCTGTTGTCCAATTATTCCCCTGAGGTATAATAAGTCAGATACCTGAGTTCGTAATGGGTGAAGAATCATTCATCTTTTTGTGCATATATTCTTTATTCCTAACTAGATTACTGGTAGAAATCATCTGTTTTGTTTGTTTTGTATTATATCTCTAGTACCCTTCCTCGTACTTTGAACACTACAGTTAACAGCTAATGTTTTTTGATGGGAATTGTTATTGGTGAACTAATTTTATGGCTGCCTGAGCTATGTTGTCCCAAATTTAGAGAACCAGTTTATTAAATCATGATTTTCTAGAACAAGGGTTGGCAAACTTTTTCTTTAGAGGAGGAGACTGTGAGTATTTTCAGCTTCGTGGGCCATAAGGGCTTTGTCACAACTACTTAACTCTGCTGTTGTAGCATGTCCCAGCCAGAGAGGTTATGTAAATGATTGTGGTAGTGTTCCAGTAAAACTTTATTTAGAAAACGGTGGTTATTTTCATGACTGTGGAGTTTGACTTCTTTGATCTTTTAACTCCTACAGTTTGCTGTATGGAACACATTAAGATTTTATCAAAACCATTTAGAATGACCTTTCCAGCAGCTTAGCTGTATTTATTGTTCTAGCATTACACCTTGGGTATAGGAAATGAGATACTCAAGCTGATCATTCGTTTGTGCTTCTCATAGGACTTAAGAGCCCAGAAAAAAAATCTTTTTCCAAAACTCTCTAACGTCAGAAGGTTCTCACTTTGTCACATAACCTGAAATCCTGGGATCTAAATGATTATTAATCATCTTTCATAAAAATTTAAGTGTCCTTGGGAAGGTTAAAGGAATAAGATTGAATATTTATACCTTCCGTCACCTGAAGCAGATTGCAGCCCTCATACCTGGCTGAAATCAACAGGGTGATAGTGATACAAGAGGACTCTGCCAAGTTAAGCCTAGAAAGTTCTGTTGATGTTTTTCAGGGGAATTAAGGGGAGTAGGGAGAAGAGGAGGAAAGTAAGGGGAAAGGGAATATTGAGAAGAACATAGATGGAAGAGGGTTTTCTTTACACAGCCAGAGAGGGTGGCATTAGGCTACTGCAGGCCATGAGAAAAGATCTTTGGGGAATTTTATGCCTTTCCCCTCTTGTAAGTTTTTATCACTTGGAAATGTTTCCTGCCAGTTCTGAACAGACTACCCAAGTATTGGAAGGTAAGAGAGCAAGAGAGTTACATCACTGGTGCCTGTCAATAGTGAGAAGTAAAAAAATAATACTAACCAATTCCAACTGTTGCTGAAGATTGGCCACCTGCCACCTTTGTTAAATTTAACAGATGCCAACCCCTGTTCTGGATAGTGGGATACTTGGACCCAGATTTTTAGATGTGATCTACTTGATACTTTGGTTTCAAAGAAGAATTACTTATTTTTAAATCACCCTTTAAACATAAATTGATTAAATACCTGAATTACAGAACCAGTTTATATGTTATGTCATTTGCAGGTAAAAATGGTTTTCTTTTCTTGTTTTTATCCATTCTTGCAGCTTTAAAAGTTACGTATCACTAGGTCTATAGAGTTGTGACTCCAGACTTATGACTATTAACTGTAGCTGTATCTCATTTTGAAATCTTATTTTGTTTACTTCAGCATACCTCATCTCAGAACTAGAAGCTGCCAGAATGCTCTGTGTGAATACTCCTCCAAAAAAAGCTCAAGAAGGAGGCGGTAGTGAGGTCTTTCAAGAGTTGAAAGGCATATGTATTGCTCTAGGAATGTCCAAACCTCCAGCCAATATAACTATGTTCCAATTCTTCAGCGGGATTGAAAAAAAAGTAAGACCTTTAGTACCAGATTGTAGTGTATTAAAGGCATAGTCCTACATTTGTTTGAAATGAAGCAAGTTAATTTCTCTTAATGGGAACCTAATGTGCATATTATTGTTACTAAATGAGTTTTGGGTTTTAAATCCTAGATACCTTAAAGAGAAATTAGTATTTTACTTTTTTTTTTTAACTTGTTAGCATGTTTCTTTTTCAAAAAGGAAACTTTACACTTTGATTTATAAACTGAAATAAGCTAGGTATAATGTAAAAAGAATTAAGACTTAAGTCCTTTTTAAAATTTTATCACTGAACTTTGAGGCAATTAATTTTTAAGGTCTTTATCATTAAATGTTACTACCTTCCTATCCATTGACTGGACAGAAAAGGATGTCAATATATTTGGTTTCTAATCCAGTCACTTTGAGTCTTACATGTTTCAGTTGGCAAGCTAGGTTTGTCAACTGCTGATAACATAACCTAGTATGTGCAAATAAGTCAGAATTATTTTTATGCCACACATCACCTACTTTTAAGAGGTTTTAAAAATATAATTGACTAGGAATAAACAATTTTAATAAAGAATTTAAGAGAATGATATTTGTTATAGCAGAGTTATTCTCTGTATGCATATCTGCTGGACTCTAAGAACTGGTACATTTGCGTTGTGGGGTCAGTGGACACCATGATGCACAAATTCAGCTGAACTCTACAGGGGAGCAGCACTGTATCCATAGTCTAGATTTTCTGTGTGTTCATTCATCCATTCAGCAAATACCCACTGAGTGCCTACTGTTGTCAGGCACCGTTCTAGGTACAGTGAAGGAATCATGCTTCCATAGGCACGTGAGGAGTGGGACAAGTGAGTGTCTTTATCGTGTGGGTCTTGTACATTTCAAAACATCCTCCACCTTTGCCTCTGTCAGGAATCTTCTTTTGATGGCAAGATATGATGGGAAATGGGAAGATGAGGAAGATATGTTTTACTTTTAGATTTGTTTATTCATTTGTGTGTCTATGTCAGTTAAAGGAGACCTTAGCAAAAGTTCCACCTAACCATGTGGGAAAGCCTTTACTGAAGAAGCCAATGGGACCAGCCCACTGGGTGAGTAGCAGTCATCTTGAGTAAACTCGGTAAAGAACCATCTCTCACGCTGTTGACGCTTAACAGTTTGTGCTGTTTAAGTTAATGTTTTCTGATACGTAGTTTCCTAGCTGGACATTCTTAGAATCAATTTTGTTAATCTTAAAGATTTAGACAGAATAATTTTATTTATGTATGATTAGAAGCACTTACCTCATAATTTGTAAATATTTCACATAGCTGGTAAAGATAAATTGCAGTTGAGTATGTTTCTAATTGCTAAATGGGTTGCCTTCTAGCCAAAAACGTCATTGGGCTAAGCTTCACACAGTGAATTATGGGAAGGCTCAATGAGAATTCTCTGTGTATTCTTTATTATGTTTTGAGACACTGTTTTGCGTGTCATGCATCAACTTATAACAACTTTTAGTATTATATCAAGTAATCTGCATTGTGCTAAGTGCTGGGGAATCAGTTATGAATGAAGCAACACGAGTTGCTGCCCTCTTGAAACAGGGTCGAGCAGATTGAAATTTTAACTGATCTTTTAAATTTCGTTTTTAGGAAAAGATAGAAGCAATTAACCAAGCCATAGCCAATGAATATGAAGTTCGGAGAAAGCTGCTAATAAAACGTTTGGATGTCACTGTCCAGTCTTTTGGTTGGTCTGACAGAGCTAAGGTACATATTAAATCATTTAAAAGAGCGGAGTATTTATAGACATGATCCTTAAGCATTCCTAGCACAGTTTAAATATGGTGGAGACTACAAAAGAAATACATGGGAGACACACATAGGGATTTTTCTTGAGTGAGTTGCTGAGTAGCAGTTCTTTCAGCTATTCAGCAGTAATGAAGAAAACATTTTTTTCTTGCTTTTTAATATTTTTAACAAAACCATATGTTTTACTCTCACCTACTGAGAGTACCCATTTGTAAGAGAAATGGATAGAGTATTTGAAAATTGCTAAACTAATTGATTTTGAAATTGTTTACTAGACCTAAAGCAAACAATTTCATTTGCTACTTTAAGTTAGAAATACTGGATTTAGCAAGACCAAATATAACTGTACATTAAGAGAGAACTGGAGAATGTGGTAAGGTTCACTTTTACTTTAGATTAAATGAGATAATCCAGGTAAAAATCTTGGTCATTCAACATTTATTAAACATTAAATATCTACTCTACAATCAGTAAGCAGAAAAAAAATTAGCACACTTGACTAATTTGACCTCCTTAGAACCTTGAAGTGGAGCTGATCCATGAATTTATGGGGAGTTTGGATCCAAATATGTATCCAATATTCCCTTTATATTCATGTTTGAAAACAGGTTTTTTTTCCTGAATTTTAGTTAAATGACTCTGAAAAGGTTTTTATTTAGTTAGCCAGTTATCTTGCTAATATGTTATTTTCATCTAAAATCTTTAAACCTTAGCAAAGCCCTTTTGGCTACTACATTGTTGGAGTAGGTATTTATCAACTTAAAATATTTCAGTGTTGGAGATCGGTCTTAATTCCCCTGATTTTGCAACTGAAAAAAAATAGAGACCCACATAAATGAGAGACTTTGTCTGAGACCTCACAGCTAGTCAGGAGCAACACATGGAGCAGGTGGTTCTCTCCTGTGACTGCTGTGTAGGAACTACCAGAAACAGTCATTTCATTCTCAGCGTGGTCAGTGCACTTCAAAAACAAAAACCTTGCACCTCTTAGCTAGAAAACTATCTACTGACTGATTGATAGTGTACTGACCGAGGCACTGACACACCACGACCCTGGGTCAGGCACCACCATGACTGGAGTGTACCGCTGGCATTGTGACCTGGTGTGTTGGAGCTTTTCTTTCTGTCCCGTTTTGGACATCTCTAAAATTCCATGTTAAATCTAGGTGATATTTAAGATCGTTTTGAACGATAATATACAGTGATTTTACGAACTATAAAAATATATTTGGGAGGATAAGGAAGGATTGTACAAATTACACAAATTTTTTTTTGTTTCATCTAATGGAATTTATGTACTGATATCTCATTTTGGAACTTTGTTTTTAAATCACTTCATAGAAATTACTTTGCACAAAATGAACTGTTTCACATAATGAAATTTATGTGTTTCTATCACTTTGAAATTGCATTTTAAATCAACTTTATTTGCAACATAAAACTATTTTCTCAGAAGTGTTTGTTTCCATTCAGCAAACACCGTGAGCACTTAATGTAGGTACAACCAGTGGCTATAAGAAAGAAATTCAAGACATTCAGGAAACATTCCTCCAAACTATGGGATGATAATCTCTTTATCCTTTTAATTACTAAAGAAAACTTTTTCAAATAATAAGTCACCGATCATCCCATTGTCTTAACCACAATAGCTGTTTTCATTTTTAGTATTCTCTCTTCCTTTGTCTATATATACAATAATAAGCAAACTTTTTTGCATTCTAGTTTTTCACATAAACATTTACCATGTATATTTCAAGACCTGCATATAACTGACAGATGCACCAAATATTTTTTGTCTTTGTGTGATATTACTGTGTATCGTACTTGTACTGTTGCTTCCAGAATTTAGTAGGTAGGAGATTGTTGTTTCTCACAACTGAGGTTAATTTGTCTGAGAAACATTTCTTATATTTGTTTGAACTTTATTTTCTCGTGTGTGACATTTCTCTTTTATGTCTTTTGCTCATTTATCTTTTGCGGTCTTGTGTTTCACACACATCTAAGCGGGCTGCCCCAGTGTCCCAGTGTCCCAGTGCTTTGTCTCTCAGGAGTTGACAGTCTTAGTCATTATACTTCTACTAAATGGTTAACATACACCGTTTTTCCTTATTTATTACTTAAAATAGAGGAAAGTATTACACAGGGGGATCACTTTGGAAGAAATGTGTCCTGTTAACATAATTAGTACAAATTAATCGTAGCTAACATTTTTTTCTCATTGTAAGATGGGAAAATTAAAAAGCAAAATTACTGAAATGGGTTTATATCCTTATATTTACATAGGTAAAATGAATATTTGATCTGAGACCAACGGCAGGAGGAACCTTTTTACCTTTTTGGCCCCACAGTCCCTAACGGGAAACCCCTTTACCCTAACGGGAAACCCCTTTACCCTGTGTATCCCCCTCCCAGCCACCTCCCAAGTTATTCCTTGCTCTCTCAAGTGTCTCACAGTTGTATCTTAGAATAGTCATTCACTGGGTCAGAGCAACGGTGAGTATGTTTTTCCTCCAGTCTTAAGCCTACTAACTATTTTTATCAGACATTTTGGAAGTCTTGAACATATTTAATATCAGTGTTTTTCATTGTGAAAATTGACTTTTATCTTTCAACACTTCGTTTCAACAGAGTCAGACAGAAAAATTAGCAAAGGTTTACCAGCCAAAACGCTCAGTCTTATCTCCTAAAAGTACTATTTCTGTCGCCCACCTTTTGGCTGCAAGACAAGACTTGTCAAAGATTTTAAGGACAAGCAGTGGCTCTATAAGAGAAAAGACTGCCTGTGCCATCAATAAGGTGATTAACGTATCTTTACTCTTCTTTCAAATACGTTTATTTCTATTTATAAAAATACAGCAGTTTAAAACCTCTTTCTTATCCCATAGGTGTTGATGGGCAGGGTGCCTGACAGAGGAGGCAGACCCAATGAAATTGAACCTCCACCTCCAGAGATGCCACCGTGGCAGAAAAGGCAGGATGGCCCCCAGCAGCAAACAGGAGGCCGAGGCGGAGGGAGAGGTGGTTATGAACATTCCTCATATGGAGGACGAGGAGGTCATGAACAAGGAGGAGGGAGAGGTGGACGTGGTGGCTACGACCATGGTAGCCGCGGGGGAGGAAGAGGAAATAAGCATCAAGGAGGCTGGACGGATGGAGGGAGTGGAGGAGGGGGTAGCTACCAAGATGGTGGTTATAGAGATTCAGGTTTCCAGCCAGGTGGCTATCATGGTGGTGGCCACAGTGGTAGTTATCAAGGTGGTAGTTATGGTGGCTTCCAAACATCTACATATACAGGAAGTGGATACCAGGGTGGTGGATACCAGCAGGACAATAGATACCAAGATGGTGGGCATCATAGTGACCGAGGCAGTGGTCGTGGAGGGAGAGGTGGTCGTGGAGGCCGGGGTGGACGTGGTGGCCAGGGAGGAGGTTGGGGAGGGAGGGGGAGCCAAAATTATCACCAAGGGGGACAATTTGAACAGCACTTCCAGCATGGAGGTTATCAGTATAATCATTCTGGGTTTGGACAAGGAAGACATTATACTAGTTGAGGCTACAGAACCTTACATTTTGCTAGAGCTCAAGTAATAGAAACTTAGTTTCAGAATTCTGAGTCCAGCATCAATTTTGAATTAATGGGAGACCACAGGTGGCAGGCAGATTCCTGCTTGGCATAAGTATTTGTAGGTCTTCATTGAATTCTAGTTGGTTGGTTTTTTTTTTTTTTTTTTTAAAGACTTATATAATGCAGTTCGTTTGAGAAACATACAACCTCTCTCGTTTGTATGAAGAATTTTTTAAAAGGTAATTAAAGTTGCCTTTAATTGACCAGTAGACTAATTCCACAGTCAGAACATGTGTACTTTTTGGGGAAGAGATTACTTGAATAAGTAGTTTTCAAAAAGTGGTTTTGAAAATGAGGATTCTCCTAGGTTTTTTTTAGATTTACAACTAGGAAACCTTCCTCATATTAACAATCCATTTATATGTGTTTTCCTTAAAGTATTCAAATGCCTGTTTTCCAAGCACAGTTCTGCCCCGACTGGCGTTTTATTCAGAGAGATTATGCCACATTTGCTTCATGAGAAAACTTGTAGGTCAGTTCCTATTAAATGAGCTCTTCTGCAGATAGCACATTCAGTAGCCTTATCCTTTTGATGGAATACTGTACCATATGCTCAACTCTAAAAACCTTGAACACGGCCAAAATCCGTAAAAATTATAAAAGCAAACTAAGTTGTGAACCTATAGTACATGTAGGCATTTATATAGTATAGCAATTCAAACTGACCTGCATCCATTCAAAACAAGTTCCTCCTTAAACCTTATTTTTACTTGAAATCTGTTAGAAGAAACAGCAAACTGAAATTTGTTTTATGCATGAGTTAATACCACTGGCTCAGCAAATACAAAGTTAGTTTGCTTTAGGCAGGAGACTTTTTTTGTAATGGAAGAAATGCACTACCAAGTGAGAGGACAGATTTTTGCTTAGTGCAGGAGGCCCTTTATTATTGCTGCAGAAAACAAAAGCCTGGCTGAGTTGATGTTTTACATTCTCCTTTACTGAAATCTACATGAAGCTTCTTGCTGGGTTTTTGTAAATGTAAACATTGTCAAGCTGTGAAAGAAAATGGCTGGAGGTGTGCTTTGTGTGAAAGGTGAGCAATAAAGTATCTGTATGTTCTCTCTCTGGTTTGAGTTTTATTTTAGCTCCTTTTATTTAAAAACTGAATTATTGTGGATACTTGTTTCAGGCTTATGAGCTAAGACCTTTGTTTCCCCCAAGATTATTGAGTGTTTCTTTAAGACATAATTTGTAATGAAAGATAATCCTTACCCTAAGACCATAAATAATTGAAAATATGTATTTCCAAATTGACCTTTTACTAGAACTAGTTCTAGCTAGAAGACTTCACTACTCTTTTCTGGCCACTGGGTGTAGCTGTTGTTACACAATGTATTAGGCAAAGATACATTAATGAGCCTAATCTTCAGGGTTTTAAATTCTGTTTCTCCATTCCTCCTACGAATGAGGGACATTTTTCTTACAAGGAAGTGAAATGAAAATAGATGTTTACGGTATTTCCTTTTCCTACTAAATGTCTTACCACAGAATAACAATACTCTCTTTGCTATTGAGACAACCACATTCTTTCCGTACCTAAAAACCATTTTTGAAACTCTACCTTGGTCATTTTGTTAATTTTACCTGTTTGTTAGATTTTTTGGCAAGCCTTTACCATCCTAAAATGTTCAAACTTGGAAGACAATTGAAAATACTCCTGTTTAACATTAAAGATTTTAAGGTCTGCCTTGAAAGTTGTAATTATTGGTCTCTCTATGCTTTTAAATATATTTAGTATGTATAGGGATTTCCTATCAGAAAAAAAGTTGTGAAGGTTTCATATCTTAGAATGTATTCACAGTACTTAACCTTAGCATTTCTTTAATCTGTTTCATAACCAAAGATTACACAATATACGTAATGAGTCTGTGTCATTCTTTTGACAAGCGTAATTTCGATTTATTTTTACAGTTAATAGACTGCTTTTCAAATTTGAGCATATAAGAAAGCAGATCTATGTTTTTTTATGGATGGCTCTAAAATTTGCATCTTCATTTTCTACTTCAAACTAGCATTTTCCCCCCATTATAAACCCATAAAAGAATTGTGTTTTGGTTTCTCCTCTTTGACAGATTAAAACATATCCTATTCTGAGAGAACTTAAACTACCAGTTAGTTTGTGATTATATTAAAATAAAGTTCTGAGATTTGTGTAGAGCCTATCTATTGATTTTACACATATTTTTAACTTTAACTTGCAGTAAATAATTACTTAACCATAGTAGGGAATGTGGGAATTTCTTGGAGAAACAAGAGAACAAAATTTTTAGGGAATTTTTGACATGTGAAATCTTAAAATACTGTTAACTTAGAATGAGAAAGGCAGAACCTTCCATTAGTGCTTTTGTTTCTTCCCCAAACCAGGACCTAAAACAGGATATCAACATTCTCTATGGAGATTATCCCAGATCTGCCACTATCATTCTCATTTCTTGCTCTAGATCCAAACAGAGCTAGTATCCATCTAGCTGCGCTGGACACAGGAAGAGTTAAATAATTCTTGCTAAGGGAAAGCACTTGAAACCATGTCTGTATATACTGACCTGTTTTCCCACTGCCCAACTCACATTCTTAGATTTTTATGTTGCACCCATTGTACCTTTCTGGATATTTTATTTACCTATAATATATCCTTTTGAAAATAGGTTTTAGATGTATTCATATTATTTAACCATCTCTCCTAAGTACTTTGGATGGTATTTGATTTTTTTTTTAAATAGGGCCATAGAAAATACATTCATCACAGAGGGGCGCCTGGGTGGCTTAGTCGGTTAAGCGTCCGACTTTCGCTTAGGTCATGATCTCGCGGTTTGTGGGTTCGAGCCCCGCGTCGGGCTCTGTGCTGACTGCCAGCTCAGAGCCTGGAGCCTGTTTCAGTCTGTGACTCCCTCTCTCTCTGACCCTCCCCTGCTCACGCTGTCTCTCTCTCTCTCTCTCCTAGAAATAAATAAAACATTAAAAAAAAAATACATTCATCACAGAGTACCTAATGTTATATAAAAAGTCCTTTTTTCCTGCTATTCTTGTTTCTCTCTTTGGTCACTAACATAATTATAACACTTAGAGATGCTCCTTTTGTTGTTAAGTGCTCCGTGTCCACATTTGTATCAGTGTATTCCTACAGTTCAGATCACTGATGGAGGCAGGTATGCACATCCATGTTTGAACTCACTTATTCACCTTGGGTGCTTTTAGTCACCTGTAAAAGTATGGTGGTAAAGAGGTTGCATAAACACAGCTGTTGGCATGAGAGCTTTCCCAAGAAATCATTTACTTCCCACTAAATGTAAATGAAGAAACCTAGGGTGGAATTTGAGTAAACCTTTTCTTTAACATGTTCCCTAAGAATCTGAGGGAAGACCTTGAAAAAAATATGGAGGTAAGTTAGTCCTGTCTTGGAAAATATCCAGTGGCAGAGCCAGAAACAGGTAATTACAGCATAATATAATGAAAAATGAAAGTTTTGCCAGGTACTAGTATAACAGCATTCAGTATTGTTCATATGTGATGGAAACGTGGTAGAAGCCAGTTAATAGAGGGCTCTGCATATCTTTCTAAGTAATTTGGACCTAGTTTATGTACCCCAGTATGCCACAGTATGTGACATAGATGTGGATTCTATATGAGTCACTGGCTGGAGTAGAGAATGGGTTTAAGGAGAGGACAATGACTAGAATCAGAAGCATAGATTATGTCCCATATAATAACGGGGAGGGGGATGGTTTCGACCTGCAACTTAGGAAAATGCCTGCAGACAGACTTGGGAATCATCAGCATCCAGTGATTTTGCATTGGAATATTCAGAATAAGGATTCTGTATTAAATCACCCAAGAGGGGGAAAGAGCATCAGACCAAGGACAGAACCTCGGGGAGTCACTTAAGGAGGGATGGATCAGGGTCACAGAAGCAAGAGGAAAACCTCAGCAGCATTGCTGTCTAGGTTTAGTAGTAAGGTCCAGTAGTCTGTTACCCTTCATCAAGAGTTTCACACAAAGAATGAAGCCCAGGATGGTTGTCAAGCAGACTACCAACGTCCACGTAGCCAGTAAGCAGGGGACCGAGAATCCAACTTGGGCTCCAGAGCTCAGTGACCAACCATTCCAGAGGCTACAGGGATTCAGCGAACCAAGGCTTAAAGTACCCATTACATCTTGAGACCTTTTCAGTAGAACTTTCAGAATAAACTAGAGCCAGCTTACTTGAGTTTGAGAAAGGAAAGACATGAAAGTAAGTTTAGGCTGTTTCCAGAAGCTTCCCTAGAGGAGAAGGACAGTAAAAATAACCATATAAAACTTAATGGGATGAAGTGTGCCCTGAGAGGTTACAAAAAGCCAAGGAAATGTTCAAGAAATGTGAGAACCCAGAAGGGTCAACTGCAGAATGTGAATTCAAAGGAAACCTATGTATCACTGACTATATCTTAATATCATTTTTTTTAATGAGGCATTTACAAGATGGTTGAGATACATTTTCTTGGGGAAGATTATGAAAAGTACAATCAACTCAGAACTGATAGGTTTACCCCCAGCATAGCTTCCAGCACTTACCACAGCCTTAGCCTGCACTGGCCTTGAGGTCTCCTATATTAGATTCCTACAGAATGCTTTCTCTCTCAATGGGACCAGCTGTGTGGTACAGAAGACCAATCAGATGTCAACTACATTGGGACACCTGGGTGGCTCAGTCAGTTAAGTGACTGACTTCAGCTCAGGTCATGATCTCATGTTTAGTGAGTTTGAGCCCCTCATTGGGCTCTGTGCTGACAGCTGGGAGCGTAGAGCCTGCTTCAGATTCTGTGTCTCCCTCTCTCTCTGCCCCTCCCCTGCTCACACTCTCTCTCCCTCTCAAAAAATAAACATTTTTAAAAAATTATTTTACGGTCAACTACATTAATGCGAAACCATAGAGAAATTGGTTTCATTCTAACTAATCTTCAATTATCAGAAATTAGTGAAAAAATTCTAATGAAACAAGTAGAAAGTAAATCCCAACTGAAAGGGATAAGGGAGACCTTTTTTGTAATCTTATTGACAATGATGCTAAGATATAACAGTTTTAAATTTTGCAGTGCTAACAGTTACTTTCCCTGTTATTTAAGTGCTTTCCTGTGGAAAAACAAAAGTAATAGAAAGCATGTCTCCCCTAGAGGCACATCTGTAACAAACTAGGGCAAGGAAACGTACCGTCTTCAGATTAAAAAGCAATGTGTGGATACAACAAAATACTTGCCTAACAATTCATTTAGAGCACCAGGAGACAGGCGTTCTAGATTCAGAACTCTAGTGCACACAGGTGTTCTAGATTCAGAACTCTAGTGCACTAGACATTATTAAGTAGGATAATCTATATAAAATGTCCACCATGGTGTATGGTACATGGTATGCACTCAGTGTTTAGTTACTATCAATACATAGGTAATTACTACTCAGGAACACTGTAAATAGAACCAAAGGGAGAATATCTCTCGTCCCTTCCTGGTTCAAGTTTGGAATAAATGTTTACCTTCTCCTTATTACAACTTCAAAACAGCCTAAAATATCTTGAGAGCCTATGTACAGACCTATGAGGGGCAATCTTCTATGCATCCCTTTGCTTCTTAAATCTAATTTTGTCTAATGAGAGAAATCTTTTCCAGTGTATTCAGTGTGTGTGTGGAACAGAGCAGCTTTGCAACACCATCAAGGACAACAAAGGAATGGAGGTGAAGATCAGGAGACCCCTTGTTTTTAGATTTCTGTCAAGTATTCCTTCCAGTTGGGCACTTTTTTCCCTCATAAAAAGGTAAAATAAGAAGGTAGGATGATGCATCTGATTTAGCACAGTTTTTCCAAAACGGAGTTAGCAAGAACATGCAGTTATTGCAAAGGATATGCTGCTTTAATGTCTTGCTCTAAGCAAGGGAATAAATTCCCAATTCTTGTTCCCACAAATACTCTTTCCCAAAACTAGACGAGGAAGTAACTTTTCCCACTTTACCAAAAAACAGACAGGCAAACAGGAAGTCCACAAAATATCTCTGATAACCTCCTCCTGCGAACTGCACCAGGTGTAAAATCCTCTGGGTACCAAACACGGAGACCTTAAAATATATTGTTTCAAGGAAGCCTCCTTTAACATCAATTCAAAGCTCCTGCCTGTTAAATCTCTTTATATTTATTTCCCTTAAGGATCAAATTGGCCTTTCTAGGGAAATTCTGAATTCAGAGAAACCAAAAGAATATTGGTTAGTTATGTGGATTATTTTAAGTAGAACTAGACTATTTGATAAAAACCAAATCTTATTAATATACATTGGCTAAAACTCACAGATAAAACATTAATTACTTTCAGATTCAGAGGTCTTTATTCAGTAAGGTAGCTAGAACCTATTTTATCAAATCATGTCATAGATGTTTATTCTGATCACAGCCAATGCTCATTTCATTTTACAGCACACAATAAACTTATTTAAATTTATGATAAAACATTCTGTATATAAACTTAAAACTGTATAGGTGAGCAGAAAGGCTTAAAGACCATGAACTGGTAAATGTTTCCATGTACGTCTGAGGACTTCTTCATTAATAATGCACTGTCCTAGACCAGAAGTAGCTGTCTGTATGTTGTACATCAGACAAGGCTCTTTTTGAGAATATGACCTCTACTAGCACTGGGAGGTATAGAACAACCTCTCAAGTTTTAGCTATAGAAAAAATAAGAGATAGTATGTGGTACTGGGAAGAATGCTGTATTTGGAATTTTTTAAAAAATGGTTATTAGTTCATTTTTGAATAGCTAATACATGGCTCAAAATTCAAAACATAGCAACAAGTTTTTCACTAAAGTCTCCTCACTTTTATCTTCCACACAGTCCTTCCCCTCCCTACCCACAGATATCTAATTTGTTACGAGTGTGTGTATGTCCTTTTTCAGAGGTATTTTAAACATATAAAGAGAATAAATACACTTCTGTTTTCCCTCCATTAGTACATGAATAATGGCATGCAATATATCCATACATACAGTTTTTCACCTTGATTTTTCTTTAAAATGTATTTTGCAGACCTTTCCGTGGAAATTCATCAAGAGTCTTTTTTTTAACATCTAAATGACATTACATTTTATGGACGTAAGCGATTATTTGTTTAACCAGGGCTTTATTAATTGATACTGGATTATTTCCAGTTGTTTCCTATCCTGAACAATATTGTGATAAGCCATATTCACTTTGTATTTCCCTCGTGTCCCAGTAGATCTTGAGAGGTCACAAGTAAGAGCCTGGAATCGGGACACATACTTCTGGGATTTGAAGCCTACCTTCACACACTAGCTGTGTGTCCTCGGGCCTTTTACGTAAGCTCTCTGAGCCTCAAGTTTTTCCTGGTAAGAGCTTGAGATACTACAGAGATTTGATGAATGGCCCTATGTAAACTACCTAGAAAATGCCTGACATACAGTGAATGTTGTTTTAGCTGCTGCTACTACTGCTCAAGTTATCAGCATCATCAGCATCATCATCATCATCTTGAGGATAAATTCCCAGACACAGAATTACTAGGTCAAAAAGAAAATACATGTTGAATTTTGTCAGATGTTGCCAAAATGGTCTTCATCAAGGTTCCACGAATATACATTCCCAACAGTGATNTACACCAACAATGAAACAACAGAAGGAGAAATCAAGAAACCGATCCCATTCACAATTGCACAAAAAAAACATAAAATACATAGGAATAAACATAACCAAAGATATAAGAGATCTGTATGAAGAAAACTATAGAAAACCCATGAAGGAAATTGAAGAAGACACAAAGAAATGGCAAAACTTTCCATGCTCANTTAGCCGCTACTACAAAGCTGGCATCAAGACAGTATGGTATTGGCACAAAAACAGACACAAAAACCAATGGAATAGAGAACTCAGAATTGGACTCAAAAATGTATACAACCAACTAATCTTTGACAAAGCAGGAAAGANAAGTCAGGCAGAGAAGGACAGATACCATAGGTTTGCACGTATAGGAAGATTTGGAGGAACTTAATGTAGGACCATGGGGGAGAAGAAGGGGAAAAAGAATGGGGGAGAGGGAGGAAGCAAACCATGAGAGACTCTTGAATGCTGAGAACAAACTGAAGGCTGATGGAGAGAATGGGGGGTGATGGGTATGGAGGAGGGCACTTGTGGGGATGAGCACTGGGTGTTATATGGAAACCAACTTGACAATGAACTATTTAAAAAAATAAATTTCAAAAAAAGTTACAAGGTCTCTTTGCTTTGGTTTTTGTATCTGGGTATTTAGAAAGATTTAGAGTTTTGTTCCAATGTTTACCTTTATAACTATTCAGAATTGCTGTCACCTTCTATTTCTTTAGAATTACTAAGAAAGTCATTGGAAACCTGGAATTAAGGGTAAAGATGGCTTCACGTCCTTTGGGTCTCATTTCAGAGTAGTATCTAACAAGTGTATATAAGGGTCATCTGACTTTCTAGGGCAGTGATTCTCAAGTGTAATACTAGCATTAGCACCAATATCACCTAGGTACTTGCTAGAAATGCAAGTTTTCAGGCCTTCCCCCAGACCAGAAAAATCAGAAACTCTGTGGATGGGGCCCAGCCATGTGTTGAAGCAAGACCTCCAAATAATTCTGGGCAGAGGTTCTCAGACAAGAGCAATTATTGCCCATAGAGAACATGTGCAAATGTCTGGGTACATTTTTGGTTGTTACAACTTAAGGGAGAGGTGGATGTGCCACAGGCATCTAGCAGCATGCCCTGCAATGCACAGGACAGCCCCCACCCCATCCCGACAAAAAATCATCTGGAACCAAGTGTCAGTCAAGCAGAGGTTGAGAAACTCTTTTCTAGGGGAAGAGAACTTTGTCTGCTATATACTATTTATTATGGATTCGGATCCAGATACTAACTTGAAGAAAACTTACTAAGATGCAGACAATTTCTATCTGGGAGAAAAACTTCTTTCTGTACAGTAGAGAAGATAATCTAAATGTTAGGGTTGAACTGCCCAGTGGGATATAGTGTTAGCTCTCTACTACTGTGTAACAAAATACCCTAAAACTTAGTAGCTTAAAACAACGCTAAGCATTTATCATGATCACGGTTTCTGTGACCAGGAATTCATTAAGTGGCTTTAATACATGGAGAAACAATTTTCATCTGCTCTTTAACAGTGTGGTTGGTGGGCTTGCTTTGGGTGAGAGGTCTCCTGACATCTCTTTAGCTATATCCTTATTTTCCCCTCTGGTATGCCTTGGGTTTTTGTTTTAACTGTTTGTAACTTTGAACTTGTATCCAAAATCTATGGGAAGTTCATGTAGGGAAGGAGCTAGGATAAGGTCCAGACCAGGTGAAATTCGTCACGACCTAGGGCTGTGCTCATAAGTTCAATTAGCAAAGGCTAATTGGCAAGGACTGGCAACTGTGGATCTTTCTTATTTTGTTTTGTCACAGGACTGTAACAGCCGGCTGTGGTAGAGACGGATGGTTTCTTTGCAAATATTCCCGGTCTGTGTGCTCTGCTTCTGTTTCTCGGAACAAACCACGTGCAGGAGGTTCCGGACACTGGCTGGTACATGCATTCCTTTCCTTGTGAACAAAGGATTGAGGAGACTCACTTCAGAACGTGCCTTTTGTGTTGAGAGGGTGCTTGCAGCTGCCAGTGTTGGTTTGTTTATAACCCCTCTGCTATAGGGACTTCTCCCCAGGTCTTCCTGAAAGCCTCTGACGCTTTTGGCCATCTTTCCTCTTGGGCCTAGGATTTCAGATACCTCCTGGTTGCTCTGCCAGTGGGGCTTGCTTTTCATTTTTAGTCTCATTGTTGCTTTTAAAATGATTTCCAGCAAGATTAGAAGTAATGATTTCTTTCCCCACTCCACCCCCAGCTTTTTTAAACTACTAAACTTCTGAAAAGCTTAATAGTAGAATGAATATCCATATATCCTTTATGTAGATTTAACCACTGTCACCATCTTGCCACATTTACTTTCTCTCTCTACACAAAAACTCGTTTTTCACTGAACTGTTTTTAAAGACTTTTTATTAATGTTTTTTGAAAGAGAGCATGAGGGAGGAGCAGAGAGAATGCCACGTAGGTTCCGCAATGCCACCACGGAGCCCGGTGTTGAGGCTCGAACTCAGGAACCCTGAGATCATGACCTGAGCTGAAATCAGGAGTCAGACACTTAACCGACTGAGCCACCCAGGCACCCCTCACTGAACCAAAGTAAATAGCAATATTGATACTTAATCTCTAACTACCTAAGCAGGCACCTCCTAAAAATAGACATTCTCTTATATAACCATGAAATCATTTTCACACTGAAGTGCATAAACTTTCATTCAGCAAGTTATTTAACATATGGTAGTCCCCCTCCATCAGGAAAGTATATTTTCCAAGACCCCCACAGAATGCCTGAAGCCTCAGATAATACTGAACCCTATATATGCTATGATTTTTCCTCTACATACATACCTATCTATGATAAAGTTTAACTTATAAATTAGGCACAATAAGAGATTAACAATAATAAAAAACATAACAAAATGCTGTAATGAAAGTTATGTGACTATCAGCTCTCTTTCAAAACATCTTTTAAAGTTTTTATTTATATATTTATTTAGAGACAGAGGGGGGGAAGGCAGAGAGAGAGGGGGAGGGGGAGGCAGAGAGAAAGTGGGTGAGGGGCAGAGAGAGAATTCCTAGCAGCCTCTACTATCAGCATGGAGCCCACGCAGAGCTCAAAACCACATACCCTGAATTCATGACCTGAGCCAAAATCAGGAGTCAGAAGCTTAACCGACTGAGCCACCCAGGCGCCCCTGTGTCTCAAAACATCTTACTGTGTTGTACTCACCTTTGGTCTTCTTGTGATGATGTGAGATAACAAAAAGCCTGCGTGAGGAGAAGTGAGGTGAGTGAAGCAAGCTAGTGAGGTTAAATGTTGTGATGCACGGGTCATATTAGGCTACTATTGACCTATGACCTTCTGACAATTGGTCAGGAGAATCACCTGCTTCAAATAGTATCAATTGCAGGTAACTGGAACTGTGGAAACCTGAACTGCAGATAAACAGGACTGCAGATAAACAGGACTGCTGTGGTTTGTATTTAAATTTCCCTAACTGTTGCCCGCAAAGCGTCTGCTTTATTTATTTTTTGATAAAGTCCCATGGAGGTTTACAACATCACATTTGGTTGTTGTGTTTCATTTGGTTAATGTGTTTCATTTGATCCAGAACTGCTTGGTCCCCTGACGGTTTATTTTTGAAGTGTTCAGGCCAGCTGCCTTACGGAATGCCCCCCAGCAATGCTTTCCTTTTGCTATTTTGTATAAACTGCGAGTCACTTAGTTTCTGGATAGATGTGAATTTCAGTACGGGTTATTAACATTTTAAAAAGAAAATATGTAGTTTTGTTTGAGGTCTGAAAACCCTCTAGACTCCAGCAAACAAGTTAGGGGAAGCTATTCCTGAGGACTCTTAAATTCCAAGTAGTTTTTCCTCATTACCACCTCCAGTAGTTGTTAAATATATTCTGGTTATCAAATAAATGGTATACTATTTATTTTAAAAGTTAATTGTTTTCCTCTTGTCGGCCTCTATTACACTAAATTCTTCAGTATAGTTATGTGTTGACCTATGTTCCTCTAAACTTACTTACATTTTACCCATTTGGTTTCTTAATCTTGTCTACCTATTTTCAAACAGAGAGAGAATAGCCAATGTTAGGAAACAGACCAGAATTAACCCTCCACACACATGCCAGGAATAAGAAGATGCGTTTATGTATACTTCTCTGTTTAAATCATTCTTTTTTGATACAGAATTTAATTAAACGTTAGGTTTAGAGCCTCCAAAGTACATAGTCATGAAAACATATAGTCTGGGATCTTGCAGACAATTTTAGAAAAGAAACCTGCTTAACTGCACAGTAAGATTAACTTATTATTTATAAGGTCTTTACATATACTGTTCAACCTGATATACTATTCAACCTGATATTTACAACAGCTCTATGAGGTCTGTTGAGGAAGGTGGGGAAATCTCTCCTTTCACAGGAGGAAACTGAGACTCAGATAGATGTACGAGGCTTGCCCAGGGTCTCATGACTACAACTGGCAGAAACGGGATCTAAATCTGACTGCACATTGCATGCCAGAGGCACACTATACTACCTCATTTGACCGAATTTACCTCCTGAGTCAAAAATCAGTGTGTTTATTTTAGAAATGCTAAGGTTCCTACCATCAGTAACAGTGTGGTACTCCCTTCTGCAGGAATCCTGCCTTTGATGTTAAACAGCAAAGACTCTGTTACCACGGACAGGTGGGGACATTATTGCTTCAGGAGGCAGCCACTCAACAAAAACTGTTCACTACCAAGTAGGGCCACCCTCTGGTTAGGTAGACCTAAAAAAAGCATTGATTCGATTTGTACATCCCTCTAGGAAGACTGAATTGCAGCATCTCACATATTCTTTCCTGGTGCCTGATATGAGTCACTGTTAAGAGTGTGGCTTTACTTTTGCCTTTCACCTAAAAGATGATAGTGATCATCAAATCTACAGAAGGAAGGTCTGGAGAAACCAAACATAATAGTTTATTTTGCTTCTCCAAGGGTTTGCCTAATTTACTCATTTTACCGATTATGGGAAATTGACAGATTGTAACATCAGAGTCACCATTGGTTGTGAGTAAATAATATATTCAAAATTATAAAGTAGCTTCGTTGTGGACACAGTTTCCTCTGCAGCAAAGTAATAATAGTATTGTGTATGTGAGTGTATGCATGTGTGTCTGTGTCTACATACACACACACACATATGTTTGTTTTATTTTCTTTGTTGTTTGTATTTGTTGTTTTTTTTAATTTGAGGTACATTTAGTATCTTTGTCACAGGAAAGCTGACAATATAAAACTCTTCTTATATATGAATTACTCAAGAATAACCCAAACTCAGTAACGAGTAAAATAATTGAGAAGAAAAAGAATAATCCAAGTTTCTTCCGAATTTTCTTAAAATTAAAAAAACATACACAGGAAATGTTTTGTGTACTGAAATTGCCATTTTCTGTTTTTAATTTTGTGAACATGTATTTCACTGCATTTATGAATAGGAATAGATAGTATATATACACAGAGCCGACAGGGATGGCTACTTGCTTTCCGAGGGGATTTGTCAATGGTGAGTGAGTTCTCTTATTATGTAGCTTAATCAACGCTCCCTCAACTAATAACTTCATTTAATTTGCAGTATTACTGCACATGGATTTCTCAGTCTGTTTGGCACAATTAAGTCAGTTCTACCAAATCTAGAACTGTGCTTTAAGGAACCATCTTGCCTTAAGGCCTACAGGTTCTCAGCTCCATAGGACAGAGATCAGGTGTTGCTTGTCTTTGCGTATCTAGCACAGGAGCAGGTGGTCAAGTGTTTGAGGAGTAGAACTGTCCTCAATTTTACCTAATGGAAAGAGAGAAGAAGGGCATGTCTTTACTGAAGTGACTGCCCCTAAGAGAAACAGATTCAGTCTTCGGTGGTATACACACTTCATCTCCCAATGCAGAGGAGGGCACTTCTGTGGGTACAGTTTCTCTCTGGCCACGAGGCAGCAGGTCATTTCCCTCGCCCACTGACTTAATCCAACCTCGACATTTGAACACCTTGTACTAAGTTCTCTCTCCTCTAATCATGTAGAAAACAGACCCACGTCTAATTATTTAGGTCAAAGGAAGATATTTAAAATACTGATACCTGAAAAGCTGAAACCAAATGTTAATCAAAGGGATATCTGATGATTGTATTTCTAGGATTATTTAATTTTGGGTAGCGATTTCTTAAGAGGACAAAAGTTCTCTTTTACCACCAAAATGTTTCTTTTGTAACAAATAAAATTCTTAAAACTATTTTGGCTTTTTAAAGACTGCTGGTTGTTTTTTATTTCACTAAGTGGTTTGCTTGGTGGTTTGTTTTTCTCCTAGATTTTACCCCCCCCATTTTAATTGATTTTGTAATCACTATCCATATTTCTTACTGGCAGCCTTAACAGTCTTAGTCTTGGGAAAGATAGCTAAACCTAGTCAGGTGAGACAAGTATACTTAATTTTCCCCCACGGCAATTATAAATATTATGAGAGTTTTCATGGCTATGTCATAGCTTCCTTATGCAGAATGGGTAAGACTTAAGTGAATATAAAAGTATGACTTGTTACATATCATAATAGCAACTGTACAGTAAGAAACATGTAAACATCTCCTTGGGTTAGAAGAACCACCATCTTCCAGGATCTGAAGAGCTTCCGTGTCCTTCTAGAAAACAAGTCCTGGTCCCATCCAAAAAGCACACACAAAAAAAGACCTCTAAATTGACTCCTCCCCTACCAAAAGTTTATAAAAATACTGAAATAATATTCTCACAAAAAAGTAAAGTTTGAGTTTTGAGAATGAGTATCAAGTACATGCAGAAAAGCTTTTACTTCACTCATATATAAATGGCTCTAGAGAAAGATACATGAGAACTACCAACTACATCACCCAATCTTTGTGACACCTAACTAGAGCCTGGGGAGGAGGAAATAAATAGTTCACGGGGGAAATCCTCTGTCCCATAGTCTAATCAGGGAGATCGCATGGTGTCACCAGTCAGTAAAAGTCCAAGATATCTTTTCAGATAACTTCCTGAGTTGGAGTGTTCTTCAGATTTTCTCATCTTGCTCCTTCCAAATGCCAACATTATTGCCTCTGGTGTCCCCAGCCTGAAGTCAGCCATCCTGCAATACAAATCAGAACATGGTGTATGGCTAGGTTGCATTTAACAAAATAAGAATATTCCTAGAAAGCAGTTTATCATTTACATTTGAGGGAACATCGTGAATGATCAGTACTTTGTACTCTCAAGATTTAAAGAGAATTAAAAGATC
This sequence comes from Crocuta crocuta, assembly GCF_008692635.1. Lineage (NCBI taxonomy): Eukaryota > Metazoa > Chordata > Mammalia > Carnivora > Hyaenidae > Crocuta > Crocuta crocuta. The sequence continues at coordinate 1,667,741 of NW_027531626.1, read as the reverse complement.
ATATAGTCCACATAGCACATGAAATCTTAAATCTTAGATTCCAACAATGATGCTTACATTAATGCTCCCTAAAGAGTACTTCACAAAACACTGGTCTATGAAATGGTTCTTCTTGAGGCTTCCCTCTTAGAAATCCACAAGGTAAATTTTCATAAAGGCACTGAGAAAACTTGTAAGGGCAAAAGATATGTATCTATTTAGGTATGTATAGAGATAGATGTATAGAGAGATAAACATATTTTAATGTTTTTTTCTGAGAGAGAGAGACAGCACGAGTAGGAGAGGGTCAGAGAGAGAGGGAGACACAGAATCTGAAACAAGCTCCAGGCTCTGAACTAGCTGTCAGCACAGAGCCCGACATGGGGCTCGAACCCACGAACCGTGAGATCATGACCTGAATTGAAGTCGGACGCTTAACCGACTGAGCCACCCAGGCGCCCCAAGAGTGATAAACATATTAAACTTTGTTTAGTCTAGCATTTCCTAGCCCTTCAACATTTGTTAATTAGATTTAATTTAGCAGAAGATAATGGAAAACAAAGAAGCATTGTAAAGAAAACACACATATTCTTACTACGAAAAGAATAATCATGACCTGCCATATTGTCCCTGCGATCCAGGAGCTCAATGGTCATTGGTGAAATGATACCCATGGTTGCAAAATATATTCACACCCTTGTATTTTAAAATGAGGGTAAATCCTGGAACTTCGCCAAAGGAAATATGCAGATTACAAACACAACTGTTTGTCAGTTGCCATTTTTATTCTTAGAACTCATAAACATCATCTGATTCTGAATAATAAATATGCAGATCATTTCTCTGAATCCCATTCATTACCTTGCTTGGCAGAAAAAAATTCTTAAGTATGAAAACCCCTTTGTCTACATACTCAACTCTGGTGTAATTTTGTCACATTTTTTCCTTTTTGCTTTTTCCCCTAAACAAGGGTAAATGTCTTTTCATTTGTCACTGGTTTGGATGGGAAGGAGACTGTATACCATATGCATTTATATACAAATGTACTGTCTTATTTAATTAGCACACATGAAATTCAATACTAGTAGTCCATGAACCACCTCCATGATTTATACATGAGAAAATTGAGGGGGTAAGACAAACCCTGAACACAAATATTCAATTTGCAAAGAATAAAATTAAATTCAAAAAAAATCTAGATCTTTGTCTCTATTTCCTTGTAGAGACTGAAGATCCAGAAATCTTACTCATGTAATTGATTGCCCTACATCCAACAGGCTGTGAATTCCTCCTAAGCCACGAGCAAGGTTGAAGTACCTCGAACAGTACTAGGTGAATAGAAGTGAGCTCATGGCTAGTGTCACCATTTATTAAGCAAAAGCAGGTACTCTGCTGAATTCAGAAATGGCCCACAAGGTGAGCACCACCTTGAAAGTTCTAAGTAGGCATCCCATGACTCTATCCAATGAAGCTCTTATGTTTCCTGAGATTTCAATGATAGCACAGTGCTCATGGAAATGGCCTCCACAGGCTGAGGTGAGAGTGGGGTGACAAGCACAATTTCAGGCTTCATCCAAAAAATCTTGCACAATGATTCCTCACTTTTGGGAGGGTCATAGATCCCCTTGAGACTCTGCTCAATGCTGTGAACACTTCCCCAGAAATGAACATATGTCCATATATAATTTCACATAAAATGTAATGCATTTTTGTGAACTCCCTGAGGCCCTTCTTTAGACCCCAAGTTAAGACCTTGCCCCCAGGATATCTTCCTCTCCTCGTATTGGGAACTTTTTCTTATTCATCTTTATATTCCCACCTTGAACTATGCTGGGCCAGTCAAAGAAATGCAAGGAGAGGACTAAGGATTTGCCAAGATGATCAATGAAGACGTGTTAAAAATACAGTTGGTATTGCAAACCTCTAGGGATAGAAAGTAAATTAGTTGGTTGCCTAGGGCTGGAATGGGATAGGAAAGATGAGCAGTGACTGCTAATGGGCACACTTGGAATGACATAAATGTTCTCTAATTAGATTGCCATGATGGTTGTACATCTCTGTGACTACTAAAATCCATTGAATTATACACTTCAAATGAGTATGTTTTATAGTGCATAAATTAGGTCTCAACAGAGCTGTTTTTAAAAGTTCATGTTATAAAGAAAGGAAAAGAAATGACTCAGCAGGAACTTACAACAAACTGCATAAGACTGAAGATAATTCGTGGCCTCCTTATTAATTGTCTTCAATGAGGAAGGAACTAGAGGAATTTTGGTTAAGGGTCACTAGAGATTTTCTCCTCAGGGGAAACTATGGAAACAGTGTGTTTAGGTCTCCTCAAGAGTGGAATGTGGTGGACCACCCATAAGAGTAAAGAACACTGGCTTGATCCAATAGGATCCCAGCCTAACCCAATAAGTCTGTTTATGAGAATGATTCCGTAGAGATGCAATGGCTGCCCTCCATGGCACGGCTTGAAAGGTTAGGAATATGACACCAATTTCCCCAAATCTTTTTTCTTAATACACTATGGACTGTTGACTAATACATTTATAAGTCTATCTTGAATCAATTTATATTTTCAGCTTATTCTAACAAATTCCATATGCTTTCCAATCTGCTTTGGATGATGTGAGTGTGATTTCTGCATGGAGCCAGAGCCTGGCTTCTAGAACCTTGAGTCTGCCATGTCTCTGATTCTCACCACCCCCTTCTCCATAATGCTGTCAAACGCCTTTTTTTTTTTCCTTTACCAAGGGCAAACCTTTCCAACTCTTCTCTTTCTGCAACATTTTTGCTTCTACTGTCCCCTTCCCCCAAGTTTGGGCCCTGATTTTACCTTGGAAAAGTAAGCTGATTGGTAAAGAGTACTAGTCTATTGGATACACACAGTGAGTCATGGGTCCCTAGGATGTCATTTTCGGACATAGAAATGGTAGACTTCACTTAGCTTTAGAACCCATCTGGTTCAATTTTGTTTTAAGTTTGTTTGTTTGTTTATTTGGAGAGAGAGAGAGCACACAGGTGGTTGAAGGAAAGAGAAGGAAGGACAGAATCCCAAGCAGGCTCTGCACCATCAATGCATAGTCTGATGTGAGGCTCAAACCCACAAACCATGAGATCATGACTTGAGCCAAGATCAAGAATCAAATGCTTAACTGACTGCACTACCCAGGTGCTCACCATCTGGTTCCATTTGATACATGATGAAATAGGTGCAAAAAGGAGAAATAATTTTCCCATGATCATTTACGTAGCCAACAGCAAGACAAAAAGTGATATGTGTTAATGCCCAACCATTCAGCCCCCAGAAACACTAGGCTGCCTCCCGGACTCACTATAATGCTCATCTTGGCCCCTTTCAGTCTCCCTCTTGGGATTTCATTTGTGATTTGACCCAGCACTGACCTCACCATCCTGTCTGGTCTCACCAGCATCTGCTTCATCCTGGTCAGGCTCAAACTCAGTGCCCCGATCAACAACACCCACGCCAGCCTGCACCCTGGGCTTCTCATTTTCCCACTTGGCAAAACCTTTGTCCTTTGCTGCTTTGTCATGGAACTTGGATTTCATTTTGGGGAAGGGGTGGGCCCCCGAGCCCCCCCAGCCAGCCTCTGACCATACAGGCTCAGTCTGGGTGGCCTGGCTGGTGGTAGCGCGCTGTAGCCTCACAGAGATCTTGCGAGAAGAGCCTGTAACCAATGTGATGGCTCTGCTGTCCAGGTCTCGGTGTCCAGCAGCGACACCAGGGAACTCGAACACTTCATCCTGCACTGGAAGGGGAAAGACTGTTGTGATTATTTGACATCTGCTTCATAGCTAACAACAGGAATCCAATGGGTGAGGCCCTAGAGGGACAGACCAGAGGCAGAACCAAGCCGGCTGCAGGTGAGTTGCATAGAGGTGAGACCTGAAAGCAGAGAGAAGCAAGCAGGAATCAAGGCTGTAGCCATGCCACTCGCCCTGAAGCTGGCCTTGGCATTTATAATGACTCTGACCAGTTTCAGATCCAGGACCCAAAGGAGGTCCAGGTGTGGGAAGGCAAGCAGAAAGAAATTGAGGTAGAAAAGAAACTAGAAGACATTACCTGGGGGCAACGAGGGACTTCCAGGCAGTGACCCATGACTACTGCCCAAGGAGGGTACCCGGGCAAATCTCCTGCAGGCCAGAACAAGGAGGTCTTTGCACTGTTTGTGACAATTGGCTCCACAGTCTGAAAAATCCCAAGATACCACAGACGATTAGTGTGAACCATGTGCATCTGGCTCACTGGGTTTCCAGGGGGGTGCCTGAGCCTTAGGCTGTGCCCTCTCTCTGCTCCTTCCCACATGGACTCAGAGTCCGGCTCCAGCCCACAGGGTCTGTCCAGGGGCTAGAAAAGGGCCAGTGGGACTCGCTAGCCTTCCTGATGTTCCTCTCACATTTGCTCGACTTCTTCCACTACATGATTCCTTGAGGGGCTGGGGAGCAAACAAGCAGGGGCAAGACTGGGGAGTTGCCTTTGCCCAAAACTAAATGCTAGTTCCATGAGACTGGGGTTCTCCCAGACCAAGAGGCTCCCTGAGCCAGGATGAGGGAAGGAAACCCCAGCTTCTAGTGTCTCCCAGGACCAACAGCTGTCTCTGATCATTTACAGTGAGGTGGCCTTCCATTCAGTATTAGCCTACACCCTTGTATTCTTCTTCATTCCTCCAGATCTTTTCAAGACAAGTGATTTTTTAAGTTTATTTGCTTATTTTGAGAGAGAGAGAGAGAGAGAGAGAGAGAGAGAGAGAGAAGAGGGAAAGAGAAAATCCCAAGCAGGCTACATGCTGTCAGCACAGAGTCAAATGTTGGGCTTAACCACAACAGTGAGATCATGACCTGAGCCCAAATCCAGAGTCAGACACTTAACTGACTGAGCTGCCCAGATGCATCTTATTTCCTCCTCTTTGCACAGAAACAGAAAACAAGGCGGGCTTATGCCCAATAACATTTTCCAGATTTGACTATGGCTTTGAAATGGCAGCAGACTCTGTGAAATCTCCCATTAGAATGCTTTAGTTAAGAAAGTAGAAAAGGGGTGCCTGGATGGCTCAGTCAGTTAAGTGCCTGACTTTTGATTTTGCCTCAGGTCATGATCTCATGGTACCTGAGATCAAGCCCTGCATTGGGCTTTGCATTGACAGCATGGAGCTTGCTTGGGATCCTCTGTTCCCGNAGGCCCATATTAAACATTAAAAATATATTTAAAAAACAAAACGAAAGTAGAATATTAATTGTTACTTGGGGCAGAAATTTGGGGCTGCTTTGGAAGAAAACAACACAATTATTTCCTACAGAGGACCCTACATTTCCCTTAGAATCATTGAATAGATCCAATCATTGTAAAGAGTATATTTCTCTCTTACTATCAAAGGAAACCTTTCTAATTCTTTCCAATACTCACTTTTCCCCCAAAGGGTCTTATTTCAAATGCTCTTTTAATGACATCATGGAAAGACCAAATTATAATGACATGTTCAGTCTATTTCTATTAATCTTTTCACTCTATGTGCCTTTAAGAGAAAACACCAGGGATGCTTGGGTGACTCAATCAGTTAAGACTTCAGGTCAGGTCATGACCTCACCATCCATGAGACTTCAGGTCAGGTCATGATCTCACCATGAGTTCGAGCCTCGCATCAAGCTCTGTGCTGACATCTCAGAGCCTGGAGCCTGCTTCGGATTCTGTGTCTTCCTCTCTCTCTGCCCCTTCCCCACTTGCGCTCTGTCTCTGTCTCTCTCAAAAATAAAATAGAAATGTTAAAATTTAAAAAAAAAGAGAGAGAGAAAATACCATATTCACAAAGAGGATCCAAGGGTTTGATTTTCATCTTCATAAAATTTAGTGTGTGTGTGTGTGTGTGTGTGTGTGTGTGTGTCTTTTTAGGGGATGAGAGGCAGAAACCAGAATAAAACTATGTCTGGGCCATAAAATATTGCAGTTTCTTGCTGCTTGTAAGTAGAAATCCAAGTTATACTAAGACAACTGGTACCAAGAACTAAAGGGAAGTTTTTTGAAACTGGCTCCCATTGGGGCTCAGGAATGCTCTCTGCTCATGCAAAATAAGGGCCAAATCCTGAAAGATAGCTACAGGGAAAAAAGGCATCACAAAGGAATAGTATTACTCTAAAGCCATTTCATTATTAAGATGTTTCCTTTCGTAGTTATATCTTTCAAGAGCATTATCAGAGTCTTAAAACCATCAGTACAAATAGTCTGCATGAACTATCCAGAAATTTCTTAAACACAAATAATGCGTAATGATCATCTATGTACAAATAGCAACACATTCCCAAGTGTCTATTAAATATGCATGCATATTACATTTATCAAGTATATATTTATTTGCCTATAAATTTCTATTGAATGGGGCACTATATGAACAAATTCGTTGAAAGTGACAAATATAATTTTTTTAAGGCTTCTCTTTTCTCATCAGCATCTGTGAGAAAGGAACAGCTTCTATGTGATAGTAGAAAGAAAGGCATCCGTATTACAGGAATGAGTGTGCGCTTTATTCCCATGAAGCACGCAGTTCCTTTATATGGTATTTTAGTAACAGCCCTCTTCTGAAGTCTGGCCTTAACTGTGTGCTGGTGATTCCCAAGACATCTTGGAGATAGGACCAGAGGTGGGCAGGTAGATAATGGTGGTTTGCTTATTCTTGCCACAAACCATAAAATTCCGTCTGGGATCTCCAAAACTCCAGGGATTCCNATAAAACAGTATGTCTGTTATCGTTACACTTGCTCCTCTGCCCTCTGCCCTCTGTTTGTAAACACCCCCACCACCACCACACACACACATTAACTATTCAGTTGCCAGTGGCCCAAAGACCCAAGTTCTCCATGATGGCAAGAGTTTCTGTGGTTTCAAGAGACAAATTTGATTCCTGCCCCAAATGTCACACTTAAAAATTTTAACATTACATTTATTTACCTTTGCATTTGTATCCTTGCTTGATTATGCCCCAGAGCTGTAACAAAGGACAAAAGAATGTCAGGGACTCTGAATTAAAATCTGAAAAAAACAAAAAACAACAAACAACAACAACAAAAAAGCAAGGCTGGAGAGAAGGAAGTCCTGGGAGACCGTGATGTTTGGTGGAGCACAAACAGGATGTAGCCCATCCTGACACCCTTCCTGTCAGATAGAAGAACGGTCTCCTAGCTCACTCCAGCTTGGGGCTGGGGTGATAACAGTTCTGCTTCCCTTTTCTTTCTGAAAGCCAAACGGGAGCTGGGCTAGGAAACTGATGTGGGTACAATGATTGGACTTTGGTATAATGCACTCTCAGCAGAATTCCACGGGGAGACTGTCACTGCGTTTGGAAGCCCCCAGCTCCCTCTGCCTTCTTTTCAATCATGCTAGCTGCTCGTGGTATGCCCCACGGGAAATTAAACAACCTGCACAGCGCATATTCCACTAAAGCATTTGCACTGTACAAGGTTCTTTCCGACTAGCATTGGTACCTTGAAAGAATACAGAAAAGGGAAAGATTTGTTCATGTATTCGTTCTCTGCCCCCTAAGTGTTTTTGGTCTGTGCCAGGTCTGTGCCATCTTCTGTGGGAGATGCAGAAAAATGCTCAGATTCTGCCAATCCAGTAGGAAGTAGGAAGTGGTAACTGTCTCAGAAGACATGTGTGAGGGCCTCCAGTTTAAGGAGGGAGCATTCACCCAAGTAATTCAGGGGATCATCCTGATGGTGGTGTGTTCGCCTCCCTGATACACCACATTCTTTCCGTGCCTCCCATGACATTGCATGTGGGGCCCAGGAACACAGAAACATCAGTATTGATAAACTCAGCGGGTTTCACTCAAGCTGGAAAAACTCCATTTTTCACCTTTTAGTGGTTAGGTTAGGTGACTGATATCTATTTAATAAAATGATTTTGAAAGAAAGAGGGCTAGTGGCTGACAGGGGCTGATGGGGGCATCACTTACTAATGTATTATAGGGGAACACTGCCCTGAGTGTGGGCATGTCACCTATGAGAAGAATAAATAGCTGCCAAGGTACATTGACTCAGGGCATCAGAAAGACTGATCCTTACCCTCTATCTGAGAAGGAAATTCTACCAGTGGAAAGTGATTCCTTTGAGTCCTAAAAGTTATTGGGTCCTTTGGAATATATTATTAAGATTCAAGTGTGTTCTGAGACAGGAAGGGTTATTAAGACAACTAACTGGAGGAAGGCGTCAGGGGCCTGGGATGATTGGAAGAGGAATCCCTGCGGAGCAGTCCATACAGAAAACGGAAGTGGGGTCAGCACCATCACATCATGTCAGGGCTACAGGGATCTTGAAGATAATCTAGTTTGCTTCTCTTCTATAAAAGGTGAGTGGGATGATCCAGAAAATGTAAATCATTTGCAAGGTCCCACCTCAGGAGACTTTGTAGTGATAAGAAATTATTTCCTTCCTGAGCCTTTGGTGATGGTGATAACAATAATAATCATGACAGCTACCATTTATGGAACTTTTCCTGGATGAGAGGCACAGTTTTAAGTTTTTTATATGTATTACCTCATGTAACATTATGTATATATAGACTAGGCTAGCAAGAGGTGAAGTCACTTGGCAAGGTCTTGTTGCTAATAAGTAGAGAAAGAAGATTGTGTCACATTAGGGAAAGACAGGAAGCCACTGCTCCTGGGAGTTTTGTGTGTGAGCAAAAGCCACTGATCTAGGACAAGAAAGGATAAGATTTAAGAAGAAGCATTCTAATATCCAGATATGGCACATTATTAGCATAGCGGCAAGAACTGCTGGAAAAGACAAAGTGAAGCATTAGTCCTACCAGGAGGGCAAGTCAGGGCATCACTTGCTAACACTTCTTTAATAACTAGGCATGACACAAGGCAGGAAGAGGCTCTGGGTCAGGTGCCAGCCAAGGACAGGAGACAGTGACCTCATGTCAATGGGTTTATAGGAAGATTTCCCAGTCTTCTGATTTCAGACCTCAGGCTGCTTTAAGATCTGGAGAGACTATGGAATCAGCAGAACATGATGGCTGAATGAAGCTAACATAACTGAGCACTGGGATCTGGACTAAGGAGTAATAGTCATGTTGGATGTTGGGCCACCCTCTCCTAGAGGATCACATTTTCATCTTTTACATCTTGGGTATCAACTAGACTTTCAGGGCCCATGAGTCTTGGTTCAATATCAAGACCAAAGCTGCCTTTAGATGCCAAAGGATTATCAAATATGAGGGAAAGAAGTGAACCATCTTCCTCTGTGCAGTAGTATAGGCAGAGGCCAGGATTCAGAGTCAGAACTCCCGTGTTTGAGTCCTGGCTCTGGTAATTATTGGCTGTGTGATCCTGGGAAACTTAACGTATCCTCTCTGTACCTCTCTGTCTTGATAGGCAAGTGGGGAGAATTGTCCATGTCATGAGCTGGTTATGAAGATCAATTACACTAATGTCTATGGAGGTACTTCATTACTGTCAAATGCCAAGTAAATGCTATTTATTATTACAACCATCTTCTCTCCAGAAAGATTTTTTTTTCCTTTTTGAGTTATGAATTATTGAGCCATGCCATGATGGATGTCTAGTGACTGATACCACATGAAACAAGAACTAGGAGGAACTGGCTAAGATAAATACTCCCCTTAATTGCACCTGCTATGAGTATTAGTGATGAATGTCAAGGCTCATTGGGCAGAACTTTTCCCTGGCAGGGATTAAGAGACAAACCACTCTCTTGAGTTAACAAGCCTCCTTGCCTGTCACCAGCCCCACAATCCTAGAAAGAACACAGTGAAACCTGCAGATCTTGCTTTTGTTTTTAACTTAATTTTTAATTTCAGGGAGCCATCATTTTTTTACTTCTCATCTAAAGCACACAATGGACTCTGTTGGTGTATTATTTTCCTATGTCCTCGGGATGCTATACAAATAACTACACACAAGAGAAATAATGGAAAATAGACTTACAAATCCTGCACAGTGTTCGCAGAAGGTTGGCTTGAGATAGGTCATCTCCTGAAAGTTATGGACAAATCCTGGTCCCATTTTACAGTGTAATTGGGACTTAGCTCGCAGAAAGTAAGCCATCATTTCATCTTTACTAATTAGGCCATCCCTGTAAAGAAAATAAAAAAAGGGAGCGATCTTGAAGACCATGTTGCCAAGTGGCTGACACATTTTAATTACCCAACCTCCCAAATCTTTGTGGCCAAAAGCAGGTGGGGAGTGTTTACTTCACTGTTCTATTTGAAAGGAGAGGACCTTGAAAGAGCATTCAGTGCCAAAGGCTTTCATAGTAAGATGTGTGTATGTGTGTGTGTGTGTTTGTCTGATAGTCTCCATACCACAGAAAGTCTCCTTCATTACCAAAGGAGGATATCTCTTTTCTTGCCCTAACCTAGCAATAGGGTGTGCAAGAAGCAACCTGCTGGAGAAAGGCAGAAAACTGTAATAACTGGGCCCACCATTCTCAAATTCATTCAGCCTGCTGTCATCCAGGCCACTGCCAGTGGTAATCTTTCGTTCATGTCTTACTGGTTTACAGACCATTTGCTAGAGCAATTCTTCCAGATCTTCTTCACAGCCAGTTGTACCCACCCACACATAATCAGACTTCTTGTTTACCAAGATCAGATCCACCTGATACAGGTGATCTTCATGCTGCCTTCTCTCCACACCAGCATGTACTGGAGACCACACCCTTCTGTGCCAATTCAGAATTCCTTTGTATCTCATCTCCTCCCTTAGGTCCTCCTGTCTCTGAGGAAGTCATGCTTCCATCCCCCACTCTCCAGCCTCCCAAGACACCCACTCCTTCCTCTGTGTACAAATACACTTGTGACTTCCTCCTTGGAAACCGTCTTTTCTCAACCTCGCTTCCAACTCCAGCTCCTGTCTTTCCTCTCTTCCCTTTCTTACTCCCAAAATTTTCAAAAAAAAGAAAGTTCATTAGAGTTTTTTTTCCATTTTTTCCTCATTTCCTTCAATTACTCTTCACTCCATTTAACCAAGCTTCTGACACCCTGTTGAAACTGTCACAAGGATATCCTCAGTGGCTTTTTTTCCACTCCTTGATATTGTTGACCTCCTGGCTGCACATGATAGGGGGCAGGCTTTTTTTCCTTTTTTGACACTCTCTCTTCCATGTGACCCTGTGATTCCACATGGCCACAGTTTCTCTCCTGCCTCCCATATTTCTCCTGCTCTGGCTCTCTTGCAGGACCTACTTCTTTCTTTCAGCTGCTCGTAGGGAGAAGAGTCCCTGAAGCTACATTCCTCAGGCCCTAAGCTCACGTTCTTCTAAACTTTGAATCTGCTCCCACACCCAGGACTCCAGCTCACAAGCCTGGGCTGCAGACCTAGCAATCTATGCCTCCAAAACTATTCTCCTGAATCTTGGTACCACATCTACAGCTTGCTACAATCTCTTCCTTGGATGGTCTATTAGCCTCACAAAATCAATGTATCTAAAGAAAAAATCATGTAAGCTATGAATATTTTAAACCTTCATTTTTAGAAAAAGAAGTGTTTTTATATCTTTGCTGGCATAGTGTAACGTCCATCTAAAGAATCAGCTGGAAAAAAAATGAAGAGTATGACATGTCACTGACAGAAACAAACTAAGGGAAGTGGGCAGTCAGCAGGTAACTTAAATTTCATTCTGTAAAATAAGTTTATGTTTCTAATTATTTAATTTGTTTTTAAAGTATTCTTTGTTCTAGAATTCCAAGGAAGATGAATTATATTTTTAAGATATTTATGATAAAGTACCAAGGAAAGCCTTAGTGTACTGAATTACCTACAGATTTAATTTAAAAAAAAAACTTCACACACCAACAAAAATAATAAAGGATTTTAAAGTGATATAATTTGGACATTTCACCAGTATAAAATCTAGCATCTCATTCTAGATTTTTAAACTAAGAACTAATCTCACACAATTAAAAACGAAGCAATCAAATTACTAATGCCAGTGTTTCTCTGCAATATATATTTCATACATTATTTTCCAATGAGCTGGATATTAGCTTCTATAGTCATCTGCTTTTCCAGGAGTCATTTAAAGCTTAAGAGAAATATATATTTTACTTCGTTTATCAAAACAACCTTTGAGTTAGCAAGGGAAAAACAAAGAAGGACACGTCTTGGCTATCGGCAGACATCACTGCTCTTCTGAAGACTGTAAGTAATTCAAAATAATTTTACTTGCTTGGTGAGTTTTAGTATTGCCCTCAGGTCCACTGATGCTGAGGACTCTACCAGCCTCGGTGTAATTGTATTTCTCCTCCATTTTTTCTTGATGGAGGTTTTGGGATTGATGAAATAGCTAAGTAGAAGTAATATGGGGAATGGAGAGTTGGGCTCATTTGCAAATGGGCACTTGGGTTCAACACTGGTGGTGTAGCCTGCCCTATGATGACATCCAATCAGGCAGATTTGTGAACACCAAGAAAAAAACTCAGTGAAACATTAGACGTGGCTTATCAACACATTAAGATTGAAGCTGTCAAGATGTAAATTAAAGGTATCCTTGGGGTATGTGAGTGGCTCAATCGGTCAAGCTTCTGACTCTCCATTTCAGTTCAGGTCATGATCTCACGGTTTGTGAGTTTAAGCCCCACATCAGGCTCTGTGCTGATAGTGTGGAGCCTGCTTGGGATTCTCTCTCTCTTCCTTCCCTTTGTCCCCGTGCCCTCCTCATTCTCTCTCTCTCAAAATAAATAAATACATAAACTTTAAAAAATTACAAATAAAGGCATTCCTGTTCTCCTCTGACACTAATTTTCTGTTTCAGGATGGTAGTATTAAAATATAACAAAATTACAACTTACTGATCTTTGTCCAGGACACAGAAGGAATCCAAAAAGGGAAAATTGGCAGCTATACTTTCAAAGTCCTCCTGGGAGATGTACCCATCATGGTCATGGTCATAGTTTCTAAACACAGACTGCAAAGGAAATACAAATATTTGTTAAATAACTAGCTATGAGTCAGGCTCTGTACTTGTTATTGGGAAAGCAGTGATAAATAGTATATTATTCTTTCTATCAAGGAGCTTGGAATCCCGTGGGAAATAATGAAATCAAGAAGCCTTTGTGGTATAACAAGATAAGTGCAATGCTGAGGATAAAAACAGGGTGCTATGGGGGGATTTTAAGGGAGATTTTAAAAGGTTTCCTGGAGGGGCATCTGGGTGGCTCAGTCAGTTGAGCATCCAACTTCAGCTCAGGTCAAGATCTCACGGTTCCTGAGTTGGAGTCCCACACTGGGTTCACTGCTGTCAGCTTTTCAGTGCAGAGCCCACTTTAGATCCTCTGTCCCCACCTCTCTGCCCCTCCCTCACATGCACTCTTCCCAAAATAAATAAATATTTAAAAAAAAGATTTCCTGGAGAAAGTGAGGTCTAACCTGAGACATCAGTTTTGGTAAGAGTTAAGTTTGGTGAACTCACAAATGCCAAAACCATGACAATAGAAAATGAAGCTTTAAAATGTTAAATTATCTAAAAAAAATTCAAGTTTTTTTTTTTTTTGAGAGAGAGACACACACACACAGAGAAAGAGAGAGCGAGAATGATCAGGGGAGGGGGAAAGGGAGATGGAGAGAATATTAAGCAGGCTCTAGGAAGAGGGACTGTACCTCACCACCATGAAATCATGACTTGAGCCAAAATCAAGACACTTAACTGACTGAGCCTCCTGGATACTCCTAAAAAATTCAAATATACTTTTAATGCAATTCCAATCAGAAGTGCGGTGCAATTTGTTTTAAATGTACAAATTGATTCTAAAGTTCAAATTGAAGTAAACATGTTTAAGCCTAAAATTGTTTATGATAAGTAGATTAAGATAAAGTAATGAGGGAGAGTGTGCCCCATCGGAACTCAAATAATCTACAAAGCTACATGAATCAAAACAACATGGTACGACAACTTACTACAGAGAGCAGAGTCCAGAAATAGTTCTATGTATATACAGGAATTTATGATATCAAAAAGCACTTTCTCAAATCCACAGGGAAATTAAAGATTATCCAATAATTGCTATTGAATTAAATGGCTAATAATCTTATAAAATCAATTGCCCAAAACTAAATTCTAGATGCATTAAATGTTTTAATGTCAAAAATAAAGCAATAAGGGTGCCTGGGTGGCTCAATTGGGCCAGGTCATGGTCTTGTAGTTCATGAGTTCGAGCCCCATGTCAGGCTCTATGTTGACAGGTTAGAGCCTGGAGCCTGCTTCAGATTCTGTGTCTCCATCTCTCTCTGCCCCTCCCCCACTCATTCTCTGTCTCTCTCTCTCTCAAAAATAAACATTAAAAAATTTTTTAAATAATAAAAAAGCAATAAAGTTTGAAAGGTAAATAGATAAAAATAAGTTTTATGTTTTGTAATCTTTGAGTGGGAAAGGCATTTCTTAACATGACATCAAAGTCAGAAGCTATAAACAATTAAAAAAATTTTTAGTTTACATACAGAGAAAGAGAGAACCTGAGCATGGGAGAAGGGCAAAGGGAGAGGGAGAGAGAGAGGGAGAGTGTCTCAAGTAGGCTCCATGCTCAGCACGGAGCCCAATGCAGGCTTGATCCAACAACCCTGGGATCATGACCTGAGCCCAAATTAAGAAATCAGATGCTCAACCAACTGAGCCACCCAGGCGCCCCTACAAAAATACTTTATTACATAAAATGCAAAATAATTGAATCAAAAAATTCAGCTGATGAATTGAAAGATAAATGTCAGAAAGATTATTTGCAATATACATGAGAGCAAAGACACAAAAGGAGAACAGGAGACCACCAAAGTAAAAATACAAGTGGCCAATATGTTTATGGAAAATCCTTGATTCTGCTAGTAATTATAGAAACACAAATAAAGCTTTTTTAAACCTCTCAGATTGGAAAACATTAAAATAATTGGTAATCTCCTATGGAATGAGAAAATAGGCAGTCTCATATTAGTTGATGAAGTAAATAGCCACAATCTTTCTGGAAGACAGTCAGTGCTTACTCTGACCCAGCAATTCCACTGATGGGAATCTGTTCTAGGAAAGTAATTGAACTACGAAGACATATGTGGGGGGGTGTGTTTGTGGGGGAATAAAGTCATACAAGACAGTTTACAAATTATCAGTGGTTCTCCTTAGAGAGCAGAATTCCCAAGGCCTAGAAGTAAAACTTGTATTGTCCATATTTTATGAAAAGCTTGCATATTTACAATGACTCTGACTTTCTTTATAATCAGAAAAAATAAAAGGATTTTTCCATTACCCTCTGCTGAAATGGGTTTTCAAAAAGGCTTGTTAAGTTCTCCCCAGGAGCACATGTATGCAAACAGATTATATTGAATCTCCCTTTTTCCAATGCTTTCTCTCTATTTTATCCATATTGCTATATGTTGCAAGCTGCTTCAGGAGTATTGTGAGAGACGAACAAGGTATAAATGAACAAATTACTTTAAAATATAACTGTTTAGGACCTATTATAAGTTTATTTACACATAACTGAATGGTGTAAAATCATAAAACCATATAGTTTTTTTCTGCAAGTCCCAATACCAATACAATACTTGTCTGCAATAAAAGTTGCTTAAAATTAACTACTCGTACCTACTACTTATAATCTAATATCCATACTAATATCTATATTAAAAGTACAATTCTTTTTGTAGAATAAAATTTAATGTGGAAATGCATAATAAAATGCAATCTTTCATTTGATTGAACCAATAGTAGGCAATTTATCCAAATTGGGCCAACCTTCTCCCATGAAATTGGCCAACCTTCTCCCATGAAATTGGGCCAAACTTCTCCCATGAAATCGAAGAGAAAATAAGAAAGAAGATAAAAAGGAAGAGAGAGAGGGGAAGGGAGGGAGGAGATACAGACTCCCCTTGTACAGCAAAGAAAGTCTGTCTGCAGATAATGGAATGAGCATTCAGAGAAAAGCAGGGAAGAGAGTGAAATAGAGAATCATTGTGTCTTTCATTTCCTGGTTCCTGACCTTCCTGAGCTGCAACTCTTGGATCTGGAGCCCTTCCCCAGCTTCCCTGGCTCCTAGCTGGGTCTGTTACACAATATCAGCACAGGGCCTCCCCTGGATTTTATGGCCTTCTCAGTCCCTTCCCCCTTCCTTTCTGAACTTTCCTTGATGCCTCACATGCTGCATAGACGTTTTCTTCCAGTGCATCATAGTTCCCTCCATGATCCAAGATGAAGAACAGTCTTTCTTTTTCTTTAGGTTTGTTTGTTTGGTTTGTTTTGTTGTTTTAAGCAGGCTTCACACCCAGCATGAAGCCCAATACAGGGCCTAAACTCATGACCCTGAGATCAAGATCTGAGCTGAGATTAAGAGTTGGATGCTTCATTGCCTGAGCCACCCAAGCACCCCCTCTTTTTCTTTAAATGTCCACCCCCAGCAAAAAGTTTATTCTATCCCAAAGACATGATTCTATTGTATCGTACCAATCCATTAAAGCAGATGTTTAATCAGGGGTCATAGATTTTAGTGCCAAATATGTTTCCATTTTCCCCACATTGGTGCTTCTACTCTTCTTTCTACATGAAAACTCTGATAGACACTTGCCCGTCATTAAGTGATGTTTCTGACCTAAGTGGCATTGTGCAGGTGTGTCACAGACCCCCCAGTATATACAGCAAGAGGAACTATGTATCCTACAGGATCTTTTCCTACCTTCAAGGATTTCAATTTATTGGGCATTTTATTGGGACCCACATAGGTTTTTAATGAGTAGATTCTAATCCCCAAACAGTCCCTCAAGTTGCAGGGGTAGTGATGGAGACATCAAATGCTGGGGAAAGAGAGCTGGAAGTAGCTGAGGGTATTTGGGTAAATGAGAACACAATGACAGGAAGGGGAAAAGGGCCTTTCGGAGGGATTCTCGCCCATAGGTCAATGCCAGGTAGAGCTCAGTGTCTGCCAAATTGATCCTACCTGCCAGAGGGCTGATTCCATTGACTTCAGATGACTCTTGGGCAACTGTAGAATATTCTAGGGGAGAGAAAAGGCCTTCTAGTGCTCACTCACTACTCTCTCTCATTACTTACCTCTACTAATTTCCTTATGTGCTTGTTGATGACTGTGGGGTCTGGCTTCGGCATCACTCCTGATGCCCACTCCAGTGGCACCACAGGCTTGGTGGGTGTCGTAGGGGAGGTAGGCTGCTGATAGGAGGAAAAACACATTTTTCAACTTTATCTTCAATTAGGGGACACCCTATTTTTGTATGTTAATAACAGTAAAAACTTACAGATGTAGCACTTAAATGTTCTGGAAAAAATATTTTGTCAAGAGAATCTAATCTGTAACTAAATATATGTTTGGAGAGTGTATTTGGTTTAGCAGTAGCCTATATTCCATTATTTTAAATGTAAAAAATATACTGTTCTCTCAGCCCACTCAAAAATTCTATCCAATTTCCCCCAAATATGACTAAAACATCCTTAAAGCCTATAAAATAATCTACCCAGATTTTGTATAATGCAAAATATATAAAACACCTGTTATCTAATTCTTTCCTACTTGGTGTTGGTAATAAACTCATAGTTGTGTGCAGTAAATGGGCTGATGTAAATGGCCAAGTTTATGTTTTCATGCTGGGATCTCTTTCAACATGCTTAATCACTTCTCACTATTTGGCTAATTAGGCCTTTCTAGCCTCTTTTGTGAACTTGCTTTATCCATATGTTTTCCCACTTTCTTGCAAGACATTTCACTAAATACTGTGGCCAAGAGGGTGGCAATAATGCATAACACGTTTACACAACACAAGGGCAAACCACAATCCTATCGGAGACAAGCCAAGAGTGCAATGTACTTTATTCCTCTCCCCAGGACCTTCCTGTAATGTAAATATTTTTGCTGGTGCATGCATGCAAATCTGTTTTGGCAGGTTTTTATTTGATACTGAACTGGGGATAAACATGTTTGCAAGAGCAATTAAGGAGTGACTGTACTAGATTTAAGCCCCTTGCAATGTTTTGAGGTGGGTGCTGCTGGTATCCTACAGGCTACCAACAGGACCAAAAAGTATCTGCCATCTGGATATGATCACTGACACCTAGACTCACTCACACACTGTGACTCTTTCTATCAAGCTTTTCACTGTGTTCATCTGATCAGGGATAAACCCACAGTTCCCAAACTATATAACAAGGTGTCCCATCTGGAACACTACAGTGGACTCCCAGAGATACCAAAAGACATTTCAAACTCCCAAGGAAAATACAGCAGTACTCAGTATTTGTCAGACACCATGTAACCATCTTGAAGTAGTTTACAGTTCACCCATTAGATCATGCTGTATTTCCTTCAATGGCATCAAATCTTTCCGNATACAAAAAAAAAAAAAAAAAAAAAATCAATATGGAACAAGAAAAAAGGTGGCTTTATTTAATCTGATGCCAAGATTTAAGAAATTGTTCCCCATACCCAATAGGCACATGCATCCATTAGTAAGTAATTGTGGGTTATTTAAGAATGAAACTAAAATACTATTTTTTTTATTTGTTTTTTAATGTTTATTTATTTTTGAGACAGAGACAAGAGACAGAGTGCATGCAGGAGAGGGGCGCACACACACACACACACACACACACACACAGTATCTGAAGTAGGCACCAGGCTCTGAGCTGTCAGCACAGAGCCCAATGAGGGGCTCAAACTCATGAACCATGAGATTAATGTCCTGAGCCAAAGTTGGCCACTTAACTGACTAAGCCACCCAGGTGCCCCGAAAATATTATACTGATTTCAACATATGTATATTATTTTTAATGTGGGTTCTAAATCATTAGAACATTAATATATATTAAGCTGTTTTGACTTAACTATTGTATACGTGGAATTGTGAGGTATTTCTTTTGACCTAGAGGTAGAGTGAAAAAACTGAGACACCACCAAATAAAATACAAAGAGCCAATGAGACACAAGAGTGCACAGTGAAGAGAAAGAGATTCACAGTGGAACTTTGGTGAGGTCCACCAGCACCAAGGGAAAGCACACTGAAGTTATAGGCTCTCAGTACCATCATCCTGTCAGAAGTTTGTTCTCTAGTGGCAGAATGTGTCAAACCTACACTCAGAACAGGATGACAATCCACTTAGACGATAGACAGAAAGGGACTGGGAAATGTGTTTTCATAGATTCGTAGGATGTTAGCACTTAGAAGGGGCTTTGAAAGCTTCCACTTTTACAAAAAAAAAGATTTTCTATGTTTAATGGAAACATCTGAAATTGGCCAAAATCCATCCTGAAAATAAATCTAAAAGGCACAACTCAGGTGAGTGTGCTAAAATAGTCATTCCTGCCACATTCCTATACAAGGGATGGCAGGTAAAGCACAGGCAGCCTCACATAGTAGAAAAAGCCCATGCATTAGGGCACTTGGGTGGCTCAGTCAGTTAAACATTCAACTCCTAATTTAGGGTCAGGTCATGATCAAACTCTGAGTTGGGCTCTGCACTGACAGTGTGGACCCTGTTTGGAATTCCTGGTCTTACTCTCTCTCTCTCTTTCTTGTTCTCTGCCCTTTCCCCACTTGTGTTCTCTCTCTCTCTCAAAATAAATAAATAAATAAATAAATAAACATAAAACAAATCCTAGGTGTTGAAGACAGACAGGCCTGAGGCCATATCCAAATTCTCCCACCTACTGGCTGTTAGTGCTCTGTGTGAAACACCAGTGCTCACCCGACTCAGTTTCCTTAACAGATTTAATGAGATAACATGGATATGATACCCCACCAGAGGCACCCAGCAACCAACCGATAACAATTAAAGTGCCCTGTTCTAGGTAAAGGAAGGTGTGGGGCAGTGAAAATGCCATGGGCACACATACACCTTACCCCACCATGCTCAGCTTCTTCACACTAAAGCAAAGGAATGAGGAGCTCACAAGTTCCTTTTTTCCAATAATTTTACCTTACTCTCTAGCTCTTAGTCATGCTAGCTGCAAATTTCAAATTTACCCAGGTATTCTTTTATGAGGGCAAAACATATCTAAGATACAGTCCACTCACTGAAACTAAAGACCAGGGTACATTTAGTAATGCAACTTCCTCAATCTTATCATACAAAGTTTCTTTGCTAGGAGTCAGCCATTAATTGAAACACTCTAATGTGATACTGAAATTCTGAGCTGAGTCTATCATTAGCAGAATAGTGAATTAGCATAATTTGTGAATTATGATTAGATTATTCAAAATTTATTAAACTTCATTTTATGCTGAACAGAATTGTATGTTGAAGAGTCTAAAACTCTGTTTAACATTAAGATGGGTTCTCTTTTGTTGAGGGGGAGGCCGTATAGGCAGGCAAGTTCTCAGAGGGACACAACACATAGATGATAATAAGAAAACAGAGTAATTGATAATAATGTTCTTCTTTGTTAGCCTCTGATGAAGAAATCATCCTCAAACTATCAGAGCTAAGCTGTTCCACTGGCAAAATGGAATAATACAGATTTTTAAAAACTCTTCAATCTTCAGATCACAAATCATCACTGTAATACCCAATCACTATAAACGACAATCATTTGTGTTTGGCACTGATCCTTAGATAGAAAAAAAAATCCACCTACCGATTTAGAATTTCTAGGCTCCAGCACCAATGACAGTTTGTAAATATCATCTTCTGTGTGATAGAGGTCCAGAGAGAGCTACAACAAATTAGAAGGGATAAATGATGATGTTGAATCACATTTACTTATTTATTTACAATGCTGAAATATTTTTCAAACCGAACGTGGAAGCTCAGCGTTTAATAATTTGAGAGAATGTGGAACATTGAAAAGATAGCATGCAGGGGTGGAACATGAAATTTCAAAACAAACACTTAAACCTAGCATGCTCATCAGCATCCTAAGTGCTATATCACATGTGATTACATCAACAAAAGGCAACATATTCGAGTTGTGAAATAAGATACCCCCACTCTCACCACTATAGGAATTGTTCAGAGAGGCAGCCTGTAAAGCATGAGGGAAGGTTCTGGAGTCAGTTGGGCCTGACGCTGGTTAGCCCTGTCACCTTGAGCCAGTTATATCTTCTCTGCCTCTTAGTTTCCACATCTGTAAAATGTAAATTATCATAAAAGTCCCTACTGAATTGAATTTTGATCAAGATCAAATGGAGTACTTCATGTGAAGTACTGCATGCATAACCTGGTACACAGCAAAATGCCAAGAAGTGTTATTTAGTGTTGTTGATGTTACTGTTATTATGAAAGCTATTACTACTAATATTATTATTATGTAGGGGGTGGGTCACTGAAGACAGAAGTGATCAGGACAGAGACACAGAGGACCTTGTGGCCTAGGACCTAACTTGGATGACTTGAACAAAGAAAGAGGGAGAGAAAGATCAGGACAGGCCAGGCAAGGACAACTTGGACTAAGATTGGAGTACATGAATAAAATCAGTAAAAAATAAAATGCACAGTCCCATCCACCTAAAATAGAAGGCATGAGACTTAAAATAAGCCTAGATGAGTCCTTTCTACACTCTTCAATGTTAAGACACCTGATGAATCACACCATTTCATCAGCAGTGAATGTAACCAGGTGCCCTGTCCTTTCTTTGTCCATTTGGGCATGAAAATTTTCTTTAACATATTTGGTCTAAAAATAAAGACTTAATGTGTATGGGTATAGAGTGAGGGAGAAGTGCAAGAAGGATGAGGTGGGAGAAAACTCAGAGGCAAAAGATGTCTTTCAAGGATTTATCTTTCTTTTTTTTAGAGCAAGAGTGCGAAAGAGAGAGAGGCAGAAGAAGAGGGAGAGAAAGGATCTTAAGCAGACTCCAAGCCCAGTGCCAAGTCCGACACGGAGCTCCATTTGATGAACCATGAGATTATGACCTAAGACGAAATCAAGAGTTGAACGCTTAACCAACTGAGCCACCCAGATGGCCCTACAATATTTAAATCAAGAATTTCACACATCAAGCCGTATATTGCTTTACCTAGACTTTGTCACCTAAAGATTTTTTTCTAAACATAATAAAATTGACTTAACTATAAAACTTCCCCATCATCATTTCAGATCTTGAAAATCCTACTCACAAAGGATAGACACTGTATCCATATTCCACTAAACAGTCATTCCTACCTCCAGGGAGGAGAGGAACCATCCCCATGTCACATACATATGCCTTTAGGAGCCAGTCCATTATATAAGAGAATGAAGTGAAATGCATGAAAAAGATGTTTTGATAGAAACACTGGTATAACAATGGCTTATTCGCCAAAACCATCTTCGCAGATGTAATCACCTTGGGACCTTCCCTCTGAGCTCAACAATAAAAAAATTTGGGATAAGTAGGACGTGACCCTGGATATCTGGGTTAGGGAAGTGATAGGGGGAGGTGTGGTCCCTGCTCAGCTATGGCAAATTTTTTCAGCTTGACAAGTGACATATCTTCTCATTTGTCTAGAGAAGCCAGAGATCTGGAGAAATATCTCAGTTTTTAAATCCTGGCAACCAATATAAAATTTTTATGATTCCGTGTGGGCCAAATAAAACACATCTTGCCATGGGTGGTTGCTGCCATTTTGTAAATTCCACAATGGAAAATTCTACTGGCTTCTAAGCCTCACAAACGCAGGCAGTGCATCCATCTTTTCTGCCCCTAAAATCCCAGCCAGAGTTGCTGCCTTGCACTGTGAATGTTACATAGAGAGAAAATCAAGTCACTGTTTCCTTCTGAATTCCTTGTTGCCAGGAGTTAACCTGAACGTTGATGAGCATGCTCCTGTCCTCCTGATTAATGACCAGCAATGGCACCTGCTAGAAAAGGGATGACAACAGTGCCAGAATATCTGTCCAGAAATCCAAACAAACCACACACTGAATAGGGGAGATGCTCTTTCAAAAGACACAGAACATCCTTGGGTATTTTCATACATCAAATGACAGATATCAGAGCCTATGATGGAAATATCTTCTCTAAATGATTGCTCTCAATTAGTGGTAGTGTGAACCTCAGCAAGTTATTAACCTTTGTGGAACTCAGTCTTCTGGTCTTTAAAATGGGAGGCATAAATAATAGCTCCATCCCAGGACTTTTACGGAGATTGAATGTGTTAACATGCATCCATTGGGGTTTGTTTAGTGGGCCATACAGATGGGCACTGCAAGGTTGGCTTCCAGTTAAATACCACTGCGCTTGTCAGTGAATGGATTACTCCTGCCATCTCTGCTTTCCCAGCCATGATCCTGCCTACATACATTCTCTCCTCTCCTCTGGGTTTTACAGCCCTGTACAAGGTAATATGTTTTACTTCCTACACGTGTTTTTTTTTTTTAATAATTAGAGGCAGCTTGCCAATGATATTTCAAGAATGCTTGCTTGTCTAACATATCTTGAGCTTCGAAAATGGTCTGAGTCCCTATTTCAAGTTGCTGCATTTATTCCCAAGGTATCAGCAAAGAGGGCTGTGGATTTAGTCTGCACATTAAGACCTATGTCACCCTGACTGTAGAACTGTAAAATAAAATTTACTTGGTCATCAAAGTATCTCTATCCACCATTTTTGCAATTCTTCTCCTTCTTCTTTTTTTTTTTTGTTGAAACTGTAAAAATACAGGGGGCTTTCCAGTTATTTGCATATACTCAGAATGGTAAAAGTAACTGATAGATCTAAAAATACTCTGAAAAGAATCAGATGATTTTGTATACCATAAAGCAAGAAGCATTAGCTTTTAAAGCTGCTGGTTCTAGGATTAGGATCACTGTGGAAAATGCCTTCTCTAGATCGTCCCTAAAAAAGGGGAAGAAACCAAAATCCATGCGTTTAGTGCTAGGGTCCTCCGTCTTTCATGTGCCCAGTGCTGTTCAGGGGCTAAGTTTACAATGGTAAAAATGGCACACAGAGTCTCTGACTCATAGATTTTGTTCTGTAATTAACTCCTTCTTTAGCCACCCATGAAGAGGGAGAGAGAGATTACTTAATTTTTACAGATGCAAAATAAAATAGATGTCAGCAGTGTTCCTGCATTACAGAGTAAATGCCCATCACTGAGAGAGACAGAGAGAGAAAGAGAGAGAGAGAGAGAACTCCCCCCCACCCCACAATGGGATTCAGAAGTTCTCCATTTGCAAAACTTTTGTCCCTAAGAAATCTGTTTCTTCCTTTGTAAAATACAAAGGTGATGTTATACTCTCTGCCCTGCCCAGGGTCCCTCACAGGGTTTCTGTGTTTGTGAACTGTGTATGAAAGTGCTATGAAAAATGCGATCAGCTATTATAGAAAGTCCCAACATTGCTATACAGCCTACCACATGGAACAGACATTCTGCAATTGTTGATTTATTTAAGAGTTCTCATTTTCCGTCTTCCAAGGTTCTCAATCATGTATTGGCTTTCTCACCTGGCGTCATGTTTAGAAACAAACAATCACTTTGGGCAAAAACCTGACCTAGAGTTGTGGGGCAAAATGAATGGAAAAAATGCTGCACTATGGATGCCCTCACAGCCTCTGTCAATCAAATGGTTCTAATATGAACACATATATGCTTCATGAGATGCCCACTGGGCTCTAGTGAATACCCGATGGGAATCTCCTTTATCTGCACTGAGGAAATGAATCTGTCTGTGGCCAGAAAGAATGAATGTATATTCCTGGGCAATGAACCTTCTCCTTGGTTGTAGGGAGGGAGGAGTGATCTTGGCTTTAAATAGAAACTGGCTTGCTGATCGATGCTCATATGTGGGACCATGCTATCTGAGAAGCCGCTGGGCTAGAACCACAGGATCAGACTGACACCAGGTTCCTTATTCTCAAGGGGCCATCAGTTCTTAGCTCTAGAATCACAGAAGTTTAGAGCTGGAAGAGATCTCACAAATGAGCACAAAACTCCTTATGAAAAGTCCAGAGGCAGGTGGAGTTAACAAGGAGACCAAAGTAACGGCATACAGAGAGCTAAAAGCTTGATCTCCTGCCCAGGATTCTTACCACTGTACTACACTAGATAACACTGTTGTCCTAAATATGGTCCTTGGTGGCTTCTATATTTTCTTTTAGTATGAGAGAGAGAGAGAGAGAGAGAGATTAATTGTGTTGGCATCCTCTTTCTCTTTTCTTTCCTTCCCAGGTGGAAAAAAATATATTTCTTAGCCTTTATTTCTAGGGTTCAAATTTTCCATTTGCACCCAAAAATTTTCACTCAGAATCCTTTGATATTTCTCTAAATATCTGCCATTATGTTTCTTCACTTATAACTGAAAATTAATTCCCCCACTCCATCATCATCTCTTGTCAGGATGAGAATATGCCCGAGCACAGGCGCCTACTCTGGGATGCTCTTCTCCACGTAGTAAAGGCAGCCTGGACACAGACAGGTGGAACTTCAGCTGGTCTGCAGACATCACCTGTGCCTGTGGCTTTGCTGTCTGATTGGGGCTGCAACTCTGGTCGCTTATTCATGGAAACAGATTTACATGGCAAATGATTCATAAATGCAGGTGCCTGGATTATTGGGAGGGTTTTTCCCCCTAGTAGAGAACGTCTGTGTGTTTACTGTTTGTCATACAAACTCAGCCCCAAGAGATTCGTGTTTCTGTGTGTTGGCTACTTCTGCTTTATGTTAAGGTGCAGCTGGCATCACTGCACGCACTTCTGGGGTGCTGTGCTTTGGTAAACAATCGTGTGCTCTAGGAACAGTGTGTGAGAAGGTCTAGGAACTTCTCCTGCTCCAGTACAGTAGTCCCAGAGGATTTAGGCTCTCAGAGCTTTCAGGAGGAAATTTTTTTCACTTTCCATGGCCACGAATGAAAAAGAGTCAATTCAGTATTGCAGCCAAGCGTCAGACGCTTCCGTGTTATGAACCCAAACAGAGAAGTTGCTTCTCCATTTGTTAAACAAGGGTGAGAGAATTTGGTTATGCCTCTTCCCCCGGACAAGGCAGCCGTCAATGGGGAAGGTTCCCTCCCATACACCTGTTGTGTCTAAAAGCGCCAGGACCTGGAGACCACCACAAATGACAAAAAAATATGAATGCTAGGTGAACGCCTTCCGTCTGACTTACATCGTTCCTATATACAGCATTCAGTTCATCTGTTGAGCTCCTATATATGCCAGGTACCATGAGAGGTGCTGGGGATATGAGATGTATAGGGCAAGCCCCCTTTTTAGGGGGCAAAAATCTAATACAAAATGATACCTCCCTATGGTTAAGAAAGTATAAAGGTCAAGAGCCACACATGAGGCAGATACTTACTGCTCTGGAGAGGAACCGAGAATGCTCCAGAAGGACCGAGGCTAGTCACAGGGGTGGGTAGGGAAGGGATTTTCCAAGAAAGTGCAAAGGCCAGGAAGCAGAAGGCAGCAGTTTGAGGTGGAAAGCCCAGTGTTCCTCAAAGGCAAGTGTGATGTGGGATCAGGTGATGACAACCCAGGCCAGATAGACAATGAGTCTGGAAGGGCCTCAAAGGCCAGGCTGGCGTGGGGATGGTGGCAGCGGGGGCAGGGAGATCATGGAGGAGGGCCTAGTATAACCCCAGGTTTCAGCTATGCTGTGCGGGAGGGCAAAGGGAAATGGATGAGGTGAGGCTATAAGCCTACATAGAAGGTGGTGAGCTAGACTGGTGTGAGGAAGGATAGTGAGGGGCTGAGGACAGGAGGGCCTCTCTAAGAGCTCTAGGCACAGAGCTATAGGGGTGGTGCCTCGGCTCCTCAGGGCAAAGGGAAATTCCTCTGCCCAGTGATTATAGTCTCAGCTTATGCCAGTTATAGGGCAGAGCTCCCCTCCCCTCACCCACCCTTTCAGATCCCATCCCATCGACCAGCCTTGCATGCAACCTGGTGAATGACATGCAAGAACCTTCCTGCACCTCCTGTGAAGTGAGGCGTAGAAGAGCTCTCAGCAGAAACTCCTGTCCCCTGAACTCACCGTGAGCAGGTTGATCAAATCCATGTTGGGTTCTAAGTGGTGGGAGGCATTCTGCAGGGACACCAGTTCGCTGAGGGTAACAGAGAGCTGGTGCATTTTTACAATGTTAACTTTGTTGTCCTCCATCCAGTCTGGGAAAATGACATGGACTGCTATCAAGTCTTTCAAGTGGACGCCAAGGATGGGGATCTTGAAGCCCTCGCAGTCGGCAAAGGCCTTGCGGTAATTGCAGTAATTGCCGTTGGAAGAGACCAGCTCTGTCATTTCGTTCCAGTTCTGGGAACAGATGGAAAAGTAGGATTTTCAAACAGTTCTCCTTTCTGCCCACCCCTAGGCCCTGCAGTGTGTGGCTGGGAAATTCCTCAGCCGCTGAGAAAAGTATCAATTGCAGGAACACTGATGCAGGGAAATTATTAACCTGGAAAAAGAAAATTAGAAAAATGTCCTGGGCTTGGCCAAATGAGCCAGACACTGTGTTCTCTTTTACTGCAAAACAGAAACCGCCCGCACCTCTGCCTACCTACTAGGGCTGGTGGGGTGTTAAACAGCATAAATTATCTAGAAGTATTTTGAAATTCATGGAAATATTACAGGCCACAAATATAAGCATGTGTTGTATTAAAATATAGCATGTAGTATATTACAGTGTTTAGGTTGTTCTAAGAAAGTTGCATTCAAGATATTACTTGAAGGTTAACCTAGGACAGGATGAGGCAGGAAAAGCCACACTGAGGTGTGAGACAGCTATGGTTTTGGACTCTGCCACTAACTGGATGGGTGACCTTGGGCAAGTAAATCTATTATGAGAAGGCCTCAGTTTCCTTTTTTGTAAGAAAGAGGAGTTCAAATAAATTTTGAAGATCCACTGGTGGTTCCAAGCCTCTCAGAGCCTCCATTGAATTCTTATTGGACACAATATGTAAAACATGTTTTGCTCTTTCCTTGAAATTCAGTACGAAGCTAAAGGAAAACTAAGACATAATGAGCCCCGTTATGCTTAGAACAAGTGCAGTGTTTTAGGTCAGACAGCAGTGCTTCTTGGTTTACAACCTCCTGTTTACTGCTGGCTGCCTAAAAGCAACCAGGCCTTCCTCAATTTTGATTAGTCTACACTTTCTCAAAGCAGCCCATGTGGCTCAGCTGGAGCTGTCTCCATTCCTAGGCCCAAGGTGGGTTCTGATTTACCATCGTTATCATTCCATCCCTCTTGTTTGTGATTGGCTCGGGAACACAGATGTAAGCCAATCAGTGCATTATACTCTTCTGGCAACTGTTACTGGTCCAGGGGTGAGAATGGGACCTGAGATGGTCCAATCTGCCTAAAAACAAGGACTATCATTTCATGGGGGCAGGGCTGAAGGGGGACACTTTCACTGTCTCCCACTTGCAGACAGCCCAATCAGGAGATAAGCCAGTCTAACGAAACAAACAAACAACTGATACCGAAAGGAAGGCAGAACTAATGAGCCAGGGCTCCGATCAGGTTATGCCTGGAGTCAGCTCTGCTTTTGCACTTCCAGGTATGTGAGATGACCCATTTCCTTATTGTTTAAGCAACTGCAAGATTTTTTAAAACTTAACAGCTGAAAGTGTCCTTACTGTTACAGCAAACTACATGCTTACAAGGAAATCTTTTCCTAAAGATGATATGTTCTTTTTCACTCGCTGAGGAAAAATTTTATTCTTGTGGTCTGAAAACAAATATGGCAAAAAGCTCGGTTTGGGAAATGATCATTGTTTTTTTTTAAATATATATATGTATATATATTTGTTCAATATATATATATTGTTCAAAATATATATATTTGTTCAATATATATATATTTGTTCAATATATATATATATATTTGTTCTTGAGAACTCAGTTATAAATCTGAGGGATTTCTAGACAAGGTCAACATCTCCTTCTTCCTTTTTATCTGTCTACTGTGTTTCACACAGTGCTAGGTGTTCAATGACTTGAATCGAGGAGCGTAGGGTAGGAATGATTTGTCTCATTTGCCTTGTACCCCCTGTGTGTGTCACAGTGCATATCACATAGTTAGCACCACATGCATATTTGTGGAGTACTCACAATTGCAGTATGTTAATGGTATTCACGGTCTTCTTATAGGGACACTTGTCACCACTTCCAACCTGTTTTTCCCAGTGGTATGGCTATTCCCTTCCCATTTAATTCCCCAAGTGTAACCAACCATCATCTAGGAAGAGAACTTTCCCCTTCTGAGTGACATCTGTTAGGAGCATCCTATCCCTAAACAATGTACAAATGACTTTTGTACTCAGGACTGGAATCTAATCCACCATACCTTTGTAACTTCTGAAGAAAGATGAGAATGGGTCTCCTTGAGGCGTGAGATGGAACTATGACTAAGGCCTCCCACCACGGCCATCAGAGTGTTAAAATTTTTGAGCTGAAGGAGCTTCTGCAATAAAAAAAAATTACCATCAGTACTTAGTAACAATTTTTCAATTATCCCAGCCTCTCCGAAGTATAGGTAAATGCACTATTTTAATAAAAAGGATATAGAAAAATAAATATCAATTTAACATGAAGCACAAATGCAATCCACCAGAAAAATATATCCATAATTTTACAAAAAAAGTTACAATGAATGCTTCTAAGCATTGCCAATTAAAAGCAGTCTCCTTACATGAGAGAAGTGTGATGTTCACCACCACATATTATGAATACTTCAAATGTTCTTTATAGTGTGAACCCCAAATTTCTTTAATGACTCTTCTCTAGAGTGAACAAACATCTAGAATCCTTTAAGAACCCCAGACTAATGCCCAGACATACATACCTTGGCAACATTGATAAACTTTGTAATGACTTCTGCCCTTTGCTGGGGGGTTGGTTTGCTAAGAACCATCAACTGGACCCACTTAGAGATTCCATTAAATAAGGCAATAGATCTCTCCAAGGTTGGGTTATTCTCCAGGCAGCCATGGATGACATAGCTTTGGTAATCAGTGAACTAGTAAAGGAAGATTCAGAGACTCTGAATTATAATGAGGTCTTCACAAAATCAGAAATTAGAATATTGTGTGGAAGATGTGAGATATTGTTTCATAACAACTTAATGATTTCTTTCATTTCACATTTATGATGGCATCTTACACATTTGAATGTACACGTACCCTTAACCTATTATTTTTCTCTGTTTCACTCTTCCATACACAGAAACATGCTTACACATCACAGTGTTGGGCAGGGTGGGGAGGGACAAGAATCTAAGTCACATTCCAGTGAGTCCCAAATTTGCTGGATCATAAGATCCACCTGACGCATTTGCATTATAACATATTAGTTTCTGGGAACACTCCAGAACTAAAGGATCAATACCTCCAGAGGAAGAATCTAATAGTCTTCATTTTTTCACCCAATACTCATGACTCCAATGGTCAGGCAAGTTTGAGATACAATGGCATACATTAAAGAAAAGGAAATGAATGTAAATATAATGATTTCAAGTCAGAATAATTTTCTAAGAAGAAAAAGAAGAAAACAGAAATTGAAGTAAGGTAGCTCTTTAGCAAAACAGACACCTTTTGGGGAAGTCAGCATGGATATCATTAAATATATGTGAGCCTTGTATCATATAAACAATGAGGGGGATTCCCTCTCATGGTCTGCTAGTGGGGGGCGGGGGAGTCATTAAGGTCCTCTCCAAGTAGGATTATTTAGTGAAAAGAATCAGTCCTTCAGAAATCCATACTTCGAACTTCATTTTCTCCTTTGCAAGTAATAATGTAATTAATTCCCTCGTCCCTTGGAAAAGAAGGAGGAATGACTGCCCCCAGAGCTTTGTGAGACAAAGGCTGATTGTGACCCATTGTGGAAATATTATCATAACAAGTGAATAGTGAGTAGTTGGCTAGGAAGAGACCACAGTCTGGAAGAAGAGAAAGGAGGTGAAGGAACACTATTAAGACAGAGTAGCAAAGGAAAGTTTAATTCAGGATCTCCATTCCTGGAAATAAACAACCTGATGTGAGAGTCTCATCAGAGCCTAACTTCTTATTCTCAACATACGCCTATAATTAGGCATTTATACAAATCCCAAGCTAAATAAATATTTCTTCCCTCAGAAGGAGGGCCTAGCAAAACATGTTCACTTGGGAGAAGTCAATGGAGCTAAATAAACCTTGAATGGTTAAATCTCTACTGAGTATTTAGAAAATCATGCTTTAATCGTATGAAAGGAGACATTGAAAATAGCGACAGATATATAGCTCCTAAGCCATAAAATAAAGGCAGGATAATATTTATCTTTGGTTAAAAGGGATTGTTCCTGTGAATTAAGGGCACCTTTCCAGTGGAGCACAATGACAGAGGCTGCCAATATGGAAACACAGCTCTTGGGAAAGTTGGCATGGTTGTTGTTATCCTTGGAAGAATAAATGTCAGTTTCTTACTGAGATCCTTCTGAAAGATTTATGCTCCAGAAAAGTGAGGTGCTCAGCCAATTCAATGGGCTCCAGATGGTCAAACAGCAGACAAGCTTTTCCCTTCTTGGATACTTTTTTCCTCTGTGTGACTCTTCTCATCCAGTCATAGGAAGGACTATAAAAGAAACAGTAAGTCTGGTCAATGTGCTGAAAGGCCATTTCACTCAATGGAAGTTATTAACCTACTGACTCTGTAACTCTTGGCTTGTTTCCAGGAGCTTGTGCAAAATACACACCCTGTCCTTCATATTTGAAGAGAAAACCACTGACCCACTGCCAATAGAACATAAACTTTGAGTTGTTTTTCCAGACAGGGTGGGTTTGCACTGATCCATCCAGAATTTCTTACTTGCTCTTTCTTATGACCAGTAAGGTTTGGATCATAGGGGAGAGGTCAGGGTTAGGTATATAAATCTGGCAGATTATCAATATATTGATGGTGATTTAAGGCAAATGAAAACCACCAGAAGTTGGGTTCTTATACTTCAGCAACATATGGATTATCTGAAAAGTTCATTATAAAGACAGAGGACTGACCTCACTGCCAGAGATTCTGATTTACTAGGAATAAGCCTTAATAATCTGTATTTCTAACAACATCCCTAATGATTCCTGGATCCTGCATTGTTGATCAAGACTCTTAAAGAAGTATTCGGGGTGCCTGGGTGGCTCAGTCGGTTAAGCGTCTGGCTTCGGCTCAGGTCATGATCTCGCAGTTCGTGGGTTCAAGCCCTGCGTTGGGCTCTGTGCTGACCGTTAACTCAGAGCCTGAAGCTTGTTTCAGATTCTGTGTCTCCCTCTCTCTCTGACCCTCCCCTGCTTGTGCTGTCTCTCTCTCTCAGAAATAAGTAAAACACATTTCTAAAAAAAGAAGTATTCTAGGAAAATGGACTAGAGTATGAATGCCCAGGACACAAGAGTGTATATTTGCAAGATGGATAACCATAGTCAGGGCCATTAAATAACTTTCTCTGTACAAAGTTAATTAGTAGATATAAAATGCTAGTCTAATTAGCACTGAGTCCCTAATAAATGAGCTAACCAGTTCATGACAAAATGATGGTCAACATTTGTAAAGCCTCAGGCTTATCTCAGAAGCACATGGCTTCTCAAACTTGAATGTGCACATGAATCAGCTAGGGCTCTCTTATTAAAATGCACTTTCCAATTCAGCAGGTTTAGGGTGGGGCCTGAGATTCTGAATTTCTACTGAGCTCCCATGTGATGTCAATGCTTCTGATCTATAGACCACAATATGAGTGGCAAGGACTTAGGAGACAGGAACTAGATTTAGTAACTAAGTACTCAGCACCTATTACATGCCAAATGCGATCTTACTATGCATTTATTGGATGCTCATAGTCACCCCATCACCAAGGTACTATCCCCATTTTATAAATAAAGAAACTGAAGCTTGGAGAGATGAACTATGTCTAGTGAGGCTGTGCTTATTTTGCCCCAAGGCTTTCTTTACAAGAGCACACACTGATTCTGAAATAGTATGGACTGAGGTCAAGTGGGGCAACAACTACTCCCTCCCCCAGACAGTAGACTCATCATGTTTGAAAGAAGCTTGTGCCACTCTTACATGCTGGATATGTCGATGAGGCTGATGTGTTTTTCATACCCTAGTTGACTAGCTACTTCCCGGAATTCTTCAGTCATACGGATCAAACCAAGGTCCAAATTAAACTCTGCAGGAAACTTGAGAATCCAGTACCTGAAAGGCATCAGATATTTTTGAAAATGAGACGACTTCAAGCTAGACCTTTATGGAAACTGTTGGATCATTTTACAGATTACATTTAACCATGAACCCAGGACCATACCCCAAATCTGCAATCTCCTATTCCCCATCCCCTGACACTAGGTCTCATTCTTCCCTCCTTCAGTCAAGGACCCAAGTCTACCACTCTGCCTTTGAATCTCTCTTTCTGACTCTAAGTCCTGAGTGTCTTTACTCTCATCTAAATGTTGAACCACGGCTGAGAGGAAACTCTTCTCCCAATTCTATGGCAACTACACGGGAAAATATACGGTGAGGAAATAGAAATGAATTTACTCTTCCTAAGAGCTAGTTTCTTTCCATAATCACATTTGCTACTGCTTGATCTCTAAAAGAGAGAGAAATTTGACTCCCAGGAACAGGGGAGGGTCAATTTAAACAAAATCAGTACAAGAGGGATCTGAGGCCATTCTATTGCCAAACTAGGTCTGCTGCTTAGGGAAAAAGAAATTGTCAGCAATTCCAGAACCATAAACTAGAAGACAATTACATGTATTAGCATATTTACCTCATGAAGTAGCAGATCTTTAACCGAAATTCATCACAGTTTTCTCCACTCGCATCTCGATACGTACACTAGTTAAAGAAAAAAAAATCCCTGTACCTTGTTTCCTTTGCCCACACCTGCAGTTGTTTGACCAATTTAGATGAATTCCTAATAAGAAGGCCATACCAGGGATATTTGGGTTATATGGATCTTCAAATGAGGAGAGAACGAGCTCTGATGATATCAACACTGAATAATTATAATCTACGCACTACTACACCTCAATATTGAGACCTGGAGACTCTCAGACCACCCTGGGGACTGTGATCTTGTTCATTTTCAAGGACCTCTGCTCAGGGTAAATGTCCCCTTACCCTCTCTGACACCCCCTTCTATCCTGAGGTTGTGGGATGGATGGAGGGGAAAAGTAGAAAGTGGAGGAAGCTTGCCATGAGCAGACGGAAGCCCACATGGCCCTAACACTTGACAGACCCTCTGCCTATCAGGTTCCTACCCAGGAAGGCTTCCCAGTCATGTGGAAGGTCCCCCTGGGATGGAAGCAGGCTGATAATAAACATTAGATCTCCAGGAATAAAACCTCCTTATAAATGTGAGACTATTTTGTCATTCTGTGTCATTTGGCTTTCAATCACCTTTCAGGATTGCATTATGTACTAAAGTGTTAGATTGCTAAAAGCCCTTACTAGAATGGAGTTTCTGGGGTTTTTGTGTGTTTGGTTTTTTTTGCTTTTGTAACAGAAGTCAACCTGAAATTTATATCAACCAACCAATTGTAATAAACCTGCTAGAATGTTCTTTGTGTCTTATCAACCAGGGAAAATGTAAAAACTTATGTGGCATTTGTGCCTGAGCCAGACCTATTATTTCAGCTGGCATTTCCACATGTCTAAACCATATCCTCTATGTCCATCATTTTGCCATCCTTAAAGGATTAAATTAGGTCTTGAATTCTTTCATTATGTTAACAGCAAATGTTCAAGTCAAGTTAGAAATATTCAGCCTACAGCTTCCATTTCATTTTATATCTAGTGATTATTTTCAAGTACAGCCAAAACATCCAGATGGATAGTTAACTCTTGGGTCCATCATGCAGATGTCTTGCATAGACATCTATATATACCCAGAAAACAGCTGGATAACTGACTAAAGACTGTTTATTCATCTTAATTTACCAGCTTTTGTTAGACACTCTATTTAAATACAGAACTTGATTTATGACTGTAAAAATTACACAGTAGTTGAAAGGATATATGCAGAGAAGTTTTTCTGCCAATTCAGTGGAAGATAAATACCATCGGTGCATCAGTAGAACTATTCTTGGCAAATAACTATTGTTCAGCTCTCCATTGTCATCTGTTAAAAAATAAAATACAGTGAGGGGTGAGGAGACAACAGTACCTTTCTTCTCTTTTTCTAATATCAGTATAGAAACATCAGTGTCAAAAATGTCTTGTAGCCCCAATTATTGTTTGGGTCTTCCTTGCAAGTTAAGTGAATAGGTAGGTCTCAATCTCTAGTGTTAGATTGCCAGATTTAGCAAATAGAAATACAGGACACTTAGTTCATCTCAACTAAGGTAAACCACAAATAATTTTTTAGCATAAGTATATCCCATGCATTATTTAGGACACACTTACACTAAAAATGTACCTTACTTGAAATTCAAATTTAACTGATCTTCCTGTATTTTATCTGGTCACCCTACTCTGATCTAACACTTGCTATAACAATCAATTTTAAAAAATTAAAAAACAACTCCTTTGTGATTCTATTTGCACAAAGAACATTCTGAAATGCCGAGGCAGATACATAAACAACATAAAAAGCATGTAGCTTAGTAAAAGGTATAAGACATATATGCAAATACAGAATGCAGCAGATTGTGCTACCCATGCTTGTCTGAGACAGAAGACTGAGGAATGATCACAGTCCCATATACCACATACCATAAGAAAGTCACAAAGGGCTGTGGGAGGAAGCAATCTGCACTGCTGACAGTGGGGATTAGGGATGGTAATATGAACACCTGACATGGCATGTGAGATGGGCCCTGAAGCACAATTTTAGTGAACTAGTGTAATAAAGGCATAGATAGACAGATGTGGGGATGTCCCAGAAACATTAAGTGGACCGTGTGGCTGGCATATTAGCTGTGAGAAGTAAAGGGAAGAAAATGCAGAGAGGACAGTGCTACTGGGGGAGACAGGTAGGGGTCAACCAAAAAGGACTTAAATACCAGAGATGGAGATTGAATTCTATTCCACAGCAACACTTGTATGTGAAAAGGGGGACAAGATAGTATTAAGATATACAAAGGGAAAAAAGGCTCATACCAAACATCTCAATGCAAGTGCTCAGCAGTTCGTCTAATGTTGCTGCTTTTCCAAGTCCACTTGACCCCATGGTTATTAAGCCGTTGTCAAAAAACTAGATACATTTTCAGCAACAGATAGACCATCTCCATAATCATGCACCTTGGTAATGTTTGTGCTAGTACTGGTATCTGTCCTTAGTTATACTTCAAGACTCTAAGAAACAAGAAAAGAAAGTTATTAGACTAGAATGCAGATCTTGTTATGGCATTACTTTCCTAACTAAAAAGATAATGACTTCCATTGACTCTGTTTTTCTACAAGAAAGGTATCAGAGTGGCAGAAATAATATGTTAACCACTATGATGGCAAAATGCCTGCTAACCTGTTCCTTAGTATGCAGGTGCCCAGAAACACAGAAATGTTCTGTTAAATACCAGCCCATTTTGCAGCCGACATTTTCTTGATACAATATATTAGCTTTCTTCATATTCTTTTTTTTTTTAAGTTTTTATTCATTTTGAGAGAAAGATAATACAAGTGATTAGGGGAGGGGCAGAGAGATAGGGAAAGAAAATCCCAAGCAGGCATCAGCACAGAGCCTGATGTGGGGCTCCAACTCACAAACTGTGAAATAATGACCTAAGCCAAAACCAAGAGTTGGACACTTAACTGACTGACCCACCCAGGTGCCCCAATTTTCTTCATATTCTTAAGTGATAAGAGCGACATTCAAGAATATTATAAATGTTACTTGGTTTAATAATATTATAAGCGTATAGAAGGAGGTAAATTTTTTAAAAAGTTTATATTATTTTGAAAGAAAGAAAGAGAGAGCATGTGCATGAGTGGGGGAGGAGCACAGAAAGAGGGAGAGAGAGAACCCCAAGCAAGATCTGAGCAGTCTGCAGAGCCTGATGTGGGGCTCCATCTCACAAACTGTGAGATTAAGACCTGAGTTGAAATCAAAAGTCTGACGCTTAACTGACTGAGCTACCCAGGCACCCCGAAGGAAGTAAGCTATAAAATACAAATATATTAATGAGCATTATCCTCAATGATCATATAAACATTCAACAGTTGATTGAAAAAATTTTATTTGCCTGATTTCTCTAATAGTAACATTAGTACTAGTGGGAGTAGTAATAAAAGTATGAACAATAGTCTATTGAACATCCATATTATATACCAAGCACCAAACCACTTTATACATATTATCTAACATGACCTTCCTAATAATACTGTTATGACCAACACAACAATATCTCATAGCAATGCTTCATAACAGTAGTAATTATTATTCCCAATTTATAGATGAGGTCATGGGATTTGCAGAGATTCAGCAACTGGTCTAAAACCACACAATTATTAAGGCCTAGAATCTGGATTCCATTATAAAATAAAGCTTTTAGTTTCCTTTTTCCTCTTTCATTGCTCTCCCAAGTATAGATAGCATACATTGTCATGGTTTTGCCCCCTAATCCAGTATGAGGAATATCACTGCTCCACACCATATCAGAAAGATGACAGAGCCAAGTGATCTGTCACATAGGTAGAAAAAATGTGGGATGACAGCTTTCTCATTTTACATCAGTGTCCTATAGGAAATGAGACTGGAAACTACCTCTTAGGGTCCCTTATACTGAAAGCATTGCTGTTGGAGGCACCATCATTTTATTTTAGAGTCCTTGATGCCAACTCCAAACAGGGCTTAGAGAGGGTGAAAGGTCATCATTATGTAAGACAGTTACCCACTTTGGGCAGTTTAATAGGTAAGTGGGGCCACTGGGAATTAATCTCTTAAACTGTTTGAAGTCAGTGTCTTTTCTACTTGCAAAAACTATTACTCAACTGGTAATTATCAAGCACCCGACAAATGCCAGGCACTGGCCTGAGCATTGAGGCTGCCAAGATGAACAAATCATCGTCCGTCCCATCCCTGCCTTCAGTAGGCTCAAAGTCAACTTCAGAAAGCAGACACGTGAATGAATAGGGGGGAAAAAAGCTAATGTCCATGTGTATGGTTGTGTTAGTTCAATGGGACCACCAAAGAGTGACATTTGAGTGAGTCTGCACACTAGGTATATAACTCCAAAGAAAATTTTTTACCATGTATTATTTCTGTGTAAAAACCATATTCTTGTGCTGACAGTGCTACACTTAGAGCCTAAAAGGTAGGATTATTTCACATGTGCAGTAAAAATAACAGAAATGCTGGATCAATGCTCTCCCACCTCTGCTGCTCAAATGATTTGTGAAAGGGAAATATTAAAGATGTCTGGAAGCAATTCTTTTACATCTCTTAACCAAGTTACCTTATTGGTGAGGCCTTTCCTGACCACACTATTTAAAACAACAAGTCCTCTCTCCCCACACCCACCTCCCACTTGGCATGCCCTACCTCACCTCCCAGATTTATTTTTCTTCATAACACTTAGCCCCATCTGACGTACTATATATTTTACTTGTTTATTTGTTTTTAAATCCTTCTAGCACTATAAACATAAGCTCTATGAATGCAGGATTTTTGTGTTTGTCCTCTGGTGTACTCCCCAACTCCTAAGATTTTGTCTCTCATCGAACAGAGGCTAAAAAAAGCATTTGATGAATTAATGAATGAGTGGATAGATGGATGAAGAAATGAATAAAATAAAAGTTGTAAAGTTTATCCTTCAAAATGTATATACTTGTTGAATACGTATTATAATATTTTTAGTTTGTTTTAGTACTGTACATAAGCTTTTAATGAACACCTTGGCATACAGGTTCCCGCCAACTTTCTAGACTTAATAGGATATGTCTGTATTCATAATAAGAACTTGGTATCTCTTCCAGAACATTCTGGGGGCAATATTTCTCTTATTTCCCTAATATAAATTCTGTCCAACCCATTAAAAGTCAAGACTGGACAAATGACAAGTTTGATTGCCCTTCATGTATATGCAAACACTTTTTATCTTGTTAACTCTTGTTACTGAATGGTAAATATATTGCTTAGAACCAAATAGCCTAGATTAACTAAACAAGTTTCTTGGATCAAATCTAAAATTATTTAACTGATCTGATTTTTCTTTTTAATTTTTTTAATGCTTATTTTTGAGAGAGAGAGAGAGAGAGCATGAGCAGTAGAGGGGCAGAGAGAGAGGGAGACACAGAATCAGCAACAGGCTCCAGGCTCTGAAGGGTCAGCACAGAGCCTGACACAGGGCTCAAACTCTCAGATTGCAAGATCATGACCTGAGCTGAAGTGGGATACTTAACCAACTGAGCTACCCAGTCACCCCATTTAGCTGATCTACTTGAGGAAGGTATTACCCCTCCATAAGGAATTAGAAAGAAATGACATGGTACCAAAGTCCTGTCATTGTGTTTGGAATTATATTTGTGATCTGCAAGGAAGCCAGCACAGGCAGGCCAGGCTCTCCAATTACAATCTGTTTCTGCAATCAGGAGATGTGTCTGTGTCCCTGCTTAGCATTCTGTCACCTGCACATGTACCTGAGATCTCATTTCATATGTGTGACTATTAGTGTGTCTGCAACTGCTTTTTTAAAAGTAGAGCTTCTATATTATAAAAACAACATATATTCGTCATTGAAAATAGGACAGGAAGGAAAAAGAAGGAAAAAAAGTTGCCCACAATCTCATCACCTAAAGAGAACTCTTGTTAATACCATAGCATGTTCCTTTTAGTTTTTCTAGGCATATTTATTCTGGCAAGTTTTGTCTGTAATCTCCAATAGTTTAAATAAATACTTACCTACTGGTTTCACACAGATAGGCATCCAGGTCTGCAAGAATGTTAAGGGTAGTTGTCATTATTGGAAAATGCACTGAGGATGCAGTCTGCAAAACTGGTTTATCCAACTTGAATAATAAGCGCTTTGCAGAACCTGATAATAGAACATAAAGAAATCCGCAGATAGAGTTAAGTAATAGAAACCCAAAGAATCCACGTTGTGTTAAAGCATTTCCAAAAGCTTTGAGTTATAGGTGGTTTTTCAGATTCTGTCTATCTCAAAGTCAATTAAAAATATTCAAAATATTTATTTGGTGACATGGTATGTTTTAAATCAAGTAGCTTCTTTGAAAAAATTCAGCCTATTAAAGTCCTGCAAATGTGGCAAAAACCAAAATTTATACACATAATGTAAAATACTAATTTAGTCCAAATACACTTCTATCATTGGAGTACTCATTAAGAATTTCCAACACTGACCTTGGAATGTTAGTAAATCTCTAAAACAGTTTGTTGTGGTGATCATCAAGCTCTGGCTCTAAATCATTCCTGACTGTCTCAATGTGAATGTCAATGTTATTTTAGTCCAGGTTGTTTAGTCTCCCAATGGTTTGGGACTTGCTTTAGTGTTGATAGGTACTCTCTGCCTGCAATGAAAATTATTGCTCCCCAGAATACACACTTTCTCACAAGTTTGAAAAGGACACAATAAAGCCAAAATTTCCCCAGGGCTTGAATTACTTCTATGAGACAAGTTCTCACTTCAAAAAGGCAACAGAATTCTGTTGGGTGTGATTCCAAAGGCTATGATGTATGCATGCAGCAAAAAGGCTTTCATTTACATGAAAGCCTCTGTCTTCAACAAATCTTTGTGAGGTTGCCTAGGACAATAAGAACTATGCTCCCAGTTTTAGAAACAGTAAAAAGGAGCCAACTCCATGCAGCTAGCCATTAACAGACATAAATTAGCACCTCAGCCTCTTGACTCAGAACCTTTAGGGTCTTTAAAAATTGGACTTCAATGTTAGATAAGCAAAAGTGGGGTAGTTTTACTCACCTCTGAGTAAAATGCCAATATTGCTGCTTACTTTACTGGACTGTAGAAGGAGTTACAGAGGTAATGGAAAATATACCCACCGAATGTCCTGTAAAACACCGGGTGCTCAGGGAATGTGTTTCCCTCTGCCCACACTACCTCTTCCCTTCCAATAGTTAAAGGTCTTTAAGTTGAGGACGTAGCTGAAGTACAGGACCAATATGATTGAAGTGACAGGATGAGAGATGTTAAGTTAGAGAAGAAAAAAGGAAATAGGAGAAAAGACATTGTGACACCAGCGCTTCTAGGAGTGGGGCAGGTGGCCTCATCAGCAATGGAATCCTATTCCCAAAAGTTCTTGGGCCAAAGTAAAGTAATGACTGTCAGAGATGTTGTAGGCTTCATTCCCAGAAGGTGTCTAGGAAGCATGCCAAAATGACAACAAAGGTTGCTCCTGGCTCCAGGATTGCAGGATTTATAAGGTGAAATATTCTATCTGGTAAAAATTTCATAAATAGTTTTGAAATGATGTTGGCCATGTTAGAACTTCCAAAGATAGTCTTGTCTATAGCATTATCTCTAATGCAATAAAAAACTAACAAAAAACCTTAAAGACTCTTCCCTCCTAATGGCAGATATTGTCTTTATATAGAAATGACCACAAATATGTCTTGGCTATTATAGGACCTTGATATGGAAATAAGGAAGTTTCTCTAAATGCCTAAAACCTTAGAGAAAATGAGTTGTAATTATTAGAAACTTCTAAACCTTCAGGATTAAGAACTAACTCATCCCAGCCTTCAATCCTGGCCACATTCACGCTGAATCTCCCTTTCTCACCACAGACACGGTATTCAAAAGGTGCTGTGATTGTATTCTCTGAGACTCCATAGGAGAATCAAGACTATTAAGTTCAGTAAGAGGAGTGATAACAAAACCCTGAAATATAATGAATTTATTTGACAAATATTTACTGGGGATTTATTAGACACCAGATACTACATAAGGTACTGGAGTGGTTGGTATACAAGATTAGGGGCAAGCAGAGAAAAGGATAAATGGATGAGTGAGAAAGACATAATTCTTATCCTATACTCTAGCAAAGAATTAAACAATTACAATAAAGTATCCCACGAAGGGGAGGGGCACTACTTTAGTATAGGAGCCAAAGGAGTTTTAGCTAGGCAAAGAGTGGATGGGACTATTCCAATTATGAAAAGTTTAAAGAATTTAGAATGACTGAAGTATTGAATATGTCAAGACATGAGACTAAGAAGTCCATAGGAGTAGCTTATGAACAGTATTTGTAAGTTATGTGAAGGAGAATGAGCTTTATCTGAAAGGCAATGTGAAACCATTGTTTCAAAGATGAATAAGAGAGCACTGTGATCCTATCTAGATTTAAAAAAAAAATTTTTTTGTTTATTGTTTATTTAGTTTTGAGAGAGAGATGAGAGAGAGAAAGAGCACCAGCAGGAGAGGGGCAGAGAGAGACAAAGATACAGAATCCAAAGCAGGCTCTAGGCTCTGAGTGTCAGCACGGAACCCAATGTGGGGCTGACACCCATGAACTATGAGGTCATGACCTGACCTGAAGTCGGACACTCATCCAACTGAGCCACCTAGTTGCCCCTAAATTTTTTAAAAGATCCCTCCAGCTGCACTGTGGAAAAGAGATTAGAAGAGACATACGCTGATGATGTGGAAACCAGTTAGGAGGCGATTATAACCATCCAGGCGAGAGATGATTGTTATCTAAACCAGTGTGCGGCAATAGAGATGGAGAGGGGTGGTTGTTACAGAATATAATTTGAAGATAGACACAACAAGAATTGCTGATCCAATGCCTTTGGGGAATGAGCAGAAAGGAGGAATCAGGGATAAGTCTCAGGTTTCTAGCTAAACATTTGGTTGGGTTATGGAGCCATTCCCTTGAGATTAGGACACTGAGGGGAAGGGGAAGGAGTAGGAAGTTCATGGTGGACAAATGATGAGTTCACTTTCAGATGTGTTGAGTTAGAGCTGTCTGAGATGTCCAAAGGGAAATGTTGAGTTAGCTTCTGGATACCTATTACAGACTTCTGATTTGACACCTGAGCATATTTAAGTGCTAAAAATCAGCTGGAGAGGAAAATTTAAGGAACAGGAGATAAAAATTTTAACCTACATAACAATGATCCAGAGAGGACAGAAATGATGGAGCCATGCACTGGTGGAGGGATTTACCTTGGATAATGTCGCAGGTCAGCTTTTTCATTGTAACAGCAGGAAAGAGGGGAAAATGGGTAGAGATATAGGTAGATTTGTCCTTTTGATAGCAGGAAATCAAGGAAGTTTCTGTCTAATCACTTCTATTTACTCTAAAAAGAAGGAGACAAGGTCATCTGCTAGAAGGTCTGAGGTTTATCAAGAGGAAAAAATATGCAACAGATGTTGTAAAGCACAGAAGAAAGAAACCAGAATTATTGGGCTATTTCCCATTATTTCCATTGAGAAGGCTGATGTTTCTCTTCTGGAGTTTGTTTTGAGAGTTTAGTGTTCCTTGTTCTGTGGGTGACATCATTCGTGCCACGTTTCTGAAATTATCTAACTTTTCTGGAACAACTTATGTGGCAAGTTTATTCTTTATGGAGCAGGCACTTCTGAGTTAATGCTGTTACAGTCCAGTCACATGTGGTTTTCATAACTCAGAGCTAAAGCATGGCTGGCATTTGCTAGGTAGTTTCCACACAGGGGCGTGTATCCCTTCTCCTATTTTACCTAGCTTTGCTTTAAATGGTGAAGAAGAAGACAGATACTATTGGAAGTGAAATAATAAAGAAATAATTTGTCTCTCACCCTTTGACTTGACCCAGGACACTGCATTCTGGGCCACTATAGCCTCAGCCACCTTTCCCACGTCCTCTCCCTTCCCAGTAGGGATTTCTGTATCTCTGCCCCACCATGTACATACACCAATGCCCTCATTACCTGTTATCTTTAAAAAGGTCATAAATAACAAAATACATTACTGTTTCTTCTCATTCACTCTTCATATTTGGTGTCCTTTGCTTATTTCTGCATTGGTCTTCTTTTAACTTTAATTTTCCTTCTCATTGTTTTCAACATTACCTCTCAGCTCTTTGAATTTCTCTTTCTACCTTATTTCCTCCAATCACTTACTCTTTATCATCATACTCTCTCAATAGTCGCACTGTCATCACTGTCAAAGTTGATTCTATCACAAACCAACCCAGATAGTACGTACCAAGGAAATAAGCCCAGTGCTTACAGCAAAGTTATAACATTTTAAATGGGCCATCATGATAACCCAGAGAATAAAGCATCTCACATTTACAGATAGTGGAGCAATAATCCCAAAGATTATTTATCGATGACATATGGAGTGAGCAGCCCTGGAAAATAGTGTTTTTCTCAACTCTAAAAGTAATTTTTTTCATTTTTTTGCATTGGACAGATTTACCTAATGTGATAATGAGGTCTTCCTGGGTTTTAAATTGTTGTTGTTGTTGATTTTTCTCTTGCAAAGAGCTTTTTCTAAATCAATAGGGCATTAATAATCAATGTCGTCGTGGGGCATCTGGGTTTATCAGTCAGTTGAGCATCCAACTTCGGCTCAGGTCATGATCTCATGGTTCATGAGTTTGAGCCCGGCATCAGGCTCTGTGCTGACAGCCTGCTTCAGATTCTGTGTCTCCCTTTCTCTCTGTTCCTCCCCTGCTCTGTCTCTCGAAATAAATAAAAATGTTAAAAATTTTTTTTCAAATAAGTAATCACTGTTGTTGTGGATATTAGAAAACAAAGTAATAATAGTTTCTTCAAATAATACTTGTTGGTGGCATACAATATGATACATGTAATGTTGGGAAAATTACCTATATTATAGTTAAATCTTATAACAAAATATTTTGTTAAAGTAAAATGTCATTCTCCCAGTTCAGAGATGAGGA
Source organism: Crocuta crocuta (assembly GCF_008692635.1). NCBI lineage: Eukaryota > Metazoa > Chordata > Mammalia > Carnivora > Hyaenidae > Crocuta > Crocuta crocuta. Next base: position 1,623,068 of record NW_027531626.1, on the reverse strand, counting down.
AACGGAGGTCCAGAAAGGTTAAATTACTTGTCCATGCCATGTTACTAGTTAACTGGCAAAGCCAGGTCTGTCTGACTCTGAAAATTTGTATTTTTTTCTACTACCCACACAAATTTTAGCTGTGTTAAGGCTTGCCTATTAGGTCAATTTCTAGGCATTGCCTAGGACAAATGTGTACTATGCCCTCTGCTTAGTTTCTAAGCATTCGATCACTGGCTCTATTGTCTGAAGATGAATGTCCATCAGTATTACAGCAACTTGGCAATTCAGGGACTCACTGGTACCAAATACTGAACGGAAGTCAATAACCAGCTCAGAGCTCATTCCACAAGGCCTCCTTGTAGTTCCAGTTAACAATTAAGTAATAAGGTTAAGCTGCATTTTATTTATTTTTTTCTTGGTTACTGGTATTTACTATTGGCAATCAAACAAACATACAGCCATCTGACAGGAGTTAAATGAGAAATGAGAATCTTGAAGAAGTTCTAGCAATAAATACAAAATTCCAAAGTCCAACTGAGCAGGTATTTTCCTGGCATTTGGCTGAAGCTAAACACAGAAGAGAACTGATACATACACATATTAGACATTTGCAATCAGATGGTTTCCAGATGAACACATTCAACTCTGTGGAAAGATTATGACCTACCACGGCAACTCTAGTGTTCAAATTGTAAATAATATCCAAAAAGAAGATTCAGAACTAGAAAATGTTTAGCCTAGAAGTTAAAATTTTAAACTTTGGGAAAACAGCTTTTGTGAAGATCAATGTTTTCTTCTCAAGATGCAAGCATTATATTCATAAGAATCTCATCTATGGCACTAATGCTCTGGAAGGACCAGTTTCCAAATCTGCTCAAATAAAGTCTCCATCCCTCACCCTTTGACTGTTCATTTACTCCAGAGTGAGCCTGATGATGATGATGTTGGTGGAAAAGGAGGAAGTCATTGTTTAGGATGCTATCTGGGTCATCACTGTGCTGAGTGCTTTACCCATTTAAATATGGGAGGTCAGTATTCTCCCGAGTAATCCACCAATAAATAAAACACAGCTAAACACTGTAGCTTAATTGTTACCAAAATTGTTGCCGAAAAAAGGCCCTGTGGGATGAGCTGTGAGCTGGTTCAGTACTTGGTACCAGCACTAAGAGGCTCATGCCTGCATGCCCACCAGACGCAGGAAGAGATTTTCATTAACCGGCACGACTAAATAAAACTCTTACAGAACCAGCCACTGGGCCCAGATGACAATCTCAGGGGTTTTTAGCTACACAAAGGAGGATGAAGATACTATACAGAAAGCCTCTAAGAAGCAAAAGAATGTGAACAGAAGACACAGCCAGCAGTATAATCTGTTTCACAGGAATGTAGCAAGAACCACCAACATACTGGAAGACTGACTTCAAAAGTATGTCCGTGCTTACACAAAGGCTTTTTTTAGTTGAGCAAAAAAAAAAAGAAAATAAGGCCAATGGTTAAATATCCACTAAACATTAAGCACTATGATATGGGCTGGAAGTGTAAAGAGCCCCCCCTCTTTTTTTTTAAGTTTATTCATTTAAAAAAAATTTTTTTAATGTTTATTTATTTTTGAGAGAGAGACAGAATGTGTGCAGGGGAGGGTCAGAGAGAGAGGGAGATACAGAATCTGAAACAGGCTCCAGGCTCTGAGCTGTCAGCACGGAGCCTGACGTGGGGCTTGAACCCCAAGCCGTGAGATCATGACCTGAGCCCAAGTCAGACACTTAACCGACTGAGCCACCCAGGTGCCCCAAGTTTATTCATTTTTGAGAGAGAGAGAGAGAGAGAGAGAGAGAGAGAACGGGGGAAGGATAGAAAGAGAGAGAGAAACACAGAACCTGAAGCAGGCTCCAGGCTCTGAGCTGTCAGCACAGAGCCCACTATGGGGCTCGAACACACAAACCATGAGATCATGCCCTGAGCCAAAATCAAGAGTACAACACTTAACTCACTGATCTACCCAGATGCTCCATAAACTGGTTATTGTAAAACAAGGATCCCATTATATCCAGTGTCAGAGAAACATGCCCAGGGCATTATGGGAGCACAAATGTGGGATCAAACTTAACCAAAGAGATCTGGGAAGGCTTCCTGAACAAGACTTCTGGGAGTATTAAGTTTTATGGGTCACAAAACTAGAACAGAAAATACCAGCTAAATTCAGTGGTATCAGACAGCAAGTAGCCAGAAATATCTGAGCTTGATTCCAGAATTGGACAGAACATTGATATCATCAACCTGTTATCAAGAAACTTACCCTCAGGGAACCTGGGTGGTTCAGTCAAAGCTTCTTACTCTTGGTTTCAGCTTGGGGCATGATCTCATGGTTGGTGAGCACAAGCCCCATGTCAGGCTCTGTGCTGATAGTGCAGAGCCTGCTTGGCATCCTCTCTCCCCTATCTCCCTGCCCGTTCCCCACTTGTGCACTCTCTCTTTCTCTCTCTCTTTCAGAATAAATTTAAAAAATTAAAAGAAAACTTTCCCTCACCGAAAACACACACACACATACATGACAGTACTTAGAACAAGAGCTGATGACAGTAAAATGATTGGGGTCAGGTAGCAATGCACAGAGTCATGAACTATCATTGGATTTGTCAAAAAGCAGAAGTAAATGGATATATTGTAAAAAGCATTTAGGCTGTACAATGCTGCTTTATTAGTACAGTATCAATTTTATTATTTACCATTGACAGTGATAAGCTTTAAAAACTAAATTTCTTACACTTTCTAATGCTAACTTTTGTATACACATGCAGACTCACATGAAGAGGTAATATTAATTTCTCCTTTGTAGATGAAACTGTGCTATGTTATTATCTAAATGAAAAGATTTTGCTCCTGCTTAGAAACCGGTATGTTCATAGTACTCTTTTGTGTGCTGCTAAAGTCTCAGTTTACAATTACTTCTGAATTGGAGCTAGACCCTTTATTGAAACCAATTAAAAGTAAAGTATAGGAACAAAATACATTTTTAAAATTAATACTGTACCCTCCATTGAACATATATAGCCTGAAGGCCATGATTAGAAGGTTCCACTTAATGACTTTGTCATTTTCTATGATTTCAGGTGTTTCTCCTATGGCAAATGTTTCTCCCTTTCTCTAACAGGAAAACAAACCTCAGATGTGGTGTTCTCTCTCTTCTTCTCATATGAGGCATTAACTAATTTCACCTCATTCCTGAAAAGAAATCACTGTACATACCAACAGAAGAGAAAATACTAGTGACTAAGAAATGTCAGTGGCATCTGAGGTCACATTTAACTTTTCTAAGGCTTGCTTTCATCATCCTTAACACAAAATAATATTACTCTGCCTTCCTCATCAGAACAAAAAAAAGGGCCCATTTAAAAAAGACTTTAGAAGCATCAAACACAATGATAAAAAAAAAAGGGGGGGAGTCTTAAAATTACAAAATGTTCCCAACTATATTTGTAAAGTGATTTTTGGAATGTAGAGTGTATTTCATTATTAGAACAACATTATAGGTGGATTAATAGCATATTACATACAGAAGATAAGGAGGTTGGGGTATTTATCAAAATGCTGAAAAGAACTTTTAGAATTCTCACGGAGTTTAGAGGTTGATAGTACTAGTTTGTGAATATACCAAACTACCCTTTGGAAATTGTTTAACTCCAAGAAACATGAATCAGACGGGTATTTTTCTCTTATTAGTGGATCTAGAGAGACCCAGGAAGAGGGGAAAAAAGAGGGAGAGGACGATGGCTTTTCACAAAGTCACAATTAAAGAGCTGGAGGAGGCAAAGGACTGGAAACAAGGATTTTGTTGATATACTTATAAAAAGGGAAAATTAACGAATTAGAGCTAAAATACTAGCAGTTTAAATAAATACGAGGTATCTTTCCTGGCCAAAAACAGAAACAAACAAACAAACAAAAAAACCCCACCTGCTCCCTACTGGCCACCTCTCCTATGTCTCTCATCCTTCACAGCCAGGTAGTTTGCTGGAATGATTCCATCCCCTCTTCAGACCACCCAAATCAAACTCTGTCCAGTTCTCCCTTTATTCCCCACTCCCACACTTCACCAAAACTACTCTGGCAGAAGACACCATATTTACACTAAGGCTCGGCAGCCTTGTGTTACCTCTTGACCACACTCCCCCTGAAATTCTTCCCTTGGATGGTTTTCCTGGCAACTTCTCTTCCCTAGTTTTACTCCTGTGCCTCTGGTCACACCTCAGTCACACAGAGACTCCTTTCTTAATGCTGGGGGTCCACAGGTATCCATGCATGGACTTTTCTTCTCATCTCAGACCCTCCATGCTAAACTCACCCACACTCATGGCTTCAACTACCACCTCCATGTTGGTAACCACAAAGGAAACTGAGGCCAGATGCATGGTGTACTGTAGAGGACAGAGAGTGGAGGCTGCAGATAGGCAGACCTGGGATCATGTCCCAGCCCTGGCACTTAATTGGGGGTGCCTTTGAGGAAGTTTTACTTAGCTCACGGGTAGGCTTTCATCCCTTACCACGGCACATTGCTAGTGAAGGTATGAAATGATACAGCTTTGGAAAACAATTTGGCAGTTCCTCAAAAACTTAAACAGAGAATTACCGTATGATTCAGTAAATTCATCCCTAGGTATATACCTGAAAGAATTGAAAACTTACGTCCAGAGGCACCTGGGTGGCTCAGTCATTAAGCATCCGACTCTTGATTTCAACTCAGGTCATGATCTCATGGCTTGTGAGTTTGAGCTCCACATCTGCCTCTGCATTGATAACACAAAGCCTACTTGGGCTTCTCTCTCTGTCTCTCTCTGCTCCTCCTCTGCTAGCATGTGTGTTTTCTCTCTCTCTCTCTCTCTCTCTCATTTTCTCTCACAAAATAAATAAATGAACCTTGAAAAAAAAAACTATATCCAAATAAAAGCTGGTACACAAGTGTTCAGCAAGTACTAATCACTATAGCCCAAAAGTTGGAACAACCCAAACATCTGCGAATGGCTAAATAGACCAACAAAATGAAGTATATCAATGTGATGGAATTTTATTCAGCCACAAAAAATAAAATACTGATACATGCCACTACATGGATATACCTTGAAAACATGATGCCACGTGAAAAAAATCAGACCTCACCCCCCCCAAAAAAAGTGAGATCACAAAACAAGCCGTATATTATATAATTTTCCATTGAGATGAAATGGCCAGAATAGGCATATTCATAGAGAAAGAAAGTAAATTAGGGCTTCCAGGGGCTAAGGGAAGGGAGGCATTAAGAGTGACTACCATGAGTTCAGGGTTTCTTTTTGGGGTGATGAAAATGTTCTGAAGTTTGATAATGGCGGTTGCTTTATAACCTTGTGACTATATGAAAAATCATTAAACTCTACAACTAAGAAGGAGAGAGTCTGATAGTATGTGAGTTATACTTCAATTGTAATTTATTAGTTAATTAAATACTATGTCCTCTTCACCCTCCTACTAAACTGTCTTATTTCCTTCTGATGTATGGCTCCACCTGCCCCAGTATTCCATGCCGGACACTAGGGACTCATCCGAGATTTCCCAGCTCCTCCTTTCCCCTTCCCTCCACACACATGTCTGATCCTCTACCTCCCAAATGCTTCTCATCTGCTTCTGATGAGAAGCCCCCACCCTGTTCCTCTCCACTTCCGCTCCTGGGTTGAGGCTGCCATTACCTCTCCCCTGCTCCACTACAGTGTGCATCGTTGAGACTTTTCTAGATTGACTCTCCATTCTTCTAGAATGTTATATTACTAAAAAATGAACTTTTCTATGTGCGATGGACTGAATGTTTGTGTCCCCCCCCATTCTTATGTTGAAACCCCAATTCCCAGCATGATGGTATCTGGAGATGGGGCCTTTGGGAGATAATTATTAGGTCATGAACATGGTTTGTTGTCTAAGCCAGCCAGTCTATGGTATTTTTGTTACAGCAGCCTGCACTGACCAGGACATCATGCTTTGCACATATTGTTTCTTTTTTAGAGTGTTTCCCTTCCCCTCAGAAAGTCTGTTTGGCAATCACACACTCACTTCTTAAATGCATACTTAAATTCTTCTCCTCCCTCCCAGCTCCTCCAGCCAGACTTTGGCACTCAGCTTACTGACTTCCTTTAGGCTTTGTATGATTTATGTTACCAAGTGGTTCTGTCTCCCCAGTAGTTTCTTAAGAACCAGACTGTGTCTTTTGTCTTTCTAGCTCTAGACCCAGAAGTATGTCTGATATCTGTATATGGTTATCTTTCTCTACCACCTTCTTCTTCCAACATGATCTGCAAACTTCAGATTTCTTTTCCACTGTTTTTCTCGAATCTTATTTTCATCTTGAATTTTTTTTTATTCAATGAATTTACTCCTCTTATATTAACATGCTCATGATAGAATTTCAAGACACGCTTCCAGAGTTTTTATTACAGATTTAGGTTATAGAGAATAAAAATACACTGAAAACTTCTTCCAGTCATTTTATCATTTAGTTAATAAACACTATTTCTGTGCCAGACACTGTGATTAACACCATGGCAGAGGTACAAGATTATATCAGGCACAGACTGTGATCTCAGAGGCCTTAGAATCTAAAGACAGGGGCATAGGGGCACCTGGGTGGCTCAGTCGGTTAAGCATCCGACTTCAGCAAGGGTCTTGTGAGTTTGGGCCCCGCGATGGGCTCTGTGCTGGCAGCTCAGAACCTGGAGCCTATTTCAGATATTGTTTCTCTCTCTCTCTCTCTCTGCCTTTCCCCCAATCATGCTCTCTTTCTGTCTCTCTGTCAAAAATAAATAAACATTAAAAAATAAAAATAAAATACATAAAGTGGCATAAAATGAACAGAAATTACAATACAGGGCATTATGAAAGAGTCACGAGAGAAGTAAAAACTTCTGACTCATAGACTCAAGTTGTGTCTTAAAGCATGAGTAGGGCTGCACTGAGTGGAGAAAAGAAGGAGAAACCACATGCAAAGAAAATGACACTGTCAAAGGCAGAGAGGCGTGGAGAGGCAGGGATACTAACAGAACGGGGAGCTCTTAAAACGAGATTTAAATTACACATGTGTTCGTTCTTTCACTCAGTCAACACTGAAAAGGGGAGAAAAGGACTGTCATGCTCTAAGCATCACAACTAAAAGCCACTGGGAAGGTCCATGTGATACAATCCAATGCAGCCCTTTTCTGGGTCCATGCAGGCTTTACGCGTTTTAGTCATTTAATGAGTTCTGAGTATGGCTTGACTGATGATGAAAAGCCTGGACTCTAGAGCCAAACCACTGACACCGAATTCGATTCTTGTGTCTTCTAGTATGCGGCCTTTGGCAAATTATGTAAGCTTTATGGTGTCTCAGTACCTTTACCTATACAGTTGGATAGTAATAGTTTCTATGTTGTAGGGTTGTTATGAGAATTAAATGAGCTAATACAGGTTAAGTGTGGATTAACTGGAACATAGCACATTCTTGGTAAGGGTTAGCTACTATTATTTTTTCCCTGGTAAATGGCCAGAAGTGCTAACTACAGAATAAAATGATTCCTATTTATATCATTTCTCTCAAAGTTATAAGCCAAATATATTTTATATGCATATACTCATTTGGCAAAAGAAAGGAAGAAATGAGAGAGAGAGAGAGAGAGAGAGAGAAATGAAGAAATGAGGGGGAAAGGCAGCATAGGCTGGAAATCTGAATTATGAAATGAGAACTAGTTTAAATCCCATTTCTACCAATTGTACCTTAGTCCCGTATTTTTTTTAAAGATTCCATAATCAGTGGAGCACCAGGGTGGCTCAGTCAGTTAACCATCTGCTCAACTCTTGGTTTCAGCTCAGGCTGTGATCTCACGGCTTCGTGAGTTCGAGCTCTATGTGGGGCTCTGTGCACTGACTGCGTGGAGCCTACTTGTTATTTTCCCTTTTCCCTTTCTCTCCACCCTCCCCCCAACTCATGCTCTCTCTGTCTCTCTCAAGATAAATAAACTTTTAAAAAAGGATTCCATAATCAGCTTCTTACTATGTAGAATTTATTACTTTGGGAGGATAATGTAGCTGCCTCTAGACATAAAAACCAACTTATTCATATTCACCTATTTATATTTTTATCAATCAATTATAATCTATTTTTTAAAGAAATATCTATCAAGCATATAAGATAGGTAATTACAGGGATACAGAGACACATACATGTCCCCAAAGAAGTTAAAGAGAAGTTAAAGAGCAGTAGATACATATAGAAATGTAGTAGTATTTCATATATACCAAAAAGTCATGAATATGGCCCAAGTCTTGACATTGAACTCATTCTTCTCCAGAATGGGAATAAATGCATGTCAGGTTATCAAAACCCATAAAAACAGTTCTTCAGATTAGATAGAAGACAAAAACATTTTCACCCAAAGTTCTGCTGATGGATCTACTGGTCACAACAAGGATGTTAAAGAGTTGAAATAGTAAGTGAAACCTAGCCAGGCACTAAAATTAGAACGAGAGCCTTGTTGGCTTCTGTGGTAATTTGTGGGGATTTCACAAGTCTTCATGTTCACACAGTTTTAACCCCTGGCCAATCTTTATCTCACCACAAGATCTCATATTTTCAACAATTCTAATCTCTAGTCTAAGAACCAGGGCACGTACTTATTTAACTATCCTACTACTCTTCGACTATGAAGCACAGAAAACCCGAGTTTTTACCAAACATCTAGGTAATGAGATATTTCCTCAATACTCAAAGCAATGCTAATTAATTATTGCTTTCTTAAAATAGAAAAATATAATTGAAGATGTTTAGAGGCGCCTGGGTGGCTCAGTCAGTTGAGCATCCGACTCTTGATTTCGGCTCAGGTCATGATCTCATGTTTGGTGCAATTGAGCCCCACATCAGGCTCCTCGTTGACAGCGTGGAGTCTGCTTGGGATTCTCTCACTGCCCCTCCCCTGCTTGTGCACGCATACAGGTGCATGTGTGCTCTCTTACTCTCTCTCTCTAAATAAATAAATAAACTTTAAAAAGAGAGAAAATGTTTAAACCTCTCATTAATTTATCACTATATAGTAATACCTGGTTTGGGAGATAAAGGGGAAAAGCCACCATAAAGCCATCATTACTAGGAAGAAAAATACAATTAAGGCAGGATCTAGACTGAAAAATGAAGGAACACTCAAGACCCAAAATGTGTTACATTCAGGCATCTAAAGCAGTGTCAATGGAGCCCGTTTTCTAAAAGTGGTTTTGGTTCTCAGGCATTATAGTGTTTTTTTCAAAATTTAGTTTTGCTTTTGCATAAGGGAGTCTTGCCTTTGATAATGTGCTGTCTACAAGGTGCCAAACATCTATTTATAAAAATGAGAAAACTGTTTATGTCATCTAGATGCATCCAAATCTCCACATCTTTGTGGTAATACACGGCAATCTAAATCATCCCAATGAGTCTTTTATTGAGAACCCTGTTTACGGCAAGATGACTGAAGAGATACCGTATGTTGGACATCAATAACATCTCGATACAGAGATGTTTTCGTGGGTCCTGATACAACATCGTACTTCCCATAAAATCTAAGGAAGCCTGGATCTGATGCTATAGCAGTTAGATATAAAAGTACAGTGGCTGCTTAAACATTATATTGTTCTCAAATGCCCTTTTGACATTTTTCTCTTTATCTAAGCACACCTATTTAAAGACAAATCTTGAACCACAAGTCTTAGTTTTTTTCCCTCCAAATTGAAGATGGTGCAAATTAAGTTCTTCCATATTACAGATTATAAAATGGTGACCTCTTGGACAGAGAGCTGGCCCACTGATGTTATTTTGTTGTTGTTGTTAGGCCCACGTAGGATTGGCTCTCACAAAGTCTCAAAATCTTTGCATTATTTGCAAAATCTACAAATTCAGACTTTCACTTTTTAAAAAGCCAGTTTTCTAGATTCTGGTGGAAAAATCATATCTGCCTCATGAGACAACATCTGGCTGGAGCTGTGTAGCAACTGCCTTCAAGTTCCCTGAAGTTCCAACTACCCTCTATTGTTTCCCCAACTGAGGTCAAGGGTCGTTGCCATTTATCATCCCACCGTGTGCCTTTTCTTTTTAGTAGATTTGTAAGGAAGGTGAAATATCATTTGCCCTGGATGGAAAGAGAATTTTCCTTACCCTCAATCTACTTCATTCACTGCAGTCTTTTCTCGGCCCTGTAGACATTTACATTTGTGAGCCCCAAATTCAGACACATCAGGCTCCCTCTTGACATTACAGATGTTAAGCAAAAGCTAAGAAGGATTCTTCATTGTGCAGGTCTTCAGAATGTTACTACTCGTGGATTGAACAAAGACGACACACAGCTACTATGCCTTCTGGCATATTTTCATTCAAAAAGTAGGTTCAGATCACGAGACAAACCTCACCTCCTGCCCAAGCAAGGAAATAAGTTTGAGAATTCCTACAGCATTTGTCAGGGTTGCTTTGGCTAACAGATTATTATTTATTTCCATTTATAACATGCTTACAATGTCTAGATTACATCCAAGTTTTGCAATTCCCTCAGATTTCTGTGTTTTCCTTTTGCAGAAAAATTCTCATAAAATAGATGTTCACTAATGATTCCCAAATAGCATGGGACTTGCTGCCAATGCCCTCTCAACACTTTACTTCGTAGATTCTGTAAAGATTAAGGGAAAACAGAACGTATACTGTGGTAATCTATATAAAAAAAAGTGTACCTACCCTTGCTTAGAGGAGAATACATTTTTACATTCCTCACATTACAGTGACTATCTAGTTTCACTCTCCCCCACTTCCTCCCTGTGTTGCTTTGGATCTGTTGACTACAACTAGTTAACAGTTTATTCCTCCATGTCAGGTTTGAGTAACACACAGGTACTCATCACTGTGGGCTTTTCAGGATAGCTTCCTGTGGATAATTTCCAGCACTGAGATCATGACTCACTTGGGTAACTGGAGACTATACCAGTTGAGCTGGTATTCGTCCTTTGTTGCTGTTTATTGCTCTAAAAGGAGAAACCAGAAACC
>NW_027531626.1:1562717-1611965 GCF_008692635.1 Crocuta crocuta | reverse complement strand
TACTGGTCAGAGCAGCTGCAAGGACTGGTCTCTAAACATCTGATTTCATCATCTTGCTCATTCAATCTTCTGATAGTGCCTTTTTTGTCCACTACAGAGAAACCCTGTAGTTCTAGAAGAGAAAGAGATTGTGGAACAGAAGAGACAGACAGCATTTCTACTTTTCAAGGGGACCTTTTATACACCAGGTAAACAACCTCACTTTCTAAAGGAGAGCCTCAAGGCCAAAATGATAACATAATCTGCCCAAGTGTAAACAGTGAGTTCATGGAAAAAAGGGAAGTACATCATCACAGTGAGCTCCCAGAGAATCCAGTCTCATACTGGGGTCCCTGGGGCATAAAAAGTACATGTGTCAGAAAGACGATTTTGAACTAATCCATCTGCTTTAAAAAGTATGGCTTTGCTGACATGAAGCAGACCTTTGGCCACCTAGACTTGGAGAAACGAAGCAGCTATAAGCTGTCTGTCAAGGAATTCCTACTCAGCAATCTAATTTTAAGGGAATTTGGCTCTTTGACTTTGTAAATATGATTCCAATCTCATCATCTTCCTTTGTCAAAATATTTTTGGTATTCAGAGGTCTAAGATGATAATGGAGGTTTTAGTAAGAAGCTAAAATCCCTTGTTGGTGGGCACTGAGCATCTGAGGCAGTTCTGGGGCTTACGACAAAGAAGCAGGATGACATTGTATTGACCCACAAACCACAAAAGTTCAGACATTAGTGCACTCCCATTCTCAGACTAAGGAAATTGATAATACGTGTAATCAGTACACCATCTCCAATGTGGCTGTGGGCCTGTTTAATGTCTTTCTTCAAAGGGCTTTATAGGGCAATAATCTAACTTCACTCTACAAAATAGTTCTTAAAAAGAGAGTAATAGTATTATTTCTATGTTGTAAATAAATAGGATTACAAAGAAATTAAGTAAATTTTTCAATTAGCTACTCAATCACTTCACCAATCAACATTTATTACTGATTAACTTTTTTTCTCTTTTCTTTCTGAATGATGTTTAACTATTATCTTTTAATCTACTTAAAGTATGATTCAAACAGCAAAAAAGTAAAGATATGACTTTTTTTTAGTTCATTTCTTTCATTTGAGAGAGAGAGAGAGAGAGAGAGAGAGAGAGAATGAGCAGGGGAGGGGCAGAGAAAGAGGGAAAGAAAGAATCCTAAACAGGCTCTGCAATGTCAGCACAGAGCCACAATAGGGCTTGAAGTCATGAACCTGAGCAGAAATCCAGAGTAGGATGCTTAACTGACTGAGCTACACAGGTGCCCCAAAAGAATCTGATTCTTATCTCATCAGGAAAAAAAAAATGTCTGTTTAGGCTCAGTATCCAAATAGTTCTTTACTGATTAAAAAAAATAATTACTGAACACAATACCTCTACCTTCCAGACATTATGCCAGTGCCTGGGTATCTGGTAAACAAAAGAGACCAGATCCCTGCCCAGTGGTGTGCACAGATTAGTGAGGTAAACCAACATCAGGCAAATAGAGAAATTGATATATAATTGTAAGTTTTTATAAGAGCTAGGAATGAAAAACACCCATGATGCTAAGATAATGACAAGAGTGATTATTTTAGGTGAGTAGGAAGGACAGATCTCTTTGAAGAGTTGTAACTTGGAGATTAAGTTGGCGAGAGATGTGAGAGAATGAAAGACTTGAAAAACTGTCAGGATTATAACTCCATTGACTGAGACAGAGAAGATTGGCAGGATGGAGGGAGAGGTACACTGGACGAAATCTAGAGTTTTGCTTAAGATGTGCGATAGTAGAGGGGCACCTTGGTGGCTCAGTCGGTTAAGCGTCTGACTTCGGCTCAGGTCATGATCTCACAGTTCGTGGGTTTGAGCCCCACGTCGGGCTCTGTGCTGACAGCTCAGAGCTTGGAGCCTGCTTCAGATTCTGTGTCTCCCTCTCTCTCTGCCCTCCTCCACTTGTGCTCTGTTTATCTCTGGCCCTCAAAAACAAATAAACATTAAAAGGAAAAAAAGATGTGCGATGGTGGAGGGGCACCTGGGTGGCGCAGTTGGTTGAGCATCTGACTCTTGATTGGGGCTCAGATCATTTTCCCAGGGTTGTGGGATGGAGCTGAGCATGGAGCCTGCTTGGGATTCTCTCTCTCTCTCTGTGCCCCTCTCCCCCACTCACATATTCTCTCTCTTTCTCTCCGTCCCTCTCTCCCACTCACTATCTCTCTCTTTCTCTGCTCCTCTCCCCCACTCATGCTCTCTCTGTCTCTAAAATAAAAAATAAATTTAAAAAAAAAGAATGTTAAGGTTGAGATGCCTGTGCAACTCCTGGGTGCAGGTCTCAAGAGGTAGTTAGTTATTTATACAAATATGGAAAGATTTGAGATAGAATTTAATTTTGGGAATTATCTCCATATAAACAGCATCTAAAGTCACAGCAATGGTTCAGATCACTGGAGAGGAAAGTATAAAGAGAAAGGAAAAGACAGCCCATCCTTCCACCTCAGACATTCTGACATCTAGAGGTCAGAGAAAGGAGGTGAAGCAGAGGTTCTAGAGGTCAGAGAAAGGAGGCGAAGCAGTGGTGTGTCATGAGGAGTTATCAGAGAGACAGAAGGAAAATGTTAAGCATGTTGCACCACGAGGCCAAGAGAAGAACCTGCTTATGGAACCTGAAACCATTAACTGTGTTGAATGCTACTGAGAGAGGTCAAACAGTAGAAGGATGGGAAACTCTGCTTTTTAAATTTTTGCTACAAGGAGGTCAATGGTAACCTTAACAAGAGCAGCTTTAGTAGAGCTGTGGGAAGAAGCCAGGTTGGTGTGAGCTGAAGAGTAAATGACAGATCAAGAAACAAAGACAGCAGGTGTAGAATACTAGTTTAATGACTGTCCAGAGTCGAAGAGACATTGATGTGGGGATCAAGGGACATTTTTATAAGATGAGAGACAGCTGCTGAAACATACCTATATCCAGATGGGGATTATCTTGTAGAGAAGAAGACGCTAAAGAATCAAGAGGAGGAAGGAATAACCAAGGGTCTGAGCACCTGTTGGAACAAGAATGAAGAAAGGAAGAGAACATGGTTGTAAACATAGAGTATATAACTAGCAAGGGCAAGATGAAGGCGAAGAACATAAATCAGAGACATAATCATCAGGTTGGCAGCAGGAGTTTATCTAATCCACCTGCTGCCAATACTGTCAGTTCTCCTTGAGATTTTGAAGAGGAAAGAAGGAAGCAGAGAAGTGAGCTCTCTAAGTCCCAGAGAGAGAAGTCCCAGGATGAACTGTCCTATGGCTTAGGAACTAATGATCTCTTTCCCTGCTCTCTTAAACAGCAAGGCCTCAATTCCTTTGAATATGTTTTTAGTAATTAAGTATCTGTATCCTTGCCTGCCAACATTTGATGCTCTTAGATACTGAGGAGTGCTTTTGACTTGTATGGTAAACCACTCAACTCAGCTTTCTGTGGACCTTATTCTGAAAGACTGGTCATTTTACACCCTGTTTTTGCCCTGGCACCAATGCAGTAGTATTTCATTAAGGGTGTTAGGTCCGTCACTACTTACGCTTCAACAGCAGTCATGAGACGAAATGGCACATGTAAATCATCCACAGTGTTTTCAAGGCACACTAGAGTTAGATCTGTAACTGACACATTTAAATCAAGGTTTTTCAACCTCAGTTATACAGATACTTTGGCTGGATAATTCTTTGTTGTAGGGTCCATCCCATGCACTGCAGGCTGGCTAGCAGGCATCCTTGGTCTCTATCCACTAGGTGCCAGTAGTATCCCACCCCCAACCCAAGGGACAGCCAAAACGTCGCCAGACATTGCCAAATGTCCCCAGAGGGCAAAACTGTCCCCAGTTGAAAACCACTGAAACAGGCTGTTGTCTGAACATCAAACTGGAAACTGAAAAAGGTAATCAACATCTAAATTTCTTTCTAGTATCAGAATGTCTGCTTTTTGTGTAAGCAAATGCCTGGTTATGTAACTGAATTTTTCAGTCTTCAAACGAATCCTAGACATCTTCATCAACAATAGGCATTTGAACAAATGCATCTTCTAAACATCATCTCAGCTTGATTTTTAATTCTCGAGACAATTGGCAGGATTTAACATGTCAGAACTTAATTTAGAACATTTCAAAGCCTTCTACATCTAAGCTTGTCCATCACTCTACTAACTGACATATTTTGGCCCTTGATTTATTCCTATGTTAACCATTTTCAGTTTTATTTTTGCTGTTTACCATAAGCCATGTGGAGTCTTTCTGGAGAATGTCAGGGGATTTATGAACAAAAGTACTGTTCTTTTTCCCTCAATATGTGAATCAAGAGCTCTCTTTTGTGAGACTCAGATCACCTTATTTCCTATTGCCCAAGTACTGGCTCCTCTTGAGTAATCTCAGGATGGTTCTATATAGAATGTGTTGCCTGTACTACAGGTTTTACTAATAAACCATCCACTCTGTTACACGATTCTTCTGCAGAGTTGTTACAGGCAGGCGGTGATGCTCGGCGTGAAACTGCTGGAGGTGATTTGTTCTCATACCTGCCTGATCACTTACTGGCAGACGGCGTATGCTTCTAGGTGTCAGTTTCTTCACATTCAGATTCAATTAACATTTACTGGGAAGCAGATCGCTTTGCCAAGTCAATACTTGCCGTTGCCTCAAAGGCTGTCTGGGGGTCGGGTATGGCTGCTCCATATGGCCACAACTTTTGAGGATTAAGAAGTTCCCAAACAGCTTCTCGTTTTCATAAACAACTCAGGAAGAACCAGCCATGAATTGTGTTTATCCTTCTTAGAGTCCCAGTCTTTTGGCAAAATAAGTGTATAAGTTCAATCTCTCTTGGGTAAAATATAAACTTTGCATAAACGAATTTTGGACTTCAGTTAATGATATGTATGATGAAGTACTTAGAAATGAAGTGCACTGCTGTCTGCAACTTATTTTGGGAAAAAAAAAGATGAAACAGTGGATGGATAGAAGAATGGATAAATGAATAGATGTGAAAAAGAAAATGTGATAAATGTTACTAATATTAAAACTGAATTGGTGGTATATGAATATTCACTATACAATTCTTTCAAGATTTGTTGTTTGAACATTTTCATCATATATACAGTATGTAATTCTTTCCATTATTTTAAATTTACATCTTTCAAACATTTAGTGTTTGGGGATTTAATGAGTAAGTCATGTTTATTAGCCTTTATGATTTTACAACTATTATCACATGTAAACTAAAGAGGTCTCAGCCATCAGTCTGTCTAAGTAGCTCCTCTAGCCCCTTGAACATTTCAGATGCTACTTTGGATGTTTTCTAATTTTTGTTAATGACTTTCTTAAGGTGGAACAATTAAAATTACTCCAAATGGTCCAAGTCTGAAAGCTCTGTTTGAGGGTAATAGGAAGATATTTTTGGATTTGTTTCCAAACGTCTCTGGCTAGCAAAAAACTAGGGATTCAAGGAATCCCTACACTGTATCAGTTACTGCCATATTCATGTGGTGGTTATGTAAGTTAAAACCTCCACATTTTCCTTAACTTCCTTCTCCCCTTCACCTCTATATCTAATTGATCTCAAGAACGATCAATTTACTTTTTAAGTATTCTAAAAATTCTTCCACCTCCTCCATCGCTATTGGCTTGGTTCAAATCCATCTCCGGAGTCTTCTATTGGTTTGGTATTTTTTCTATTTGACCTATTCCCCTCACTGTCTCCAGAGTTTTCTTTTCAGATTACAAATACATTCATATCACTTCTTTACTGGACAAGCCAAAAAATAGTTATGAATTCTTATTTTTTTAAGTCTATTTATTTATTTTGAGAGAGGGAACAAGCAAGGGAGGAGCAAAGAGATTGCTAGAGAGAGAATCCCAAACAAGCTCTGTACTGTCAGTACAGAGCCCAATGCAGGACTTAATCTCATGAGCCATGAGATCATGACCTGAGCCATAATCAAGAGTTGGAATCTTAACCAACTGAGCTACCCAGGCACCCGAATTATTAATTATGTTAGATGTATTAATAACATCACTGATTTTTCAAAAGAAAACATACATTTTAGAAATACATACTAAACTCCACAATAGCTAAAACCTGGAAAGAGCCTAAGTGTCCATCAACGGACGAATGGATCAAGAAGATGTGGTTTATCTATACCATGGAATACTACATGGCAATGAGAAACAATGAAATCTGGCCATGTGTAGCAACATGGATGGACCTTGAGGGTGTTATGCTGAGCGAAATAAGTCAGGCAGAGACGGACAAATATCATATGTTTGCACGTATAGGAGGATTAGGAGGAACTTGATGGAGGAACAAGGGGGAGAAGAAGGGCGGAAATGGTGGGGGACAGGGAGAGAGGCAAACCATGAGAGCCTCTTGAATGCTGACAAAAACTGAGGACTGATGGATGTAGGGGGGAGGGGGGATGGGCATGGAGGAGGACACTTGTGGGGATAAGCACTGAGTGTTATGTGGAAACTAATTTGACAATAAACTGTAAAAAAAAAAAAAGAAATACATACTAAATACATACTAAAATATTTATGGGTGGAATGATTAGATGTCTGAGATTTGTGTCAAAACTAATATGGGAACAAGAGAACATGCATGGGGATAGAAATGAAACAAGATTGGCCACTGAAAATTGTTCAAGTCAGGTAATGAACACATGAGGGTTCATTATATTCTGTCTACTTTTGCAGATGTTGGAAATTTTCTATAATAAAAAGATTTTTTAAAAGTTTGAAATGGTCCACAAAAATATCTAAATGCTTCAAAAGGGCAAACACTACCTTAGCCATCAGAATCACCTTATCTTCAAGCTTTTCTCCAGTTCCTCCTCCAACATGTACCCTCTGATTCAGCTCTACCAAGCTACATGTTCTTCGTGGAAAGAAAACTTTTAAGATATAGGTTTTTCTGGGGTGCCTGGGTGGCTCAGTTGGTTAAGCATCTGACTTCAGCTCAGGTCATGATCTCCTGGTTCACGAGTTCAAGCCCCATGTCAGGCTCTGTGCTGACAGCTCAGAGCCTGGATCCTGCTTCAGATTCTGTGTCTACCCCTCTCTCTGCCCTTTCCCCGTTCATGCTCTGTCTCTCTCTCTTAGCTGTAGGAAAATAAATTTGGGGTTTTTTTTCTTTAACTTTTATTACCTAAATGTAATCTCAGGCTTCCACATAAGAAGTCTCCTAAACTAGACTGTATTTACTAAAGTTTTAATAGCTTTTAGTTGAATAAAACTCCCATATCCGAGGATTAAAACTCAAAACAATTTTTCAGGTGTATTAGCCTCTCTTCCACAAGCTTGATGTGAGAGAAAATTCCAAAGAGTTTCATAATCCTATGCATGATACATTCTCAGTCATCGTGATTAGCTGAAAAAATAAAACCTCAATTCTTATACAATAAAACCACCATCTCTGGCTTAAGTCGACCACGGTTCCTGCAGCTTCCAAGAGAGGGTGAAGGAAGTATTTCTTCTAAAACACAGAGAATTAAAATAGCATGAGATGTGTTCTACTGGTCCTGCTTCAAGGTCTGCTTTGCCCTTTTATCTGCTTGTAATCATGGCCCCAAGAAACAATTTATTAAGCGAGTATGATTGCTTCTTTTGATGCCAACATTATGTCACTTCTTATAAAAACCAAATATAATTTAAAGCAAACTGTCACTGCTTGTTAGTCAGCCAGGTCCTCCAGTCATGATCTTTTTATACCCGTCATCATCTGAGATCATGTAATGATTTCTGAGCGGAGCCAGAGGCTGGGCTCTGCAAGAGAAGCCGCCCAAGGTGCAGAAGGCCACAGTTGACAGAACACCTCAACAATGCAAGCAGGATGAGCGTTTTCTGGGGACAGGCTACAAGGAGACTGCAGGATGCAATTATGAAGCCACAGAGTCCTAGGATGTTTCTCGGTCCTATAGCATCCCTCTAATGGAAATGGCTACGTAGCAGGCATGACATAATGTTGGCTGCATGACAAGACCAGCAAAATTCAGGCTCCACAGAATGGCTGCCCTTTCCATAGTGAGCACCAGTTTTTAACATAAACATAGTGAGAGACAAGTGCAGTTGAATCAAAAAGGCACACTCTTTGTTTATAGGCGGACGAGGACCAGACCCCTGGCTTCACTGCTCACTGGCTTGTGACCTTGTGCAAGATAGTCAACCTCTCTGAAATTCAGTTTTCTCTTCTGTAAGAATCTCAATGATAATGTCTACATCTGGGAGTGGTGAAAACAAACATCAGTTTCTTTGCTCTCCCAGCAGCAGATTCTGTTTAAATGCCAACTACACGGGCACCTGGGTGGCTCAGTCGGTTGAGCGTCTAACTCCTGATTTCGGCTCAGGTCATGATCTCACGGTTCCTGGGTTCAAGTCCCATGTTGGGCTCTGAGCTGACAGCATGGAGCCTGCTTGGGATTCTCTCTCCTCCTCTCTTTCTCTGCCCCTTCCCCACTCACATTCTCCCTCTCTCTCTCAAAATAAATAAATGAACTTAAAAAAAATAATAAATGCCAACTACAGAAAGAAAAGAGAGACAGATTCATATTAGAATCTGAGTGAGATGGGGAAGAGACAACAGAGAAATCTAGAGCACCACCATTCAGTTGAGCACCGCCCTTGCCATAAACAGTGATCTGCAAAACATCCTGTCACCTCATATGATTTTGAATGGCAGGCATTCCATGCATTCACGAAATAATTTCTTCTTTTAAAAAGCAGAACTGAAAGTAAAGCAGAATCCAAAGTTCAGTCAAATTGAAGCCAGGGTATGATTTTTCCAGAGCCAAGTATGGAAATTATACTCAGTTCTTCTATTTTAAAAGAGTTTTTAATTCTTGAGCAGTTTTTCAGCTCCAGAATTCTATATTAACTTGAGATTTGAGAACATTCCTCCTTGATAGTCATAGGCGAGTTGATGGAGTATGGCTACATGAGGCCATTTGTCCTTCTGAGCTCCTCAATTCTAGGTCCAAAGAGTCCTATCAAACCACTGTGTCAATTCCTGAATAGGAACCCTGAGGTGGTGCCTTCCTAAAGTGAAATTATATAAAAGTCGCCAAGGAGAGTTGGTTCTGCTCATTTTGAATTGTCAAATGAAATGAAAAATCATTATTTTCTCAAAACAAAACGGAGGCATGACTGAACAGACTTCTTTTTCCACTTTTCTCCCTCCCTTCTTTCCTTCCTTCCTTCCTCTCTCTCTTTCTCTCTGTCTCTCTTTCTCTTTCTTTCTTTCTTAATTAGGAGTCTGATTCCATGGCAGATTTATGGCCTCTTTGCCTAAGGTCTTCTCCAGCCTCTTGCCTTCCTAGTTCATCAATTGATAAGGTCTCAACCACAGTACAAATATTTCAGAAGGGAAAAAGAGAAGCAATTAGAATCACGTACACACATTCAAATGTAGTTATTTGTCTGTGATTTTTTAAGACACTCTTTAAAAATGTTTGTTTATTTAGTTTTGAGAGAGAGGAGAGAGAGGGAGAGAGAGAGAGAGAGAGAGAGAGAGGGAGGGAGGGAATGAGTGGGAGAAGGGCAGAGAGAGAGGGAGACAGAGAATCCTAAGCAGGCTCCACACTGTCAGCACAGAGCCCAAAATGGGGCTCACACTCACAAACCAACCATGAGATCATGACCTGAGCTGAAACCATGAGCTGGATGCTTAACCAACTGAGTGCTCCAGGTACCCTCCTGGTCTGTGATTTTTGAAACAATGAACCAGCTGCAAAGTAACTAAAATGAAGTTCTGGAATTAATGACAAACTTTTTTCCACTTTATTTTCCCCATCACTAGTTTTCTGTCAGAGATTGTACCTGGAACACATTCACTTACAACACTTAAAATACAAAAGGAAATCAATGGCATAATGATCTAGGCAAGGCTGTTGGAATATTTGGTGGGATGGGGACAGATCCTCCTAAAGTAGCACACAGTTATGTGTAAAGATAGGGCAGCACTTGAAACAGGTGAGCCTTTGAAAAATAAAATGACTGATTTGATCACGTAGAAACTTACAAGATGTTAGGGTATCTGCAGGCAGGCAAATCATTCATATACTGAGTTGACTTCTCCACTTAAAATAGGGACTACTTCCTATTCTACAGACTGAAATCCAGGAGGCTAAACCTTTAATCTACCATCTCAGTTTCCTTCTTGCTTTCTTTTTAAAAATTTTTCTTTCCCTTTTGTCCTCTTGAAAGGTGCAGAAAGTTCTGATTACTACAGTAGTTGCTAAGGAAAAATGCTCTTTGAGTCAACTCATGAATTAACTGTTGTTCAGAATTTTTTAAATTCAAAGAAGGCTACCTTTCACATTCATACTAGAAAAAGATGGCTACTTTAGAAAGAAACACTAATAGCTGTTATTGTCAAAGTCAAAGAGCTGTGCCCTGCTTCCCCCCACCCCCTCCCCAAAGTCATAGCCATTAAAATGTGCAGCTGCATCATAAAATCATCAGGGACCGGGTGCTGTCACTTTTATGACCTTGCCAACATACAGATAGCACCATTATACAATGAACTGAGTTACCATACCAGAACTGACTACTATTGAAGATTCTCGATTATTCTGGCATGCTAGAACTCTCTCAGTTGTGGGTAGATAACTTTGCAGACGGAAACGGTCACAGGGGACACTGTCCCTGGTAGTCAGAGTATACTATTTCCCATGGGAATAAGGGCACTGTAACCTTATTGAAATGCTTTTGTTCCATTATTTGGTTCCAATAATGGTTTTTGTGGGATCATGGGAGAGCGTGCTAGACAATAGACCTCATTTTTAATATCTAAAACAAACAAAAAACCCAGATGCCTTATAAAAGTTGAATAGTACATCATGCCATAGTGAGTATGACTGTGGCTTACACTGGATCTGCAGGGAGGAAAATGACCAAGTTTGTTTAGAAATTCTACCCCAAGCAAATACTACCATGTCTATAACCAAGGCTGACCTTGTTTCTGAAGCCAAATATCCATAGGCTTTGGAAATACCGTCACTGAAATGCATGGGATGGTACATCACAAATCAGTCCCCCATGTACCTTTTGCCCATCAGAAGATAATACAAATTACAGCACTTTTGATTACAGAGGACAGTTCTACAGATATTATTCAGAGTCAGAAGACGGAGGACTGAGTTGAGCTTTCCCAGTTACTGGTTCCATGACCACAGACAAGTCACTCACTTTCCCTCATTCTCAGTTTCCTCACCGTAAACAGTGGTGATGATGTCCTCCTTCATTCAACAGAATTGTGGCCAAGTGCATGAGTGTGCTTTATACCAGAAAATTCCTACATAAAAGCAGGAGTTGGTCTCCTCAATACTACAAATGGGCTCAAGATCCAACACAGTGAACCTACATGGACTCCAGAGAGACTGCTGTGATCATCTGAAACTGCAAAAACACCCCACAAAACCCAGATTTTCAAACCCATTAAAAAAAGGGAATGTGACATGCAAATGGCTGAACAACTTAGGGATTGTAAATGAGCAATCAATGCAAAGGGAAAATGGGACCCAAGGGAGTTAACTCTTCGGGAACAGGTTCTTTGGAACACACAGTCTGGAAAAAACCAAAGAAACAAGTCCAGGCAACATGGCATCACAACTTTTGTTTTCTCATCCTAAAAGGTCCCAAAGAAGATAATCAAACACTTTATTTTGCTTTAAGCCAGCTCTGGAGTATAACTTACCGACACTGCAGTGATTCTGAGTCTGTCTCATGTGTCTCTTGTATAAATAACCCACTGGACTCTGCCAACTGCCATGGAAATAAGCCATTCCCAGCAAGAACTGGAGGTAATTTCCAGTGACTCTGGTTTCTCAGACTATATTGCCGCCTTCTCTGGAGTTGGGCTTAGTTTCAGCAGCATCAGTAGGTGAGAAGTCGATTAAAAAATTTCCCTTTCTTGCGCTAAGTGGCTTGATCTTCAGAATGTGTAATCTTGTCATATAACAGCCTTGAAAAAACATTGATCACTTTCTCAAAGACACCCATGACTGGTCTCCATACTTAGTCCTCCTGATTAAGCAAAGGGCCCTTCCGCTACATTATGTATTATCAGTGCTCTTTCTCATTGCCAGCCCTAATTTTGACATTGAGCCACACGAAACAATATGGAGAGCCAAATGAAATTTTGAGATTTCTTTAAGGTTTCTTTAAAGACTTGGTCTCTGGCTGATGACCCAGAGAAGCTGCATGCTTATGGCCCACAAGCATGATGACCAGTCTTGGGATATACGGCAGTGCAGGGAAGTGTACACCTGAGCAAAGGTGGGAGCAGGCAGCATCCCAGCTGGCAGAGAAGAAGCACACCTCCTCCCTCACCTCCATCCCCCAGCCTACCATCTTTCCTCACAGCTCAGAACAAATGGAGCAAACAAAAGGACTACATTGCTTCTATTCATGAACAACCACCCCCTACTTGGACAAGCAAAGATCCAGGTTGAACAACAATGAACAGGTCTGCTCATAGTTTCATTACCACTAAGCCAGATATTTGGGGTGGGGCATGGGTGGAGTAGCTTTCCTCCAAAGGAAAGGAGTGACAGGAAAATCTGAGAGAAAAGGCCAGAAAGGGCAATGAGAGTGGTGTGTTCCAGGGTAACGATAGAGCTCAAACTTGCCATTCTGACCAATGCAAGAGCCATCACTGAATACTCTCAACGAGAAAAACAGGCTGCAGGTCAGTGACCCTGCACAGCCTGGGCTTGGACTGTCACAAGGGGAAACCTCGCCCTTCCTGCCAGGGACCATTTGAAAGAGCCTTAACACACGTTGTGTGTCTAATTGTGTTGCACTGAAATATTCTCATTTGCATTCCGTTAAGCATGTCATTAAGCATTAAGCTTTTAAGTTTAAATGTGTGAGATTAGTGTATGTGTTCCACGTTAAGTTTTTAATGTGTGCAGTTTCTGGAGTTAGATCCAGGAGCCAGTTGGGTCTGTGCTATGGATTGCCCAGCTAAGGGGGACCCCGAGCTTCAGTTTTTCCACCTATAAAACTAGAATCAGAATACATAGCACACAGACTTACTGAAGATTATATGGAAATAAATGCATTTGCTTAGCACATCGTTTGGCAAAGGGCACAATAAATTCAAGTTACAATTCTTAGTGTTAATGTTATAATAATAATAATAATAATAATCCTAGCAGAAGCTTCTGGCCCTCTTTCCTGGCTCTGCGACTAACACTTTGACCCAGACACATTTGTTATAGTTTTCTCAATTCTGAAAGGAATGCGCTCAATTGCACATTCTGTAATTCCTATCCAGATCTGAAAGTCTTTGACCCTATGGACATACTATCTACATGTACAATCATTATTTATTATTCTGTTGATATTTTGAAAGTCAAGATACCATTGGATTTTTCAAAATAATCTGTGGGCCTTCAAAATATGAGCACTTGTCAATTCCAAAGGCTACTCTAGAGATAGCCAGTGAGACCCTCCCCGTTTTACTGACGGTGTCTCTGTTATTCTGGAGACATCAATTTCACCTGATAGTTTTTTTTTTTTTTTTGCACTAGGCTTGTGGTTAAAGTGAAACTATAGCAGCAACAAACTCCCTAAGAGTGGCCCACTGGGCAGCTGGGGCCCTGCAGTCAAATAGGGAAGTCACTGGGCCACGTGGCCACAGGCTAAATCAAGGACCTCACACAAATGTCATACAAAGAAATGGAGGAGTTAGAAATATATTTGTTTTCTCATTGAACACTCTGGGTCTTGTAGAATCATCTTCATTTTATGGGAAAGAAGGGGAGAATCTTCCCAGGGCCAGAGTAGCCACTTTCTTGGAGGGGCATCTGAAAGGGCTTCCACCCCAGATCTTTGGCCATTGTGCTACTCCAGACCAAGTACGTTGAGGAAAACTGCAGCAGGACCAGTGTGCCCCAGGTCATTTCCAGGCCATCTTCCACATACAAGGTGGGGAGTGGTGCAGGGAGAGCCATGCTCCATCCAGGCAGGGGGAAGAAATTGCCAGAAATCTAGACAACCTGAGCATACCTGACAATCCATCAGTCACCTGGAGAAACAAACACACTTCGGGGTGCCCTGCACTCGTCACAAGCAAAATAACTGTTTGGTAAGAATTCAGATCAAAACAAACTGCTCGCCCCTCCCCCCACCTTCCTTAATGTCCAGGCAATCCAGAAAAAGGAACTGATTTGGTTATCTCCCCCGGGGCTCTGATTCAGAGGCCTGTCACTTCCAGAGGTTTACCTCATCGATCCCGGGTGCTGTCCTCTCCCTTTCCTCTTTTCCTTTCTGAAACATTCTGGATGGTGACTAGTCCAGAAGGACAGAAGTCTCCCAACAACAGGTCCACTCCAGTGTATAATGCCTGCTCTGTGCTCTCCTAAGAGCAAGCCTGGGCACCACCACGAATGAACCCGAGAAAGAAGAGGTCTCAGCTATTTGAAAGCGAGTCCCCCTCCCCCAGAGTCGATAATCAACTTCAGGCAACATTTTTTAATAATCCAGGCAAGGAAGAAGGACACTGAGCATCATCGAAACACTAACTTTCCTTTATCGAAAGTAAGGAAGACCAGGGGTGACTAAAAACTTCAGCTTGAAAGTAATGAAATTGAAAAACCTTGTTAAAGAACTAGAAAATACATTTTTGATGAGTTAGGAAGCTTGCATGAAATCCAAAAATGCTTTCTAATCTAAATCTCAATACTATTTTGTTAGTGTTCTATATTGCAGATTGTTATGCATTGTTAAATGAAAGAGTTTTCGAACTTGAGTAGGAATGGTCAAGTCAGACGGACAAATTTCTCAAAACACTATTTTGCAAGTTTCAACGGTAAAAGTCAATTGAGATCAAATCTAGTCATCAATTCATATTAATACACTCTCTACTTCATAATCTGAATCTTGGCTTTGAACCTAAACACCACGGGTCATAAAAATCCCAGACACCAGGAAATAAACTTGCTGTTTTCCCAGATAGGAATCAAGCAATATGCCTCATTCACACTTTAAGTTAGAAAACGTTGCTGCAATGACAGGTTCTAGAAAAAAAAAATCAGTAAAAATACAAATGGCTATTACCAACAGATAACACAAATAATATACCTCCTTTAGTGCCAGATGGAAACAAAATCAAAATTAAAAATTGTCAGGGCCTTGCAAAACACACACACACACACACACATACACACACACACACACACACACACACACACTCAAAAGTTCACCAGTTACTTACTGGGGCAGTTCTGTCGCATATTCCTCACATCAGCACCCCTGCCTGTCCAGCTGCCAAGTGCCGGAGCATGCCTCAAGCAGCTGTTTCCTCCAAGCTGGGGCTCTGTGTCTTAACCAGTCACATGCGCCTCCTGATAAATACTGCCGCCTGTGCCAGGAGGTCAGAAACTGAAGATCATTATTCTCCTAATTCGCAAACCTCGTAACCCCTGAGCTGGCTCAGCCGTTTGATTAGCACGCAGGGCAGTACATTCCACAGTTTGTTTTCTTTTAGTGGCAAACCCCAAACATCTGATAAGTCACCCTGGAGGGTAGGTCACTGCAAGTGGAAAGTTGAAGGGGGTGGGGTAAGGGGTGGGGTGGAGAGGCTGGCAGTCCCTGTGCTCTGTTGTCTCTCTCAGACTTTTCACCGGGGCTCTAGAACAGCAAGGAAGGAACCACAGACTGGCACAGCAGGTGGAAACGGTGCAGCGTCCCAGGTGCCGCCGGAGCACATCAAAGTACTGCTCCATCTTGGTTTCATTTTCTCAGCATCCTGGGCTCAGTTTGGTGGAAGAGCTGTAACAAGGCAGCCTGTTCTGAGGAAGGCAGACTAACGATCTAAGAATATTTAATTTCAAAGGCCAGGGCTACTGCACCAAGGGACAGTGAGGGGCAGATGTGTGAGGGTTAATGAAGGCTATCAAATGCGGCTTCGTGTAGACGGCCATTGGAAATGACTTCAGGTGGCTTAAAACCAAAACTCTGCACACTCTTGTTATCGGTTCGATTGTATCAACGTTTGGGGGCACAGCAGAACTGTTGAGGTGATCAGCCAGGGAATCAGAAATGATCCCCAAATTTACAAGCCGGTTTATAGATGTGCTGCTGCCCCCTTTGGTGCAAGGAAGTTGAACCAACCTGCTGTTTCCTGCGCTGCTGACAAATCTGGGTGTCTAGTTGAATTCATACTTCTCACCTTAGCAGGTTTTCCCACCCCGTCCTCTTCATCCTGCTCTTCAAGGCAAGCCTGTGGACTATCTGACTTTGGGTAGCACCTGACTTCTTGGTATAGTAAGAATGACACTTTCTAAGATCAGAGCCCAAGCAGGGTAGAAAGGAGTATGACAGGGAGTCAGCTCACTGAGCAGAATGAACATCCAAAAAAGATTTTAAAAGGTTAAAATGCCCCAGGGGATTTTTGAACCATAATGAGCCTGTTAAAACTGTCAACCTTGATTTTTAATAAGTGAGATCTTACTCAATAGAGGAGCTTGATGGGAAATCTTTCATATGTGGGTTTTGTCTCATAATTATTTACAGAATTAATCAAACCAGAAGTTTCCCTCTGTACAGAGGATAGTGTTTTTCCAGAATAACAAAGATCAAAACCCCTCAGTCTTGTCATTTTTTCAGGGGACTAATTTGCTACCAATATGTGAATGCCCAAAGTGTAAATAGAAAAATTTTTTGCAAGCTTCAAAACATAATCCCTTTTTAAGGGTTCGTGGTAATAAACTACAGATATCAAAATACAGTGTGCTAAAATGTGTCACCTTCATAAACCTTTCTCCTCATGTGACAATCATTAATCAGACACAGAAAAGTTGGCTTATTAAAGATGTGAAATGTTATTTTGATTTATTTATTGAAAACTTTTGTGATCTTATGGCATCCATCAATCACTTTATTTGTAACTGACGGTGTTAATTATTCTGATGCACTGTTGTATACGACACAGTTAATGAGACAGAGACTTCTGGAAAACCCTTCAAAAAACAGTCTCAGGGCGCCTAGGTGGCTCAATCAGTTAAGCACACAACTCAGCTCAGGTCATGATCTCACAGTTCATGAGTTCAGGCCCTGCATCGGGCTGGCTGCTGTCAGGACAGAGCCCGATTCAGATCCTCTGTCCCTCCCCCGTCCCTCCCTCACTCACGTTCTCTTTCTCTCAAAAATAAATAAAACATTAAAAAAAGGAGAGAGAGAGAGAGAAAAAAAAAAGCCTCAAGAAAGGCAAGCATAGAAATTCTCTCATTTCTATGAGAAGTGATGGATCCCAAATCATACATATGAAGTGAACTGTCAATGCAGAGCAAGACCCTGGACCCTTCTGCCAGCATCCAGGAGTATAACTGAGGTCCACAAAGATACTCAGGCTTGCAAAGAAATAGTCCCAAATGCCTATAGGTACCAATCATCTTCAACTCAAAAAAGTGCCCTCCTCCCATCAAAGGCCCTCCACCCTCAGGCTATGTGTCTCACCCTGGGACTCCTACCAGCTCAGTAGCCTTTTGCCAACAATCATGCCTTCTCTCCCAGTCCACTTGCCTTCCTCATGAGCTAAATATGCACATGTTACTTTTGTGTCTTAAAAACCATCTTTTTTGATCCTTTGTTCCCTTCATTGCTGCCCTAACCCACTCATTCCTTTCACAGCTAAGCTTCTGGAGAAACACTTCATGCTCCCATCATCTTCACAACCCATTTAAGTTGAGATCTGCCTACAGTCTGGCTTCCTTCCCCAACTTTACTGAAACTGCGTTCCCCAAGTCACCAAAGACTGATGCTACTGGACACATTTTTGCTTTTATCTTACTTGACCTCTCAGCTGCCCTTGACCTAAGTGACCAAGAATTCCTTAATGTGTCCTCTTGTGCCTTCTGCAAACTTTCATTTCTACCTCCTGCAGCCTCCTATGTGGAATCCTCTACTTGCTGCCCTCACATGTGAAAATCCCCTCTGTTCTTCCTGTTTCTTAACAGCTTTTATATGTCTTAATTTATTACTGAAGGACCACAGTGGTTTCCTAATTAGTTGTCTTGCCTCCAAAAGTCTGTCTCTGACCTCACCTAATGAATTTATTCTTTTACAGTTTTGTACTGAAAGCCTCTCAAAATCCACAGTAGAATCGTAGGCATCTTTGTATTCCCGGAACCCATGATAGGGTTGAAGTCCCTCTTTTGTAAATTCTGTTACCATTGCATTTCTTTGTGTTAAATTCGGTCTTAATGTATCTATATCCCATCCAAACTTTGACAACCTTAAAGAAAGCTAGAAAGCTTGTGACTTATTCATTTTATATCGTGCAGTGCCTAATAGGATGCCTGACTCTTGTAGGAGACAAAAAGCTGAGACCATGCTGAATGAATACAAGAATGATTAAAGAGAAAGATCTTCTGTTTATTCCTCTTGGAAAAGATATAAGAAAAGTTTACAAAAACTAATTTTATTTTAGGCCACCAAAAAATCCTAAGTAATTTGCCCCCAAAAGAAACAATTTTCACATTATTCTATGACCAGACTGGAATAAAACTATAATATAATTGCAAAAGTATAAGTCAAAAAAGTTTAGAAAAATTATATAACTCTTCTTTTAAAAAAAAATCATTGATTGGAGGGGTGCCTGGGTGGCTCAGTTGGTTAAGTATACAACTTCAGCTCAGATCATGATCTCGTGGTTGGTGGGTTTGAACCCCTAATCGGGCTCTGTGCTGACAGCTCAGAGCCTGGAGCCTACTTCAAATTCTTTGTGTGTGTGTCTCTCTATCTGTACTTCCCCTGCTTGTGCTCTCTCTCGCTCTCAAAGATAAATAAACATTAAAAAAAAAAAACAGAAAGATCATTGGGAAGAAATCAAAAAGGCAATTACAAAATGCTTAGAAGTTTTCAGTAATGAGAATACCACATACCAAATATTTTAAGTAGAGCCAAAAGAGTTAATTAGAGGCAAACTGACTCAAAAAGTTGGAAAACAACAGATCAATAATCATGGAACAATGTAAAAGGTATTGAGACATTGTTTCCAAGGAAAGTTTTTAGTCCAAATTACTTACACAGTCAAGGTCTCCCTGAGTTTCAAGCCACAGATAATTTCCTGGCTGTATAAAATGTCCAAATAGACAAAAGTAACAGAATGCTTAAATAATACCCCTGATATAAAAACAGACAAACTGATTAATAATGGAAACCACCGACTAACTGCATGTGTAAACATAGTTTACCCTAGAGTTGTAAAAAATCTCAATAGTTAAGACTGCATTAGCATGATGACATGATGGGAAAAAATCTTTGAATCAGCACAGTAGGTACTCTTGAAAAGTTGTGTGAGGGGTGCCTGAGTGTCTCAGTTGGTTAGGCATCCAACTTCAGCTCAGGTCATGATCTCACAGTTCGTGAGTTCGAGCCCTGCGTCGGGCTCTGTGCTGACAGCTCAGAGC
This sequence comes from Crocuta crocuta, assembly GCF_008692635.1. Classification (NCBI taxonomy): domain Eukaryota; kingdom Metazoa; phylum Chordata; class Mammalia; order Carnivora; family Hyaenidae; genus Crocuta; species Crocuta crocuta. The sequence goes on along the minus strand of NW_027531626.1, from coordinate 1,592,527 downwards.
CCGGTGCCTGCTTCAGACTGTGTCTCCCCCTCCCTCTGCCCTTCCCATGCTCATGCTCTGTCTCTTTCTGTCTCTCAGTAATAAATAAATGTTTAAAAAAATGTCTTTTTAAAGAAAAGTTATTTGATAAAGTTCAGTATCAGTTTTTTAAAATTTATAAAATGGAGTTAGGACAATTTTTCCTGGCATGATCAAGATTATCCCAAACCAACACAGGCATCGTACCTAATGGTATAGTACTAGAGGTATTAACCTTAAAACCAGAAACAAGGAAAGGGTGCTCACTGTCACTACCATCATTCTGGAAATTCAAGCCATTGCAACTAGACAAAAACAAAACCAAACCAAAACAAAACTAAACTAAACTAAAGAACTATGAGAAAGCAACAGACAAAATTATCTAACTTGCATATGTTACAATCCTTTACTTGATAGAATCAACTTTTTAAGATGTTTTAAATAATTAGGGGCACCTGGGTGGCTGAGTCAGTTAAGCATCCAACTTCAGCTCAGGTCATGATCTCGCGGTTTGTGGGTTTGAGCCCCGCATCGAGTTCTGTGCTGACAGCTCAGAGCCTGGAGCCTGCTTCAGATTCTGTCTCCCTCTCTCTCTGCCCCTCCCCTGCTCATGCTATCTCAAAAATTTTTTAAAAATATTAAAAAAATAAAATGTTTATTTGTTAAATGTGATATTTAAACCCAGTGGGAAACGAATGGATTATATAATAGCTGGTTGAATGGTTAAGTATCAGGAAAAATTAAAGATGCAATAATTACCTCACACCATATACAAAGTAAATGCCTGGTGGGCAAATGAGCTAAATGTGAAAATAAGACCACACACAAACTTGAAGAAAATCAAGTGACTGTTTTTATAATCTTAAAATTATTTTAACACTGATTAAATACTTTCATCATGAAAATTGTTTTAATTATAATCACAAAAGCCAAACCCATTTTTAAAAGTTTTAAATATTTAAATAAATAAAATGTAAAATTTATGTATGTCAAAAATAACCCTATTATAAATAAAATTAAATCACAAATGACAGAATGAGATTAAAGAATGAAACCTGTATGGTAAAGGGTTAATGGCCCTAACATATAAATAGTCTTTATACTTGGCAAAGACTATAATAAAGACTTCACAAGTAAAGAAATATATTTGGGCACCTGATGGCTCAGTCAGTTAAGCATCCAACATTAGCTCAGGTCATGATCTCTTGGTTCATGGGTTCAAGTCTCGTGTTAGGCTCTACACTGACAGTGCAGAGCCTGCTTGAGATTCTCTCTCTCTCTCTCTCTCTCTCTCTCTCTCACACACACACACACACACACACACACACACCCTCACTGCCCTTACCCACTCGTGCTTTCCTTCTCTCTCAAAATAAATAAATGTTTTAAAAAAGAATGTTTACAAGAAATATAAGTGACCAGTATAAAATTCAGCTTCCTAAAAAGGAGTACAAGTTTAAAAAATAATAGGATACTAATTATTATTTCTAAACATGACAAAGATAAAAAAGTTGATAATTCCCAGTGCTGGCAGGAGGTTTTGGAAAATGGCACCTTCATACTCTGGGGGCAAGAGTATATAAATTGGTAAAAGCTGTATGAAAGACAATTTTGTGATGTGTAGCAAAAGCTTTTTAAAAAATGTATACCCTGGGGTGCCTGGGTGACTCAATTGGTTGAGTGGCCGACTTCGGCTCAGGTCATGATCTCACAGTTCATGGGTTCAAGCCCTGCATCGGGGTCTATGCTGATAGCTCAGAGCCTGGAGCCTGTTTCAGATCCTGTGTCTCCCCCTCTCTCTGACCCTCCCCTGCTCACACTGACTCTCTCTCTCAGAAATAAACAAAAACACATTAAAAAAAGAATATATTAAAAAATAAGAAAAATAATAAAATATGTATACCCTTTAATTCATCAGCCCGTCTTAGAAATATATCCCAAGAAAATTATATTAATTTTCACATGTGCAGAAATGTTTCTCACAGCATCATTTATACTAGTGAAAAATTAGAAAGTCTATGTACCAAAAGCAGTTGAATCAATTACTGTACATTGGAAAGATTTAGCACTACACAATCATTATAGAGTAATGTTATTGTGTATTGACACAAAAACATATTCAGCATAGACTGAGTGGAAAACACAAGTTTTAAAACAGTTTATTCAGTATGATCTCATTTTTCTAAAAAAAATGTGAACATATGTAAAAGTCTGAAATATTATACACAGGACATTTGAACCACACAGGAGTGAGCGGTGCTGACCCCCCACACAAAAATCCTTATTTAACTTTTGACTGCCCCAAACCTTAATGACTAATAGGCTTCTATTGACTGGAAGCCTTTCCCATAACATAAACAGCCAATTTACACATAATTTGTATTGTAGATGTATTTATACTGTATTCTTACACTAAAGTAAGCTAGGGAAAATGCTCTTAAGAAAATAATAAAGAAAATACATTTAGAGTGCTGTATTTATTGATAAAAACCCACATGCAAGGGGGTTCAACCCCATGTTCAAAAGTCAACTGTGTATCAAGTTTTTGATGATCATCTTTGGGAACTGGGGTCAGTGTTCTCCTCCTCCCTTTGTGCTTATCACTTTTTTCCCTACTGTTTCTGCTATAAATGTGTATCAGTTGTTCATTTTTAATTTTTTTTAAATTGATTCATTATTTTGAGACCAAAATAGACAGAACATGAGTGGGGGAGAGGCTGAGAGAGAGGGAGACACAGAATCCGAAGCAGGCTCCATGCTCTGAGCTGTCAGCACAGAGCCTGACGTCGGGCTGGAACCCACAGACCTCAAGGTCATGACCTGAGCCAAAGTCCAATGTTTAACTGATTAAGTCACCCAGTTTTAAATGAGATCTTGATTTTATATATAAAGAAATGTACAACCATACTTAAATGCCTTAATTATCTCCACAAACAGGAGAAAGCCATTGTCAAGAAATGGGATCAAGAAAAAATGACCCAGAGCTGCAAAGCTTAACCATCCATTAATAAAACTATACATTTCTTCCCAACCAAGTCTCAATTCTCTATCCTCTGGTCCTGGACCCAATGTTTGATAGCAAATCACTGGAAGTGGTGGAAAGACCAGGTTCAAAGGATGCAGGAAGCGGAAAGAAGTATGGTGTCGCTCGAGCACCTTGGATTCCGTCTCTCAGTGATTCCCTGATGGGCCTATATGAGGTATTCCCTTAGGTAGAAGTTCCTAAATGGTATCCATCCCATGCACACACGGCCAGAGAGCAGGAACATCTTCTGCCAGCTAGTCCCCTGGCAAAGCTGCCCATCTATCTATACAAATGTGCCAAATCCCAAACAAGCTGCTCCAAATGGGTGACACACCACCTGCTGGTCAATTTGAGTTACTAAGGCCATATTGCTCCCCCGCAACCCCCCCCCCACCTCTTTTTCCTTTTAGGGGACCATATACACAACATCACTTTCTTATTTCTAAGTTTAGTAAATTCTACCTGGTCATCTCTTTCTTAGATATATGCACTTTTGGGATTCCTTCTCTCTTCTTTTTTCTTTTAACATTTGTCTAAGTATCATGGGGAATTTTCTCTCTCACTCTTGTTCTTCCCCTTTTCTTTCCCTTGAGCCAAAATAAATACCCAGACACATGAGTTATCATAAGAATTGTACTCGTTAGATGCCTGTAACAAAGGGAAAGAAAATGTGGAAAAATCAGAGTGGAGAGTTTTAGTCTCTAAAGCCCTTAAACAAAGCAAATCATTGTCAACAAATGAAAACATTTAGTGTCTGTGTTCAAAGTGCATTGCATTTAAGATTCCACCAAAATACACAAGAAAAATCTCTACTCTCAAAGGTTATAATCTCTCTGGGAGAAAAGGGGAACATGCAGAAAGTTATATATAAGGATTAATTATCATATGTCATAACAATTAGTGTCTATTAATACTGTAACATATTATACCAATGTAGTATTAATATATAGCAAGCTAACATCTGTGCACAATACTCAATGAATTCTCACAATAAAGCTCTAAGAACATGCTATTATTACCCCTGATGATGACCTTTGGTGAGATTAACTAGCCTGCCCACAACAGTGAGCAGCAGAGAAAGAGACAGAGAGGGAGAGAGAGAAATGTGGATGCAAAAGAACCCAGGTCCATCTGACTCCAAACCCTCCCCATTTACCACCACCCCCATCCCCCACCCCTCACCCCCCAAATGATTTAGGAGCCATAGAAATTTTCATAGACTAGCTCATCCTTCTCTAATTAAACCTGCTTACACTCACATACAATAACCGAGTGAATTGTGTTGTGCTTTGGGGTTTAATTATTGGCATTACAACAGTAGTTGTACTTTATCGATTTACAAGTGAACCTTTTGAACACAAGCCATTCAGAAATTGGAGACTGGCTGCATAGAAATAAAAAGGAAATTGAATAAGGAGGGCAGCCTCCACCAGAAACTGCTCCCACACCCCCGTCTTAGCACCCTGCCCCCTTCTTCAGCATCTCTGGAGAAATCCCCAAATTTCTGGGCAAACCAGCCCAAGTTAAAAATGCACTTCTACATTTGGTCTCTTTCTTTTTCCTATATTTTATCTCTCTTCTTTCTTCCTTTTTGTAAAATTTCATTTGTGTTTTTAAAACCCCATTAGAGTTGTGTTCACTTAATCTAATTTATTTACATTTACCTTACGGTAGATTTTTTCCATCTAATCACCTTAGACAAGGCTAGCTTTCTAGCTGAAGCTGGATTCAGTAAGCAGGAGAAGGAAAGGTTAGCACCCACAACTCAAATCAAAGCATAACTGCTTCCATGACAAACTTTTCAAGTAGTTTTATTTCTAAACCGTGATTTGACAACAACTATTCATCTTTGAGGCTCTTACCCCTATAAACCACAGAGTAGGGGTCAAGCTGAAATCTAAACCTTCCGAAATGCCACCGCTGCTTCCAGAATTGTTTTAGTTCTTAAAGAAGTTGCTTAGAGGAAAAAAAAATTCCTAAGGCTGCCTCTGTGTTTGTTTTTCTGAGAATTTAGTGTAGGGAAAATAATAGAAGGACAATTTCAGATTCATAATTTCCTTTCTATTCAAGTTTCAGCATCATTGCTATTTCAAAGCAGAAAATACAAAGCTGATTTAGGGAAAATGAGACCAAAAAATTAAATTTTTTTCTTCTTGAAATATGTGAGCTAAATACATGGTGCAGGCACAATTTGATCTTTGCAGGAATCAGAGGAGAGGCACAGTTAGGAGGTCCAAACCCTCTTTTTCTCAACTCGAGGCACCTCCCTAGCCCCCTCTCTCCACCCTCCATTCTCGGAGTCTGCTAAACCGTACTGGGTTCATACCATAGCTCACGAGCCTTGGAAGGAGGATAATGCTCAGTGTATGAAGGAAGAAATTTATACACCATGGTGGTGATTACAAAATAGCCATATTATTTTTATACTAAATCCATCCCCAACACTGTGTGTGCAGGCATCCAACATTTTGAAAGTTCAAATTATGCCACTTCACTTTTACGAAAGAGCTACATTAGCACCTGTTTTTGCTAACCAACAGAAATCAAAAAAAGGTGAAAAGCGAAAATAGTGTTCAGCATTTGGCACTGCGCCCTTACAGAGTCAGTGCCAAGCAGGGTGGCATAAGATTGGCACTGCCCAGCTCCTTCCCCGGGAACTACCTCTAGCATCTCAGCATCAAGCTGCCATGGCTTTGACCTGTCTCTGTGAGCATCTGCTTTTTCTCGATTTGTTTTGTGCATCCATCAGTAAGATGTGGTATCAGAAAAGCCTAAGAGGTTATTTTTGGAATGTGGGAAAGTTCAAAAAGTTTTCCATATAAATTAGTGGTAACTGCTTTGTTGCTTTATGCCATTTTTGGCTTACAAAAGGTTTCATAGGAATGCTCTACTTTCGAATAGCTGGGGAAGCCTGTAACTCTAAACAATGTCAATGTTCTATGTAATCACTTCCGCTCCTCACTTTAGCGCATTATCCAAACCCAGCTAGCTAACTGCAAGTCCTGTTTTCCAGTCCTTTGTGCCAAACTACTTGCTCACGTTTTAATCCAACCGTCACCACCTCTAGGTTATAAATCTGTGAGGACCGAGCTTCTAAGCTCATTTCCATATCCTTTCCTAAAGTTTTCATTCCCTTTATCACACACTCGATTAAACATCACCATGATTTACTTACACTGTGTGCTCAAACTCTAGGCTGCATTCTGGGGTTACTTACTTTTGTGTATAGAAAGCCTTTGGATAAGATGTTCTTCATGACTGCCTGGGAGCACACAAAGTGACCACAGACAGAGCAGGAGCCCACTGAGTAATGAGAATCTAAAATTACTGCAACCGGATTTTCTCATTTGTAGATCAGAGGGGGTAAACTGAGAAAGCACCTTGAGAAGCACAAACAAAAGTGGTAGGAAAATTTCCAGTTTTCCTTCATGTTTTAATTAAACAGGAACTTTTTGTTCTCAGGGCTCATCTTTATGATTGCTATTCTTATTAGTGAAAGCAGTAGATCAACATACGTTGCACTAAAAGTCTCTAATTGAGGAGCAGGTGGAGAGGAGGGGTCAGAACAGAGAGGCGGGTGTTGCTTCTTTATAACCACAGGAAGAACGAACTCTGGAAAGCTTCTTGGCTCATGGAGGTAAATACATTGTAGTGACAAGTCAAATCCATGGGAGCTTCGGCTAAAATAGCTAAAAAATATCAGCCTTCATGATGATGATTTGATAGGTATTTGAGTACCTATAAATTCTTCAGTATCTGTTCTAATGGTCAGAATAATGACATTATCACATAGAAGAATTGTCTTGTTTCCCTTTGCAAAAATTCTAAAATATTTACATTTAAAAAGCAATTTGCTCATTGTAGCAAATCAAATGATACAGAGATAGACATAAAGAAAATTATAGTAACTTCTCTCTGATCCACTCCCATCTTGCCAAGAAAACACATGAAAAATGTATCTCTACATATATACATGTATGGGGTTCTATGCTTTCTATTAAAAAAACAATTTGTATTTGATCTTTCCCCTTAATGTATCATGATCATGTATATTGGCTCCAAGGTCAAGAATATCATTTAATTTATACCCTTTAATAGCTGCATACTTCTCCACAGTGTGGTTATATCATATTTTATTCATCCTACTAATGAGCATTCAAGATGGTCCAAGTTCTGTGTTTCCCTAAGCAATGGTGCACTAAACATCCCTGCATGTATATCTTTAGGATCTGGTACTTTTAATTCCAAAGTATAGATATCCAAAAGTGGGATTATTTGGTTTGCAAAATTATTCATTTTACTGTACACTTTCAGCAATTTTCCAAAAATGGATCTAAAGTTAATACAAAGGTCCATGGCCTTAATAAGGCCTTATAAAAGACCTCATTAAGTGTCAACTTTAGAGGATCAAGATTTCAATCTTAAAAGCACTAAAAATTCCTTTCAAAATTATATCCCACCAGGTATATTAGCTAAATCATTTATGTTGGAGATGCTTGCTTTTCACAAATAATAATATTTTTTAAAACCAAAAATGTCTTGGGGTGCCTGGGAGTCTCAGGCAGTTAGGCATGCAACTTGGGCTCAGGTCCTGATGTCACAGTCCGTGGGTTTGAGCCCTGCATCGGGCTCTGTGCTGACAGCTCAAAGCCTGTAGCCTGCTTCAGATCCTGTGTCTCCCTCTCTCTCTTCCTCCCCTGCTTGTTCTCTCTCTCTCTCTCTTTCTCAAAAATAAACATTAAAAAACCATACATGAGTGAATGTGAACCAATAAGTTATGAAGAACAAAAATGTTCACGTTGGACTAAAAACATTTCAGTGTACTTTCAAAGAGCACGGTGGTGCTACTGGGAAAGAGGATCAGTCAAAACCTCACTTGTTTCTGTTTTATTCTCTGGACTGTGGCCTGAGTAAGTGAAGAGCCAGCCTTTCCCTACACCAGCTCCATGAGACAGGAATGGGGCTCACAGTCCATACCCAAGGAGAGGAGTGCCCATGGTTTACAACCACACTCCTCCTGGCGGGAGTTGGTTTTCTAAAACCACGTCTTCAAAATTATATGGTTTTGCCATGTCATTTGGTTTGGGACTTTGGCTTGAGAGGTTGAACTATATTTTTCTATGTTCTTAATAACAGCACATATATTCCACATTATTGTTAATGAATATGGCTATGCCAGCCAACTCATTCTAAGACGCAAGCAACCAAGCATAGAGTTCCCTGCCTTAAGAAAAGACAAAATAGGTTATAATCAACATAAGTAGAGAGAACTTTGTTCACATTACCAAAGCATTCTTTGTTTTAGAAAGCCACTCACTGTAGGATTACAAGAAACGTGTGCACTCTTGGTGCATTAAAAATGGCATTCGACCAATCTAAACTCAACTCATATTATTCAAGAGCACATTTATTAAGTAAAATAAACATGAGTCCAGTTTTGGACCCAACTTACTGGCCCAGATGGTCTGTGTCCTTTCCTTCGGATCAAAAAAGTGGGCAAGCGATTCCTAGCTGCCTGTGATGGACAGGCTATTTCACAACTGCCCCCCTCCCCACGAGGGCTTAAAGTAACCTGCTAAAAATAGCCCTTCAGCTCTCACATTAGTGTCCTCAGCTGAAGGGCCAGGTGAAAATATAAATTGCTTGAAATATGTTCTGCATTCTAATTCCATAGAACTACTGTCAGCTGAAAATCCCCACTAATCCTCCTGACAATTCCAACATTAACAACCTTTTTCTTTTTTAACCATTTTTCCAAACTAATAGGAGAAGCAGTGAGTTGAGTGTTGAGGATGTTGACACACTGGAGCACTGGGAAGGCAGGATTTTCATGCCTTAATTAGCCACTCACCAGCTGAGTTAGCTTAACCCTTTAAGTATAAAATTCCTCGATTATGAAAAGGAAAGGATAATACCCAACTCAAAAGGTGGCTATGGCAGTTGGGACTAATGCACTGTATTTCAGGGTTTTTTCCTATAAAATATTCAACAAGTGCACAAAGGTATATGTTAGGACAAATTCCATGAGACACCTGTAATCACAACAAGAAAAGAAAAAAGAGCCTAAAAGTAAAGAGAGGATCAAAATAGTCGCAATGCTATTAATTCAATGCTATATATGTCGTGCAGCCATGAAATACATGAAATGGGAAGATGGCTTGGCGGTAAGGAGTGAAAAAAAGCAAGCTGCAAAAAGCACTGTGCATAAATGACTATTATTTTAGCCTCTCAAACCCCTCCACTATGTATTTAGCTCCATTTTTATCACAGTCATGTATGCTTTCAAATGCGTAGAAAATATCTGCAGTGACGAGCAATAAACGTATATCCATTCTGAAGAAAACAAAGGGTCGCAAGAGTTATGAGCCTTCCCTTTGTCACACTATTCATTTTTGACAAGCACATTTATTTACAATAAACCTGTACTGTTTTTATAATTAAAAATTAAAGACAATAAAAAAAGCAATGGAAACTAAGTACTGTAAAGCATTTGGCACAACAACCAGGTGGCTTTGAGGAACGGTAATTATCACAGTTACTTTTGTCCAGAAGCCACAGAACTTTTAAGCAAAAGACACTGAAAACTAGAAGACCTTGGTCACACACAGCCTGTTAAGGCTAACATGTAAACTGGATCTATTTTTTAAGTGGCCGTGTGTGGATCTTGATGGTGGTGATGGCGTCAAGGGTGTATGCATATGTCAAGACATCGAGCTGTATCCTGTGACGCACCTTTTATTCTATGCCAATTATCCCTTGACAAAACTGCTTAAAAGAGAAAAACTAGAGCTAAAATCTTCATCAGTGATAAGACGGCTGATGGGAGAATGCAATCAAAATGCAAGGTTTGCAAGGGCTCTGTGCTATGCAGAAGAAGATGTCAATATGGAGATATTAACTTTAGACTCTGTTACATCAAATAATATCTTTTACGTGCACCCAGTTATAAGAAAAAAACACAGAGGACCTAACTTCCAAAGCCCTAGGGGGGGGAGAAACTGCAATAAGGAAAATGTGAAAGATCCAAAAGAAGCAGGAGAGGAGAGAAAAAGAATGGTAAACCGAATAAAAAACAGCATTATTACCTCAGTAACCACAATCAGTACAGACTGTCTGAACTCATTATTAAAATACAAAGACTATTACTAAATAACTAGCAAAAGGATGGATCCATTTTTAATCAATTTGGCTTCACGGGTTTGTGTGTGTGTGTGTGTGTGTGTGTGCGCGCGCGCGTGTGCAGCCTTGTGCACAGAAAACAGGATCAGATAGCTTTCCTCAACCCAATCTCTTTTAATCGCTTTTCTGAAGCTCTAAAATTAATGGGAGGAAAGTTCTTTATACCAAAAAAACAAAACAAAACAAAACAAAGAGAACAGGCTTGGTCANTAATCAATTTGGCTTCACGGGTTTGTGTGTGTGTGTGTGTGTGTGTGTGCGCGCGCGCGTGTGCAGCCTTGTGCACAGAAAACAGGATCAGATAGCTTTCCTCAACCCAATCTCTTTTAATCGCTTTTCTGAAGCTCTAAAATTAATGGGAGGAAAGTTCTTTATACCAAAAAAAACAAAACAAAACAAAGAGAACAGGCTTGGTCGGGAGGGCAGTTGGTAGGGGAGGTGGAAGGGACCCAGAGAGGACTGACAAATACAAAGAGTGTTTCCCCCCAAAAACATCAGCAGAGGGTTAATGAAAAGCACAGGGAGCTGTCTAGCCGACACCAAATGGAGCCGCCCTTCCTGCCTACGGTGCTCCCTTCCAGCCAGCATGGAGCACACATCCAGAACATCTAGCTCCTCTTCCTGAGAGGTGGTCTGAAGGTAAAGAGGCCTTCTCTGCCTGGAGGAGCTAGCACTCTTCTGAGAAATGTGGACTAAACACAGCCAGGCCAGACGGGACAATTCATCCATTCTTGCATGGAATCTGCAAAACTGAGTAGATGGTTCTAATCAATCTTATCTGGAAAACAGATGGAAAATTCTTCCCAAAAGTTAATTCTTTAGTCTTATTCCAAAAGGAGGCCACGTGGCTCCTCTGGCTGTGGGCGCTTGGCAGCACTCTCCAAGCCTCTACTGATTTGACACGTGTTGGGGTTGCCGCCCAGGCAGTCGTGGGGGAGACCCTAGGTGACTAGGGGCAGTCAGTCGTATAGTCCCCTGACTATGAATGGCGCCTTCACATGTCCTCCCCATCCCAAATATCCAGGAATCTGTGATTTTGGCCTGATCACTGGGGTGCTAACATACAAATCCAATCAGACTAAGAATCTAAAGACAAGATTTCTCCCACCAGCTCTGTCTGCCTTAGTCTAGTTGAGGGAGAGTGAGTGAATCAACCACATTACCATTAGGAGTTCCCCTTCATCATCAATAAAGCAAGAGTGACAGTATCCATTTAATGGGTTTTTCTGGAAAGCTAATGAAATGAAGTACTTGGAAACCCCATAATATATTATAGAAATGCAAAGTTTATATTGGTAAGACAGCTTTAAGCCCTCATAGGACCTTTGCCTCTATAACATCATTGCCTATAGGGGAGGCTGAGGAGTTTCAGCTGACACCTCCGACAATGTCTGCCTACCACGCCCACTCTCAGCGCCAACCTCATCTGCCCTTCCACCTTGGGAACTTCTTTGGTATTTGGGGCAAAGTTCATTGTCCAAGGATGGGCATGTGATCCAAACTGCAGCAGTCTTAGTATCCCTCTTGCTTTGGCCACATTTGAGTGCTTCAGGGGTGAACATCTGATTCAGGCAGATGATTCCCTAACCTATGAGTCACTTCCCCATGCTTTTCAGACATGGAGCCAGAACATCTTTTTCTGTCACTAAGTCTTAAGATACAAAGCCTAGAATTTATTAACAACCGCATTTTCTACTTTGGCTATGACATTCTAGGATCTAAGTGGGAGTAGAGGTCTGGTGTCAATTTTCAATTAATCTCTAGTTTTTAAAAAATTTTAAACATTTATTTTTGAGAGAGAAAGAGAGAGAGAGAGCAAACAGGGAAAGGGTAGAGATAGAGGGGGACAGAGGATCAGAAGCAGGCTCAGTGCCGAAAGCAGAGAGCTCCATGTGAGGCTCAAACCCACGAACCATGAGATCGTGACTTGAGCCAAAGTCTGATCAGAGCCAAAGTCGGATACTTAACCAACTGAGCCACCCAGACACCCCTCTAGTTTTTTGTTTTTTTTTTTCAAAATGTTTTTATTTATTTCTAGGAGAGAGACAGTGTGAGCAGGGGAGGGTCAGAGAGAGAGGGAGTCACAGACTGAAACAGGCTCCAGGCTCCGAGCTGGCAGTCAGCACAGAGCCCGACGCAGGGCCCGAACCCACGAACCGCGAGATCATGACCTAAGCGAAAGTCGGACGCTTAACCGACTAAGCCACCCAGGCGCCCCACACCCCTCTAGTTTTAAATGTAAAATTCATGCCTTCAGCTGGACCCCATCCAAAGACCAGTGTCCCCAGTCTACACACCCCATGTTCTAACTTCTTGAGAGAATAAACCTCCAGAACCCTGCTACAATGCAAGAGAGGGTAATTCCCAACTGTGTAAAGTAGGGGCGAGGATCTGGGAACCTAACTGCTTTTTAGGAAGATTTTCAACCAATCTTCTTCGTGTTAGCCTCATCTTCACCTACAGTTTCAGGGGTATCTAGTGTCACTAATTCCTGGATCTTCGAAGGGTTCTCCAGGACAAATTGGAATGATTTTCTGATTTCTATTGTTGAGTTAGTAGTCAACTGTCCTTTTCCAGCTTTCAAAATATTGTCACTGTGCATTTGTGACTTAAAACAAACAAGCAAATAAACCCCAACCCCTCTGATCTCATTTGAATGGGATCTCAGAGTAAAAGGTTTGTGGTATACCCTTATTTAACTGAAAACTCAGGGTCTTTACAATACAGTCATCACTCTTTATAATATGCAACCCTCTTTGGCGGTCCCTGGGGGCCAGGCCTAACCCAGGCTCTCTATCTTGGCCACCCTTCCCAGTCTTATGCTCAAAATTAATCTTCTTCCCAGACAACTGCCTTAAGTCCCAGAATTATATACATAAACCAACTTAGAAAAGCACAGACAACCCAACTTTATGTCAAGGTATCAGAGGTACTGACTTGCTCCCATTTGGAATAGTTATGGTGACTTATGTTTCTTTGTATGTGTGTGATTTCAAAACTCATGTATGTTCACCACAATTTGCAAAGTACAGAAAAGCACAAAGAAGAAAAATAAGATCACCTGTAAGCACACCATTCTGAAACTTGTACTTTCATGTATATGTATGATAACCTGCAGAAAGATGGTGTCCAATGGTCCTTGCATGACTTATACTTTAAGGAATTTATAATTAAGTTGATGAGAGAAGAAACTCCTGGCAAGTTACCTAAAGAGACATAAAATGACTGAATAAATGAAAGAAATATCACCAAACAGCATGTGATTGAATACATTAGATAGACAGCATGTTACAGCATTTCTGAAGAGGGCAATGTCACTGAAGACTGATGATGGCTTCATCAAAGATGGCAGATGTGTGCTGCATCTGGAAGCCTACAGGATTCGAATTAAGAGAAAGAAGGGGGGTGTGGTGGTACCCTAGCTGCCTATATTAGCACAGGCAAATCCAATGAGAGGGAAAACTACATGACATGTTTAGGCAAAGTTAGGAGACACATTGCTGGCTAGAGCCTGGCAGAGAGAAGTAAGAAAATAAAATAAAATGCTCTATTACACCCAAAGGCCAGATGTGTAAGAGATGATTTACACAAGCACAAGACTCTCTTCTGCAAACTGCCCTCATCCTCAGGATTAGCACTGGACCTCCTGTCTCAAGGTCATAAATGACCAGACAAGGAATTGACACCTGAGGCAATTTAGGTCAGTCTGATCATTAGATTCTTTTTTCAAGAGAATTGGGGATTGAAAGCAGGAGATGTATCCAATTCTATCAGTGCTTCAATAAAAAGGACCTTCAAACTGAGGAGGTGATGGGCATCCTCCTTCTTCCTGTGCTCGGTGAGACAGGAAAAGCAAGGGGACAGGGGGAGCAGAGCCTCTGAGGAATAACAAAAACCATCATGGCCCAGCAGTCACGGCCTCAGACACTGATCAACTGGTGGGAGGTCCTTGCCATCCTCAACTTCACTTCTTGCGATTCCAGGAGATACACTTCTTCTTATAACTAGTATAGCTACTTTGAATGAATCTCCATTCCCTGAATCTTGGCTAAGATCCCAGACAGTCTGTAGGCTTCTGTCAAGAGTTTAGCTAAAGTTACTCCATGATGTTGCTGCCTCAGCCTCCATTTTGTTCAGCCAAGTGGCCTGGGGGACCTTACACAGACACGAGCCCCTCATGCAAGGGGATGATAGCTTACAGAGTCACAAGTAAATGTAAGTTCCTAACAGGACTTCCCTAATGACCCTTGTGATAAACAGTCCCCCCAGCCTCCCAGGGCCTTCCCTCATGCTATCCTTAGGTCAGACCCTGGTGGAGCTTACCAGAAACCATGCTCTTTTTGGTTTGAATTGACCAATCTGGTCATAGCCCAGGAACCCCAAGCATTCCACTCACAGACCCTACAAAAGGCATGTGCCCAGGTCCTATCCCTGTACCCTGCCTTGACCTCGCCATGTAGACCCTCAAGGTATGCAGTGTGCCTCCTCCAGGACCTGCTGAGTGGCCAACCTCTATTTCAGTTTCTGTTACGGATTTTTGTTTTGCTCACCATCCAGCAACAAGGCTCTACTTAACAACTGTTAACAAGTCCTAACACCCTCCGAGACAGATTATTCTCTCAGGAGTATGGAGAGGTGGGTATGAGGGAAGGGGAGAGCCTGAGGGAAGGAAGTCAGCTAGGTGACTACTCACAGAGTAGCCTTTTATCTTGATTTAGGTTAAAAAAAAAAAAAAAGAAGAATGGAAGCAGTAGTGACAGAAATGGAATATGAGACACATTTAACAGGAAGGATGATCTACTTACTGAGTTACCAGGAGGTGAAGGTTAGAGGAAAAATGGCTCCAACCCAGATGGGATGATGTCACCATCAAAGGAAAGAACACAGGGAGGCTGAGTAGATAAGGGAAGCAGTAGGGTTTTTATTTTGGACGTGGCTATGTTTGATAGGATGATGGAACATCAAATAGAAACAGACAGACACTTGTACCCAGAAGACAGGCTAAAATTCCCTCAGAGTTAGATAAGCAAGTGCAGAGTTATTTACATATGGAAGCCATGAAAAGGATCTCTGAGGGAAAAAGGATTTAGACAGACACAGAAACAAGGATCCCTGGTAAATGGCTACATTGAAGGGCAGAGGGGAAAAAAAAAAAAACCCTTATCAGGATAGGAAGAAATCAGGAACAATGTGGCATCTCAGATTTCAATAGAGGAAAATTATAGGATATTAAATGGTGCAGGGATCAAGAGGAATAAAAATGAGAAGAGATTGCTTCCTGCATCAGTCAGAAAGTTTCTGACATTATATTTTCAGTATAATGGAATTGAGGACAGAGTATCTGATTTTATGCATTTAAAACTTTGAAAGAGAAATGAGAAAATAAAGGTGTCATGTGCCACAATACAGACTGAGAATTTCAGCAGTGGAATTAGAGAATTGAAATGGGTAACTAGTGTGGGCAGCGGATTTAGGTAGTCTGGGTTGTAGTTCTCAGGGCAAAGGAAATTCATGGATGCCTTATTTATTTATGTTTGTTTATTTATTTTGAGAGAGAGAGAGAGAGAAAGCATGAGCAGGGAGTGACAGAGGTAGAAGGAGATAGAGAATCCTAAACAGGCTCTGCATTGTCAGTATAAAGCCCAACGTGGGGCTTGAACTCACAAAATCATGAGATCATGACCTGAGCCGAAATCAAGAGTCAGACACTTAACCACCTCAGCCATCCAGGCGCCCCCAAATCATGAATGTTTTAAAGAAAATGTCCTAGAAACAAAAGAAATTGAGAGAAAGGATACTGAAGAAGGATGGGTTCATCCGTCAGGAAGGGTAGTGATAGTTTCAGATAGAGAACACGGATGTGCATGCTCCAGAAGTAGCATGCTTCTTTGAGCAGCCTGTGGTGCAGCACGCCTCCCACCCCCCCCATGCCCCGATCTCTGTTAGTGGGCCTCCGTAACCAGAGAAACAGCCCCAGGTCCCAGTCAGAAGGGATTATAGGAGGGTGTTCCGGAAGAGAGAAGTCGCAGGAATCCATTATTCACCTGGCCTAGACTGCCCTGTCCTTGAGCTACATACATAATCTCACCTGACCCACATGCCCTCGAATTCTCTTGCTGATTTGTGAAACCAACCAGTGGCCCCATTCAGCCCAGACTTCTTGACCTTGCCTGAAGGCCGGTTAATGGCTGACTTCGCCACCCCTTCTTCATTTACTAGCGATTAGAAAAGCCATGGTGGTATCCGCAGGATCCAAGGGTTCACGGCACTCACGAAGATACAAAAAAACTGAGCTGGAAAATGTACCCAACACACAGACACCAACTGCACACCACCCCCTCCCCTCCTGTTTCCCACTATGGAGGCTTCAGGGAAAAGCACAAAGAATGATTCAAAGCTGAGTCCATCGCTCTCTGCCTTTCTTTCCCCACAGGAGAACAGAGCATTTGTGCACAAATCTCTGTATCATGTGCTCACATATTCTCTTTCACTGTGGCCTTTCTCTCCACTTTCCTCTCGGCCAAGTGTTACTTAGGAAAACCTCACCCTATTTGGGAGGGAATAAAAGATCCTAATTATGGCTCCACACTGACAGCAATGCTAGGGATATTTCATCCTTAAGGAGAAGGCAAATCCCAAGTTTAGACTTACAAATGTAAAGACTTTCTCTGCCTGAGAGTCACATAGGTGAGGCAACCTCCTTAGTAAAGAATTATATCTATTTCCTCATTCTTCCTTGGTGGATTTGCTTTCCTGCCAACGTTAAGGGACAAAATAAGTATGATATATCTTCAATGCTTGTTCCTGAGCCTGGTGCAACATTAGACATTTGCTAGCTCCTCTTCCAATGCTCAGTGTTTTGGATATAAGGTGATTATGAGCTGATTCAGCATATTTTTTGTTTTAATTATTCATATATTATTTACATATTAATATAGTGTAATTATTAAAATATTATTAATGTATGGTATAACATACTAATGTAGGAGTGATACAGTAATTTTATTTCATTAAAATGCATTGGGATAGGGCCCCTGGGTGGCTCAGTTGGTTAAGTGTCCGACTTTGGCTCAGGTCATGATCTCATGGTTCGTGAGTTCGAGCCCCGCATCGGGCTCTGTGCTGACAGCTCAGAGCCTGGAACCTGTTTTGGATTCTGTGTCTCCCTCTCTCTCTGCCCTTCCCCTGGTTGTGTTCTGTCTCTCTCTCTCAAAACTAAATATTCAAAACAATTTTTAAAATTCAGTGTGATAATTTAACTAACCTGCTTCCATAAAATAATAATGATTTAATAAAGAATACGTAATACATTGCAAATATATAATAAATACATTGCAACAATTTCATTGTAAATATATGGTATCTTAGGTGTACATGCCCACTCACTATTTATGACTTTGTTTCTATGGGGAAAATGGAAAATGACTTCCAAGGGGCAATAAAGTTCTTACAAACAAGCTTTGGGAGCATGACCAGTTTCTAAATCGTTCGATGGATGGTCACCATTTACATTTGAAATGTCTCTAACTTTTATTTTGGTTTTAGAGTTTTCTGACTGCTTTAAATCTAGCTTTCATAAACAAATCATCCTGGAATAAGAAATGAACCCAAACTATGATCGCTCCAGGGTGCTGGGACTTGCCGCCAGGATTGTCAGGTCCTGAGCCCGGGTCCCTGCCATTGACGAGGCCACAAAAACTTCCAGTGTCTTACAGTTTTATCCACATCCATTGGTTCTATTTTTGGATCTCTACATTTAGCACACGGAGCTATCTTTATCGCTGCAGCTGACTGGCATGAGAGTCCCCCAGGGCATAGTAGTGATACAAGATTATTGAAGCATGCTTCCTCCTCCTCAAAGAAGACAATGCAGAATGCAGAATAGACATCAGCAACCGATCACAATGTTAGGAGTGTGCGTGTGTGAATTCTAAAGATTTCTTTCTTTGTGCTAAGGTTTATGTATTATTAGAAACACAACGTTCATAATGCTTTCTAGATGTTAGTTTTAGGCTGTGTAACGGAGTCTATTCCTATGCCAGAATTCACTTGAAAACATCATTACAGAATAAAGTTTCTTACAATCATTTAATACAGATTTCAAAAACTGGGAGTTTTTAGAAACCTCTATGACCCCTCTCTATCCTCAGCTGAGGAATCCATTAGTGACACAGTCTAATGAACAGTTGGATTGTTCTGATAGGCAAAATAGTTGGATCTAATGGGCAAAATGTCAAAAACTGGCAATCTTTTACTTGCTCTTCAGTTATTCAGTTGCAGTTCATACCTGCCCGAGTGGCTTGCTAACACATCACAGAGAAGGCACAGTCCTGAACAGACAGTAGAATCTCACAGCCCAAACTTCAATGTCATTTACATAACAGTGACTGCACTGCAGGTCTTCTGTTTAGATTCTCACTGTCTAGTACAGTAGCCACAGGCACCTGACTCCATTCAGCACGCAAACTGAGCCTTGCCTGAACTGAGATACATGCTAAGAGTAAAATACACATTGGATGTCAGACTTAGTACCAAAAAAAGATAGACTACCTCACTAATAGCCTTCTATATTGATTGCATGTCAAAATGATAAAGTTTTGATATATTGGGTTAAATAAACTATATTTTAAAAAATTAATTCTGTTTCTTTTATTTTTATAGCATGGCAACTAGAAAACATTGCACGACATTTGTGACTCAAGTTATATTCCTATTGGATAGCACCGGTCTAGAGGTCTCCACAACAAATAGCATGACCAGTGAGAGGTCTTTAAGATTCGAAGCGAGAGCTGCTGCAGAATTTTAATCCAAATCAGGCTAATGAGAGAAAAATATGACTTGGAGTAAAGGTTAAAGCATGCCATGCATGTGTAGTTCCCCTACCCAAAGAATGTTAACAGTGCCCAGCAGGACCGTTAAGTTCTGCTTACGGGGGTGCCTGGGTGGCTCAGTTGGTTGAGCGTCCGACTTCAGCTCAGGTCATGATCTCTCGGTTCGTGGGTTTGAGCCCCACGTCGGGCTCTGTGCTGACAGATAGCTCAGAGCCTGGAGACTGTTTCAGATTCTGTGTCTCCGCCTCTTTCTATGACACTCCCCTGCTCGTGCTGTCTCTATCTCTCTCTCAAAAATAAATAAAACATTAAAAAATTTTTAAATAAAAGTTCTGCCTACGGACACAAGCCACTAGGGTGGAGAAATGTTACCACGGTGGATGTAACACCTGCCTTGCTTAGCTCTTTCCTACTGATAACACAGCCTCCATTTTCAGCTCAGAGGTTACTAATTGTGCTCATTCTACTAGAGAGTGAATCATGAATTCACTTGTTTTGAGTTTTGATTGTTTGTTCCCACATCCACCCCCTGCTGCTCAAATGAAGACCAGGGATCATCTCACGGAAAATAGAAATACGAATTTGATATTTTTAAATTTAATAGAAAATGAAACATTTAAAATTTCATGCATGGGCAACAAATGGCCAGTGTAATAAAGGAGCATTATTAGTGGACACACATGGGGAGAAGTTCACACTGACCCTGAGTATCGATGCACATAAAAAATTCAGTTCCAAATCCTTGATGTGTGATTACCGGATTACTGAATCAAAAACATATTGGGGGTCACTGCTGCCAGCAAAGAATTGTGTAACTGCTGGTAAAAACAACAGTGATTTCAGGAGTGGATTGAAAACAAAACAATAATATCTTTGTAATGTTCTGAAATCGTCGCAGGAACAAAACTGAGACTGGCCCCTTTGCATTTCCCAGTCTGATCTGCTGACCATCTTGTCTGCCCATAATTGTTTTCTGCCATTCATTTCCTCCAATTGTCAATTATTACTAAAACAATTATGAAAAAAAAGTGTGTGTCTTTGTTTCCTGTTGCTGATGAATATAGTGAAGTCATAGACCAGGCTAGTGCATCATCATCTTTTCCATTACAATGAATTATGCTGTCCCAAACAGGATACAGCCCTGGACTGGGCAGAAAGGCCGTAAAGGGGACTGAATTAGCACCGACATGTCTGTCAGCCATGACAGCAAGAAATTAGAACACTGGAACTTAGCTCTCCACTTTTGCGAAACATAACTGGTTTTTTTTTGTTCCAGATTATAAGAGTAGTACATGTTCCCCAAGTACATTATCTTGGGGAACATGCTTTTCCTGGAGACAAAGTAGAAAATAAAAATCCCCATTATCCTACCAACTAAAGACTTCTGTTGTTAATATTTTGATATATGTTTAGCTCTCAACTTTTTCATATAAACATATATTTTCTTAAGAAAATGAGATCATGCCATGAATATTTTTGTCTTCTCTTTTTCATTTAGTGTTTAGTATAAACAGTACATAGTTTAATATAATTTAACAGCTATATAAAATTCCACACTGTGGAATATTATTTAACAATTTCCTTATTTTCTTTGTACAGTAAAACCTTGGATTGCGAGTAACTTTTTCTGAGAGTGTTTCACAAGATGAGCAAACATTTCTAATAAATTTTAATTTGATAAACGAGCGATGTCTTGCAATACGAGTAGTACATGATGCCTAATGTCACATGATCACACCTGGACCAATGGTTCTTGAAATTTGCTTTGATAAATGAGCGCTTTGGATTACAAACGCTTCCAGAGCAAATTATGCTGCAAACCAAGGTTTTACTGTTTATTTGTCCAAAAAATTTGTCCACTACTAATAGGTAAGCATTCTTTCATATACATTTTTGTTTTGGTCTAAGAATATTTTCTTAGGATATATTCCTCAAAGACAGATTATTCACTTTTGACTAAAAACTATGTTGTGTATCTTGAAGTAAATATTTGGAATAAAAGACTTAGGAAGCTTTCTTAACAATAAAAGCACATATGTGCATTAAAAGCTTAATAACCAAACTTGATAATATGTACCTTCCTAACAAGATAAAAAAAAGTGACATGTTTTTTAATGATTACAAAGTTTAAGATAAATATATAACACTGGTCTATTCAAAATGCCCTTCATGCCAGCCAGCTGGAAGGGGGTATGTAATTCCACAAAGTCATTTTCCAGAATCTCCTAGCACAACTAGCTTCCAAACCACTGAGGAGCCCACAGATGATTCTACAGTGATTCTGTAAACTATTGGTTTAGTAAGGAACTTGCTTCTAGAGGCTGCCTGGGCGGTCCCTGCCTGGCCTAAGCATCGTTACCTGGGGCCGCCACTAGAGGGCAACCCAGGATAGAGTAAGGAGTTTAATATTCTCTGTTTTCAACATCTACTTCACCAATAAGTAATGAAAAGTAAAAAATGAGGCACTGAATGGAAGACGAACTTTAGAAATAAAATGAATGTACAAATAAGTAAACACGAAAATCTCTGAGTATAAACTCTTCCCTTTTCCTCAGGGAGATTAACTAAAAGGTGCAGAATTCTGAGAGCTACCACAGGTAAAAGAAATTAAAGACCGAGAATCCAGTTAAAAATCAGGTGACATAGGCGGGTGGCTAAGTCGGTTGAGCATCCATCTCTTGATTTCAGCTCAGGTCATGATCCCAGGGCTGTAAGACTGAGCCTCGCATAGGGCTTGGTGCTGAGCATGGAGACTGCTTAACATTCCCTCTCTCCCTTTCCCCTACTCACGCACTCTCTCTCCCTCTCAAAAAAAAAAAAAAATTTATATATATAATAACTGGGTATAGTATGGAAAGTCGGTTCCTTTAGATCTTTGCAAAAACTGAATCCAGAGCAGATACTCGATGTTTTCCATGGGAATTAGCAGGCACGTGGGCTTTGGCCTCTTACACACCTGCATTCCATTCTCTACCTGCCTTTCACTAGCTAGCTGGTCCTGAACATGTTACTTAATCTTTCCAAGTGTTAGTTTCCTCATTTATAAAATGTGGCTAGTAATACAACCTGCCCATGGGTGGCTGTATGCATTCAACAAGAGACTGGACATAAAAGGCTTAGCACAAAAGAAATGCTGCCCGTTACCTCTTCTGCTTCTCACCTCCCTCTTAAGCTGTTTCCCATGTCCAGCTGTTCACTTACCATTTCTACCTGACTATCCCACCACATCACATTTTATAGGCCTGAAACCAAAACCCTCCTCTCCCTCACTAACTCCCTGACCTGCTGCTCCCTCTCTGATTGGCTATTTCTTAGAATAGACCATAAAACATAACATCCTCTGTAACACTTCCTCTCTTCCTATAACCATAGCCAATTAGTTTACAAAGCATGTCGATTTGTCCTCTAATGTGTCTCCATCTGGTTTCCTTCTCTCTGTTGTCGCCAGGCCTCAGAAACCTGCTCTCTTCACCCCACCAGGCCCTGCCTTGAACGGGTAAATCTCACTGATGTCATTTCCCTCTTCAAAGCCCCTCACTGGCTTCCCAGGGGCTTCAAATTGGATTCTGAACTCCTCTGTCTGGCATTACAGTCCCACCAGTCTGATTCCAACCTCCTCCAGATGCTTCTATCTTGCTCCTTATGCTCACTGTCCCTGCCTCTGTCAAGCTGTTGACACACAGCTCCCTGGTACGGTTGCCAGATTTAGGAAATGTAAACAGAGGATACCCAGTTACATGTGAATGTTAGATAAACAACAAGTAACTCCTTTGAATACGTAGGTCCCATGCCATAGGCTTCATACACACTTGTGCAATAGGAGACACTTATACTCAAAAAAGTTTGTTGTTGATCTGAAATTCACGTGTAACTGGGAATCCTGTTTTTCATCGGACACCCCTATTCCTTGGGCACACCAAACATTCCTGTCCCTGCCCACGCGCACAGCTCCAATCTTGTGTTGGACACTCATCTCTCGCTGTACCATCAGATCTTCTGTCCTGTGAGGTCAGCTTAACCTCATACCTCCATGAAGCCTGCTTAAATCAGGACCTCCTCCTCTGGTACCCACTATGTACATCACTTCTCTGGTTAATACTAGTCATTAATTTGGTATAAGATGCTTTGTGTCTTATAGAATTCCCTTTCTCTGAGTAATGTGGAGTTACCAAAGGGAAAGACTGCAGTGTAACTAAGAAAACTTCATAAACATGCTTTGGTGGTGTGGTGCTGCTGTAAACCTGTAACATAGAGTGTGAACGGATGAGAGCAGAAGAGACAGAAAACCTCCAGAGGCCACTTACCTGGACTTAAGGTACTCTCAGACACACTAAAACCAATACACAACTCCCCCTGTCCCCACAGCCTCAGGCCAGGTGGGCACAGCTGTCTGACCTTGGCATGCTTCTCCTCACACCATTTCAAGTATCCTACAAGCCGTGGATTACATTTAGTGACATTTCAATTTGTCACCGGTTCATACTATCTCTTCAGCAATCTGATTTCACTTATATTTAAATGTGAGGCCCAGCAGTGGCTCAATAATGTAACCTACAAACACACAGTAAATAAGAGTCATGCTGGAAACCAAACAATCTTTAATTAATAGAGAAGCTAAAAAACAAAAAAGCTCATAATTTTTTTTTTCCAAATTAGCTAACTCTAACATAAAATACACTCGGGAGCTTGAAAAAGCATCAAGAAACAATTAAAACAATCCCCTCCCCCAAATCTATTTTAAATAACTGGTACTGCACGAATACATTTATGAGCATCTGCAGGCATCCAGAAACCAACAATCAAACATAGGACTTCTCAACGTGAAAAAAAAGACATGTTCTTAGAATAAAATACATAACTCCTAATTGTCTCTGTTAGTTAAACCTTCGATCTTATTTAAAACGTTTTTATCCTCATAATGTAAATGTGAAAGTGTGTCGAATGAAAAAGTTGTTTTGAAACTGTAAAGGCAAGGAGCTCAACATTCACAGGAACCAGGACCACTGTAAGCAACATCTCTATCACCCGCCCCACGTGGAGTAGCAATTAATCAGTTTTCCCTGGATTTCAGTTTATGGAAAAATAAAATGGATTCAGAACTGCCTTTGTGGCACCGGAGTGTCTTGGAAACAAGTGCTAAGAGTTTGTTTGACTCATTTCTTCAGATCCATCGTATTTACCCAGATTAATGTTCTTTCTTTCTTTATTTTTATGGTTTAAGTTCAACTAAGAAAACTGGCTCTCTCTATTCAAGAATACTACACTTTGCTACCATTTCCAAGGAATGAATTGTAATTTTCTAAACAGAAAAAAAGAATAATAACCCTTAAATTCTCCTAGGAAGGAGAATAGCCAGTGAGGTCCACATGGAGGCACAACCATGTCTTGGCTCCTTGCACCAGTTACAATCTGGCTGGCTCAGCCTATTCTGGCTTCCCGCTTTGGTGTCTTCTCGCGACAGATTCTAAACATACCAATCTCGAGCTGGGATAAGCCAAAATGACAGCAACACATTTCCTTCTGCTTTTTCTTTTCGATAGACCACTAGAGACGTATTCCTTTGTTGTCACTGTGACAACGTTCATCAAGTTACTGCAGGACACAAATGGGGGGTAGTTATCAGGGGTGGACGCAAATATGGCTCATCATTTAAACAAATGTACTTGTCTGACAGCAAGGAATGTTCAAAGAATTCGGAATGTCCCTAGGAGCTTTCCATGTTTTTGTGGGCAACATCAACTGTTCTTGGATTTAACATTTCCACCTTTCCACTTCCAAACCTAGTGGCATTTTTTCAGGTCACTCAGAAAACGCATGCTAAATGAATATTTTGAAATCCTAACTTAAATGTAAATAAATTATGGTGAGCGGTTTCTATCACTGGAGCTGTTCAGTGGTATTGTGGTGCTTCTAGAAGGTTCTCCTTTGTTTGAAAATGGATGTCCTGGAGAAGCTTTGTGTTAAAAACAACAACAACAACAGCAACAAAAACTTTATCTTCACTTACTTTTCTACAAAATTTAACTTTTAGTTAAAGCAACTTTTCTAAAGTTGACTATTTTTGCTTGAGAGCCTGTGTAAATAAATTCTAAACCAGTACTGATCCAAGAAATGCTACATGGATCGTTAATCAGCACTTTGAAAAGAAAAAAGAGACAAATCCTAGAAATTATTTTTCAAAAATGATCTTCAGCAAAAGTATTTACATACTGTTTAATCCCCTGGTGATAATGAAACCGAAGAAGACTTAATGGAGATAAAGCTATCTTAAGGAAACAAATACTATTTAAAAATATATATATATACATACCATTGTTAAAAACTGAAGATGTCAGAACTGAGACTGATTTCTACATTTCTTCAGAAATATAAACAAGCTTGTGAGCTTTTCATGAGGACTTGCTTCAAAGCATATATACTGTCTCTGGCTAATATCCACTACTCATGATATGCATCATAGTATAATAACATAGACATAACAATGGACAGTCTTAAAAATGACACTTACCTTAATTCACAGATGGGGAATCATTCAAGCTCATCCCTCTGTTGAATTGTCTCTTTCCACTTTCCAACCCCTAACAAGTTTCTCTCCCCGGTGTGCAAACACCTAGAGATTTCTGGTCTGTCTTTGGAAACACTGCCATCACCTCCATTGCCCCAGTGCTGGTCAAAAGTGGGGAGAGAAAAAAAATTCAAATTTGCAAGCTGTTTACGCCTAACAACCACAGTGAAGCTGCGAGGCTTTGAGCTCAATGAATTAAAGGTTGTTTGGCTCAATGGCAGGCACACTTCCTCCTATTCTTTCTGAACTTAGTTTTCCTGCCTCCAGTGGGGCTTTTTCCTTTCCTGGGCTATAAATAGGCTGGTCGTAAGAGCACCGAGGAAAGAAGAAGGCAGGAAATGCATTTGATTTCAAAAAGCAGCCTGAGGTGTGTGTGTGTGAGTGTGTGTATGTGTGTATGTTTCTTTCAAGTGAATCCCAATAAACAAGCTGAGGAAAATTCTGCTTTGGTAATGGTACCACAGTCAAAGTTTAACTTCCTATCATCTAGGTTTTGCTAAATTGACATTTCCCATAAGCAAAGCTTGTGTTTGGAGATGTTTCATTTTCTATATAAAATACCATCAGCAAACGTTTATCATCTCCTTCGTTCCCCAAAGGAATGACATAAAAATAGAGTTTCTTGGGGGAAATGAGGGATAGGACAGACTACAGGGGTCACCACACTTACTTCTTTTCATCCAAAAGGAGTTGAAATACTTTGGGAGGCAAAGTTCATCAAAAGGAAGTTGTCAACAGGTGAACAAGAAAAGCAGACACTTTTGCTTAAAAGAAATTATGAAGTTGAGTTTATAGACTGGTCATCCATCTGCACTAAACTAAAGGCTGTCCACGGTTTTGCTACTGAAAGTTGTTTAGCTTCTCTCATAATTATATACAACATAAAATAAGATAAACATTAGAGCTTGCTTTTCACATATCAGATGGACAGATCAAGATTTTGATATTGCCTGATACTATCCAAGTGCAGAGGAATAAGTAAGAATAAACTGGCACAAACTATGTGAAGGGCGTATATCAACTTCTTTCAAAATGTGAAATTCATATACTTGAACAAGATATTGAAACATGGTTGATTTGGCAAAGTGGGAGTGCGGATCTGGAATGTGGGGACAGGTCAGATTTTGATATACATATTTAGTGCCCTTTTATTTTTCCTAGTGGGCACCCATGCTGTAAAAATTTATTAATTTTAATGACAGAATTTTAAAATTTGTTATTACTTAAGATCCTTCATATGATACTACTAGTTACTTATTGATTATCATTTTCCATCGGTCGTTCCACACTGGGAATCAACAAGCTGCTCTTCACGATGGGGGACCACTTTGAGAAGCAATCCAGGGGAAGCTAGAGAATCTCTTGACTAGAGGGGCTATTCAGTGTGCTGGATGTGCTGTCCAAGGACCAGCAGCCTCAGCAGCACTGGGATCAGAATCCCAGGGGCAGGGCTCGGCAATCTGATCTCAACTCCAGGCGATTCTGATGCTCACTGAAGTGTAGAAGCAGTGATCTATAAAATTATTTTGGTCATTAATATCCCACCTTCTAAAAAGGATTTGGCGACTATAGTTAATGACACTGGAATGTGTATTTGAAAGTTGCTAAAAGAATAGAACTCAAGAGTCCTTATGAGAATAAAAACTAAAACTTTGGAACGGTGTTTGATGGCAGATGTTATCCTGACTTACCGTGGTGATCATTTCATAATATATACAAATATTGAATCATTATGTTGTAACCTGAAATAGGATGCTATATGTCAATTATACCTCAATTAAAATAATAAAAATTAACAGGATTAGAGATAATTGGTTTTGTTTTACATAAAAATAAAGGAAAAGTTCTAAATTCTTTCAAAGTTGCTGACTCCTATTTAGAAAACTATAAGATGCAGCACCTGGGTGGCTCAGTCAGTTGAGCGTTAGACTTTGGCTCAGGTCATGATACCACAGTTTGGGGGTTTGAGCCCCACATTGGGCTCTGTGCTGATAGCCCGGAGCTCAGAGCCTGCTTCAGATTCTGTGTGTGTTTGTGTGTGTGTGTGTCTCTCTCTCTCTGCCCCTCCCCTTCTGTGCATGCATGCATGCTCTTGCNCGCGGGGCTCGAACCCACGAACCGCGAGATCATGACCCAAGCGAAAGTCGGACGCTTAACCGACTAAGCCACCCAGGCGCCCCAACATTAAAAATATTTTAGAAGACCAGAAGAATTCTTACATATAATGTTAGGAAGATACACTAATTTCTTTATTGCTGTGGATAAGCCAGCTGAAGCACCAAAAGCAGTGGAAAAAACAAGCTGATGATATTTAAGGGAGAGACAAAAGCTCTCTCTCATTTGGGGTAGTCATGATAAAAATGGATAAAGTCAAAGCCAACTTTACTAATATGTATGTTTTAAAATTACAAGTTGCCTGCAAGAAAATGAAATCAGGGGCACCTGAGTGACTCAGTCAGTTAAGCACCTGAATCTTCATTTTGGCTCAGGTCATGATTTCATAGTCTGTGAGATCGAGCCCTACACTGGGCTCTGTGATGACAGCGCAGAATCTGCTTGGGATTTTTTCTCTCTGTCTCCCTGTATCTCTCTCATTCAAATGAAATAAATAAACATTTAAAAAAAGATGAAACCAAAGAAAACAGGAAGAAATTAACTCTAGATGAAAAAGAAATGTCCCATTCCTCGCTTTTGTTTAGTGATTTATTGTTTTCGGACTCAGGCATTTCTTGTCCATTTGTAGCCTTAATGCAAAGACGTGTATATTAGAAAGAATAGGTAAAACAATGAACTCAGCCAGAGCTGGTGAGGGAAAAGCAAGAGTATGTACATTCCCAGGCACAGATGCAGAGGAAAAGATTTCTTTAAAAAAGAGAGAAAAAGAAAGGAGTGAATGACCCTGTTGTAATAGCAGAAAGGAAGAAGGAAGTCCATGGTGGTCAGGATAAAACTTAGCTGCAGTATAGTGAAGTGGTTAAAGGGGACACAGGTTGACATTGACAAGAAAATGGCCAGCCACAGGGTAGTATGTTTCTAGGAGCAAGCCATGCTCCCATGTGCAAAGCATGAACTCTTCGAAGAAACACTAAGTACATTTACCAGGCTTTCATTGTTCACTAGAAATGTCACTTCTCTTTTTGTGAGGAACTATTTTTTTAAATTTTTTTTTACATTTTATTTATTTCTGAGAAAGAGAGAGACAGCATGAACAGGGGAAGTTCAGAGAGAGAGGGAGACACAGAATCTGAAACAGGATCCAGGCTCTGAGCTGGCAGTCAGCACAGAGCCTGATGCGGGGCTCGAACCCACGAACCGCGAGATCATGACCTGAGCCGAAGTTGGATGCTTAACCGACTGAGCCACCCAGGCACCCCTGTGAGGAACTATTTTACTTCTCACAAAGAACAGCTTCAGAGAGCTACACATATAGTCCATCTCTAGAAATGAAGCATTAAAACACTTAAGGGAACAGAAAGGCTCTGTGCTCCTCATCTAAAATTAATGATAGACTCTCTCAAAATGCATTAGAGGACAAAGTCAAAGGCCTCATGGTGAAAGGTAATGTATGACTTTCTTCCACTGTTTGGGTTTTGCAAGGAGAGGAAAATACTTTTTTTTTTTATTGTAGTCACCTACAAAGAATTTCAGTATATGTAATATAGAGGAAACCCAAGCAAAAGTCATCAATCAGATTGCAACAAAAATCTGCATATTTTTGTTCAAGCCAAATGTACTGTACCTGAATGCCATATAGATATCTTTAATAAAAGCCTATCTTTGTTCACAACGTATAGAAGTGCTAGGTGATTACCACTTTGTGCAGAACTGTGTTCTTTTGACATGAATTGTATCATACTAATGAAAATGAATGAGAACTCCTGGAAGGGCAAATTGAAAGCATGCTGGTAAAGGATGGATCTCCGATTGTAGTAGGGTGGGGCACCTGGGTGGCTCAGTTGGTTAAGCGTCCGACTATTTCAGCTCAGGTCATGATCTCATGGTTTGGGGTATCAAGCTCTGTGTCAGGCTCTGTGCTGATAGCTTGGAGCCTACTTTTATTCTGTCTCCCTCTCTCTCTGCCCCTCCCCCTCAAATAAATAATAATAATAAATAATAAAATAAACTTCAAAAAATAATAAATAATAAATAATAAATCCAGAAGAAACACAGAAAAGATGGTTGAAGTTCAGGA
>NW_027531626.1:1524802-1562642 GCF_008692635.1 Crocuta crocuta | reverse complement strand
GTTCCTTCACTGAAGGAACGAGAATATTTAGGGAGACAGAAATAAAACTTTTCCATTAATTTCATTAAAATTGAATTGTGTTCACCAGTAGTTTATTTTTACTTAGACTATTATCAGTAAACAATAACATTAAAGCTACTTTGCAAAATTATAATAACGCTGGCAGAAATGAAACAGTTCAGACTATCTCCCAGGAGAAGCCCAGCCTTGGTAAAGTTCAGTGGGAAAATCTAAACCAGACTGCCTTCCTTCACTGGATTTGGCTTTGGCCTCTATTGGTATTTCGTCACTGCCAAGCACCTAAAATAAAACAGTACTAGTTTCTATGTAATGAAGGGGGGGGAAAGGATCCTAAGACTATCCAGTAACAAATGCCTAGAGCTTTATCAGTTTTGTCAAGACTAAAATCTGATGTCATCGTAAGTAAAGAAATTATAATTGGTGTTGTGGTAAAAAGTTTTTTTATTAATGTTGAAACAGGGATACTTTCTTTTTGCTGTTTCTGCCAGTTGTGTGTCCCTTTGGGCAAAGCTTTTGGACTCAACCATAAGGTGGTTTGTGAACTAATCACTGTTGGAGGCAGGGAGAAGCAAAGCTGTCATTGGGAAGAAATATGCAGAAAAGAAAACAGATCACTGTAGGGACAGGGCATGACACACTTCTGAAGGGGGGAGGGTGGGAGATTACATTAGGTTCCAAGAGCATTGGTGCCCAAATATTGCCTTATTTTTGTGTAACATTTGGAAGAAAGGAAGGAGGGAGGGAGGAAGAGAGGGAGGGAGGGAGGGAGGGAGGAAGTAAGGAAGGAAAAGAATATGGCAATGAAATTGATTTGCCAAGCAAAACTTAAAATTTATTGCTTTGATAGTCACTCTGGTCTAGTAAAGGCCAAGTTGTAGTTTGGTTGATAATTTAATACTGCATACAATTTGCTTGCTTAAAATACAGCATGTTTGGCCTGGATGGCTCACTTGGTTAAGTGTCCATCTCTTGATTTCAACTCACGTCATGATCTCACAGTTCGTGAGATCGAGCCCTGAGTTGCGCTCTGTGCTGAGGGCATAGAACCTGCTTGGGATTCTCTCTCTCTCCGTCTTTCTCTGCCTCTCCCTACCTCAAAATAAATAAATAAATGTACAAAAACACAGTACATTTGTTTGAATTCACAGTATAGTCAATATACTCCACAATCTCCTGAACCATATCATTACGTAACTAATGAAAAAGGTTCAACAAGCGTTTACACTGATACGGCATTGGTGAACATGATCACAAGCTTTAGAATTTAACAAATTATGGGGTGCAAATTCACCCCAAATAGAGACAGCAATTTAAAATAAGTGAGTCTCCTGATCATATCCAATATGACCAAAAGACTCTCTCTTCTTTGCTGCCTTTGCAGAAGCAAGCTGCCATGTTGTGAGCTGTCCCTGGAGAGCACCACATGGCAAGGGCCTGGGGGTAGCCTCCTTCTACTGGCCAGTAAGAAACTGAGGCCCTCAAACCAACAGCATGCAGGGAATGGATAGTGCCAACAATCACATGAGTTTGGAAGCAGTTCCTTCTCTAGTTGAGCCTCAGATAAAACCAAAGCTCTAGCCAATAGCTTGACTGAACCCTTATGAGACTCTGAAGAAGTGGGCCCAGCTAAGCCATCTCTGGCTAGGCAAGCTATGGAAGGGTCTCCTATCAAGATGGTTTACAGTCATATGTATGGTAACCTTATGTATTCCATTGTGTATTCCGTTACCTTTGCTGCATTCTATTGGTTAGAAGCAAGTTATAGGTCCTGGCCAAATTCAGAGGGTGGGAATCAAAGGGCGTGAACACCAAGGGCCAGGGGATCACGGCAGTTACCCTAGAGTCTGTCTGCCACAATGAGTAAAAGACACAGAAAGAAGAAACAAACACATGTAATATGTGGTGTATTACCAAAGAATAGTTAGGACAATGTTACCCAAAGACAGAATAGACAAAATAACTTCTTAATTTTTCTTCCTTCAAAGCAGTGGGGAGTGAACAGCCTTGAGAGAGAACCAAGGCATCTCTCCACCATCATGTACTCATGAGCAACTCAGTTACTTGAATGTCCTTGGGCTCCATCCTTGAGGTCCTTTTAGTTCTAAGCTTCTGTGACTTTGGACCTGACCCTGCAAGCCTCTGAAGACATTTCAAAATGCCACAAATGTTGGTTATATTCATACCAAACATTTGATGACCTCTGTGTTATGTTACTGTTGACATCATAATAAAACAATACAGGAGAAAAAGACAATATATAATATACTAGTCCCTTAGAAAAGTAAAAGCCAAATCAATTGGGGTGTTACTATCTGACCCAACTTTTGATTCTCCATTTGAATGTTGATTTTTCTGCAGCATGATGTCATTCTAAAAATACATGAAGATAAAACCATTATGAAATTCACTTTACATAGGCAAATTTTGAGCTACAAACTATGTTCTCTGTTGGGAACAAATTACATTTCATATTACATCCAAGTAATATTGAATGCATCAAGAAATTACTCTGGCAGCACAAATTCAGACTCTCAGGGTCAGAAAGCCTCCACAGACCACCGCCCATCTGAGGGGCAAAATTCCTCTGGAGCATGAAGAACAAATTATCTTATTAATTTCCAAGTAAAAAGCTGCCATTGCATATTTTTGTGATATCATAAATGTAAATGATTCCACAAGAAAGAAAATTATGAATCTAATTCTAAACGAGGCAACTCCAAATTGCTCTGCTCACTAGATAAATGAACTTTTCTTTTTCTTCGGACAAAAAATTAAATTCTCAAGTACGTGGAACTTTAAACATATATTCACAGTTATTCTTGTGTGGACGGACTACACAATGAAATAAATCATAATACTTCATTAAGAACATAGATTAAAAGCTGTAAGTCAGGTTGAAACCAGGGATGAATGCTTCATTTCCATTTAAAGGATGAAAAGGGATAAAAAGTTCAAGAAGGAAATGACTTTTTAGAGTTATATGAGGTCAGAGGATCTGAGGATTTCAAAACACTAAACACTAAAGCCATATATTTTGAGCTTGCATCACGTTATAGCACCTTCTTATATGGCTTGCTCAAATACCAAATATTAATGCACAATTAATTCTGAAAGAAACCACATGCTACAGATTATATTTTATTTGGCCAAGGCTAGCAAATACTTTTTTACTGTGTTTTTTTCAACCACAAGTAAGTCCCTACTAAGTACAAAGCTCTGGGCTTGAGCCACAGAAGAGAAAATAAAATTAAACATTTGGCCTTTGCCCTAAAAGCAGCATACCTTCCAAAGCAGAATTTCTCAAATCATGGTTCAAGGACAGCATGTATCTGAATAACACAGAGTTGACTGAATATGCAGATTGCTGGGCCTCAGCCTCAGAGGATTTCATATTCAGTTAGCCTGGGGTAAGCCTAGGAATATACGTTTATAACAAACCTGTGATTGTTAACTGCATACTGAAGTTTGAGAACGAGTGATCCAAAGTTTAAAACATACATTATATTTTTTTAATGTTTGTTTATTTTTGAGAGAGAGAGCAAGAGAGAAAGCATGAGTCAGGTAGAGGCAGAGAGAGACAAAGACAAAGGATCCAAAGCAAGGTTCCAGACTCTGAGCTGTCAGTCAGACACTTAACTAACCGAGCCACTCAGGTGCCCCTAACAAATACATTCTTAACATACATTCTTACTAATCCAAGTACTGAGTGAATTGCGATTAGAGCTGTAGCCAACATCAAGGTCCTAAACTGGAACACTTGTTAAGGAGTAAAGACTTGAATGGAGGGAACGTTTTTTTCTGAGCACTGGAGAAGTTTTCTTGGTATTTTTTTTTTTATGACGGTAAAAAATTTCCCATCTTAACAATTTGTAAGTACACAGTGCAGTTGGGTTAAGTGTATTCGCATTGTTGTGAATCAGATCTTCAGAACTTTTTCTTGCAACACTGAAATTCTATACTCCTAGAACAGTAGCTTTCCTGTTTCACCCTCCCACAAGCCCTTGGTAACCACAGTTCTACTTTCTGTTTCTCTGATGGGAGGACCATTTTTAAGACCCAATCCCAAGACAAAGTACCAGATCTGAGCAGGGAGAGCTGAGTCCAAACATCAAATCAAGGGTTACACTTAAGAAATGAGATCATAAAACAGAAGGAAGGAGCAAAGCAGACAGACTGATGTGGAACCAGAGGCATTTTCCAGAACTGAGTTGATCCAGTTTAGCCATCTGGCCATGGGTGTTGGGTGCCATGGAGACATGCTCTTTGAGGCCAGAACATGAGCTGTAAGTCACTGTCAACTGTCAGATACTCCCCCTACATTTGGTGAACAAATGACTGTGATGAAAATTGGTGGGAGGGAGGGCAGGCGATGAAGATTGGGGATGATAAAGAATATTTTCCACTTTCAAAATTTGCTGCAGACTGAGGAGATGGTCAAATCAGTGGTAAATATCCATTGTGATGGTATGCTAGGTTTGGAGTGGTGGAGGTGGCCCTTGGGGCATTGCGGGTCTCTCTGATCTGGGCACAGTTATCATATAAGTATTATGTGTCAAAAGGCACTATTCCAAATGTAGAGCCATCAGAAGTTCCACGGGGCCATGGTTAATGCTTTGAATAGGCCATAATGATCTACCAGAGCTGGGGAGATGGCCTGAGGGAAGTGAAGGACTTAGATGAAGGTGCTCCCCAAGGCATTAATCTGGGGGACTCGACACCTATTTTGCTGTGTATGCTTGGTGGCTCCTAATCTCACCCAAGGAAGCATGGAAAAAGTAGAAAGAACCTAGGCTTTATAGTCAGACACACCTGGTGTCAAATTTGACTGACTCTTAACATCTGGATGATCTTTACACCATGTCAATATCAATTTCCTCATCAATACCTGAAAGTAGAACAATACCTACTTTTTAGAATTAAGCGTAATTATGCAACACACTAGTACAATACCCGGCCCAAGAGCAGTCAATACATGGTTGGAATGGTTATTGCTATTATGACAAGTTGTGTCCCTGCTTCTGTTATCAGAATAGCCAGCAGAGTGGTTCCTGCCACCCCCTATTATTTAAATATTCAGGATAGGAGATTTTTCTCAGCTATTTTGGCTGTCTGACCCATAATATAGAAAGAGAGAAAGAGGAAGGAAGGAAGGAAGGAAGGAAGGAAGGAAGGAAGGAAGGAGGAGAGAAGGAAGAGAGGGAGAAAGAGAATGGGTGGAGAGTGACTAGTGTGCGGAGAAGGTGTGAGGGAGAGAGAGGGAGAGACAAAGAGAGGGAGAGAAGGAGAGGGAGAGAGGGGGAGGGTGAGAGGAAGGGAGGGAGGAAGAAATGAAGGCAGGCAGGCAGGCTCATTTTTGCTTTGTCTTAAAGGATGCAGACCCCAATCACCAAATTTTTCATTACAGGAAGTCTGGCCCTTAAGGTGACATATTCATATCTTAAACATGATTTTTGTAAGGATTAGAATATTTCATTAAATCAGTTTTATTGTCTTCCATGTCCTTGCAAGTGACAAAAAAAAAAAATCCAGGTGTGGCTGGATATAGTGAGTCTAATGATGAAATGCCTTGGGGCACTGCCTGGGCCAAGGCAAGCCCCCATAGACATTTCCCATTTTTTAAAAATATTTATTTATTTTTGAGAGAGAGAGGAGGAGGAGAGGGAGAGAAAACGAATGAACCAGCAGGGGAGAGGCACAGAGAGAGGGAGCAAGCAAATCCAAAGCAGGCTCCATGCTATCAGCGCAAAGCCTCATGTGGGGCTCCAACTCACAAACTGTGAGGTCATGACCTGAGCCAGTGAGATGCTCAACAGACTGAGCCACCTAGGCGCCCCACAGACATTTCCCATTCTGGAGCCAATGTTGTGGCTAGACCGGCCCATGTGGTTCTTATTGTGATTGCAAGACACACCTTAGCAATGACCATTAGGGAACTCTGGAAAAACAAAAGCAACAACGACGTTTATTACTCAAAAATTCTGGAGAGTACATGTCATACCTGGGGCCACAGAGCAAGGTTATGGGTAGAGACAGAGCATGCAAAGGCCTGTGGTTCTGCTTTTATTGGAGCTGAAGGTTCTGAGAAAAGGAAACTTCATGGGTGGGATGGCCTCTTTTTCCAATTGTGTTGCTAGCAGAATGTTTACTGGAGATGGCTGTCTTTGAAGTAGATGTCTCTGCAATCAAAAGCCTAATATAAGGCACATACGTTACAATAAAAATTGTCAGACCTCTATAATACAAGAGGCCTTAGGGCATCGGAAAACCAACACTGGAGCATCACCATGGCTTTTTCTTTGGCTAAAATCTTTACTTCAGACTCTCAGACTGGGTTCTTCTTGAAACTA
The DNA here is from genome assembly GCF_008692635.1 of Crocuta crocuta. Taxonomy (NCBI): domain Eukaryota; kingdom Metazoa; phylum Chordata; class Mammalia; order Carnivora; family Hyaenidae; genus Crocuta; species Crocuta crocuta. The sequence continues at coordinate 1,556,274 of NW_027531626.1, read as the reverse complement.
GAAAGGTGACCAGAGAGAAAAGGAGCTCCCTTCTTGCACCTCCCATGTGAGAACTTCTGTGGCAGGACTCTGATTGGCTTGAGTAACAAGCCCACTTCTTCTAAAAAGATCACTGTGACCACAGATAAGGTCATTGGACTGGCCTAGGCTGAGTTTCATGACCATCCCCAGAGTCAGAGAGGCCAACTGCTGGAGAGGAAAGTGGGGAGGGGTCTTGACAGACTAAGCAGTGGGGATCCACAGCATGCCTCCCACTCCCATTCAGTACCAAAGGCACTGGCCCCAAGGATTGGGGGAAACTCTAGATCAAAACAGACCAAATTAAAGATGAAAAATTTGCAGTACTCAGAATTCAGGTCTGATGGCTGGCTTAGATCTAAGCAAAGATAACTCTTATCCTTCTTGAGTTGGTTAACAGGACATGAAGAGTAGGAAAGCTAAAGAATGAAGTTCTAGGCCTAGAGAAATCTGGGGAATTAGCTGATGGTCCAAACAGGGAGTTTCTACCAAGGCTAAAATCATGAACTGCATTAGCTAAACAGAAATTAGCTCAAGAATCCCATTTCTGGTCTACTGATCTGAGTGTGAATCATATGCTCCCAAAATTCATATTCACTCAGAACCTTAGAATAAGACCTTATTTACAAATAGGATCTTTGCGGATGTAATTTTTGGGAATCTCAAGATGAAATCATCCTGGATTGAAGATTAGACCTACATCTAATGACTGGTGTCCTTCTAAGAAGAGCCGAGGACACACAAAGACAAACACCCTATGAAGATCCAGGGTGTGATGTAGCAACAACTCAATGAACAGCAAGAACTGTCTGGAGCCACCAGAAGGTAGGAAGAGGTAAGAAAGGACTCCCTTGTAGAACCTTCAGAGGGAGTGTAGCACTGCCAACGCATTGATTTTGGACACCTAGCCTCCAAAACCAAGAGAATACACTTCTGTTGCATTAAGGTACTCAGTTTATGGTAAGTTGTTACAGCTGCCCCAGCCCATTGCCAGTTTCTCTCAAGTGCACCAAGAACGGCTTTCAGGTTACCAAGCAAGAGACGCCCTCAGCCCTCTCAGGAGGCTGGGCGGGGCTTGAGGTCAGCTGTCTCATAGGAGAGCAGGAGCCACTGCTTGCCCCGGTTGGCCACACATATTATTATTTTTCAAAGAATATTTTTAATGTACAGACAAACATGTGAAAAGTGTTTGGAAGCTTCATGAAATTCTTGTCTGGAAGCATGGCATCATGCAGGCCTACGAGTTCGTCCATCCTGTATCCCACTTACTAGTGTTCAGGAAATGCCTGGGGGAAAGCAAAGGCCACAACCATTACGTGGCACAGAGATATAACTGAGTTATTGCTCTCCAAGACCCAGACAATGTTCCCTACTTTCTAAAGATACAATTTTATGGAGATTCAGATGCAGAGAGGAGGTCTCAGGTCACTGATTTAGAAAATGGATATGGGTCCACAGAGGAATTCACTAGAGGCAGGGTCAGCAGGCAGGAGCTGGCATCCTTCTTCATTAAAAAGGGCATTGGTTCTTCTGCTCGGGGGGTGGAGGGTCTGATGAATTCCAAACACAAGTTTGTGTCAGTGGAGACTCAGAAATCAAGCAGAGCCATTGGGCAAAGAGCATGGGTCCTGTGCTGTGTACCATGGTGACAATGCTTTCTGAGAGCAAGGCACAGTTTCTCCTCCGAGAGCAAAGCACAAAAGCACCCTGGTAAGAACCAGCCTCAATCACCCCACCTGATGACAAGGTCATGTGACATCTCAATCCACAATGCAGATATAATTTTTGGGAATCTCAAGATGAAATCATCCTGGATTGAAGATTAGACCTACATCTAATGACTGGTGTCCTTCTAAGAAGAGTAGAGGACGCACAGAGACAAACTCCCTATGAAGATCAAGGGTGTGATGTAGCCATAAGGGACAACAAGTGCTTGTTATTTTTAAGCCACTCAGTTTTGGGGTGATTTATTATGCAGCATTCGATAACCAGGCCAGAGCCTGAGAATAACAAACTGCTTAAGAAAACCCCAGAGATTGCTGGAAAAAACAAGTTTCTCTGAAAAAAAGGCGTAGAGGTGGGTAAAAGATCCCGTAGCAGGGAGCTAGCGTCATCTGTGCTGGTAAGGCAGCCAGTCCGCCCTCACCCTGCTGAAAGCAGCAAGGTGGGTTCCTGTCTGAAGACTCTGAGTGGCTCCTGCAGCATCACGGCACCAGTTATAGGAGTGAGGCTAACAGTTCGCTCACGACTGCCAGGGCCAAGGGCAGAGTCTGTGAGAACCGAAGCGGGAAATGGTACAAATGTCATTCTCCACTGGCGATGGTGGTGGGGAGTGGTTAGTGGAGGAGAAGGGGGAGCTGCCCAAGTGGTCAGGGTTAAGGCTAGGGTTCTAGACTGAGGAGGCGCAACCTGACGTTATTTATCATCTTTCAAGTCCAAATACTCGTCCATACCCTGCTTTGTGCTGCTGGCAATGAAACTACAAAAGGCATTTCTGTTTTTCCATCTGGATTCCTTTGCAGGTCTGTAGGGGGCAGCTTGTGATGACTTGCTGCTTCCTGTCCCTACCCCTGTGATGTCACCTCAGCAAAGCCTCTCACCCCGCCAGAGGCACCACCTCCCACGGCAACAGCTGAATCCGCTCTTCAGTTACGTCCCACTTACATAACCAGGGGACATAACTACACCCCTTCAGAGACACCAGCCCTGTCAACTAGTACTACATCCTCGGAGATTGTTTTAGCTCTACAGATTCTTTTTTAACTTTTAAGTTTTAATTTTAATTCCAGTTACTTAACATCCAGTATAATATTAGTTTCAGGTGTACAATACAGGGAGTCAACACTTCCATACAACACTGGGTCCTCCTCATAACACGTGTGTGCACTCCTTGATCCCCATCACCTGTTTAAACCATCTGCCCACCTCCCCTCTCATAACCACCAGTTTGTTCCCTATAGTGAAGACTCTGTTTTTTGCTCACTCTCTCCCTCCCTCTCTTTCCCTCTCTTTATTCCCCTTTGTTCTTTTATTTTGTCTCTTACCTTCTACATATGAGTGAAATCATATGGTATTTGTCATTCTCTGACTTATTTAAAGTTACATTACCAAGCTATAGTAATGAAAACAGTATGGTATAGTCTTAAAAATAGACAAATAGATCAACAGAACAGGAAAGAAAAACCAGAAATAACCCACAACTAGATGTTCAATTAATCTTCAACAAAGCAGGAAAGAATATCCAATGGGAAAAAGACAGTCTCTTCAACAAATGGTGTTGGGAAAACTGGACAGCAATATGCAGAAGAATGGTACTGGACCATTTTCTTACACCATAAACAAAAATAATTCAAAGTGGATGAAAGATCCAAATGTGATACAGGAAACCATCAAAATCCTAGAGGAAAACAAAAGGAACAACTTCTTTGATACTGGCCATAGCAACTTCTTTCTAGATATGACTCCTGAAGCAAGGGAAACAGAAGGAAAAATAAATTATTGGGACTACATCAAAATAGAAAGCATCTGCACAGAGAATGAAACACTCAACAAAACTAAAAGGTAGCCTACACAATGGGAAAAGATATTTGTAAATGTCATATCAGGTAAAGGGTGAGTACCCAAAATCTAGAAAAAAAAACTATAAAACTCGACACCTAAAAATCAAATAATCTAATTAAAAATGGACAGAAGACATGAACAGACATTTCTCTGAAGAAGATATCCAGATGGCCAACAGATACATGAAAAGATGCCCATCATCACTCACCATCAGAGAAATGCAAATCAAAACTACAATGAGGTGTCACCTCACACCTATCAGAATGGCTAAAATAAAAAATGTTATAAACAACAGGTGTTGGCAAGGATGTGGAGAAAGGGGAACCCTCTTACACTGTTGGCGGGAACGCCAACTGGTGCCGCCACTCTGGAACACAGTATGGAGGGTTCTCAGAAAGTTAAAAATCAAACTGCCCTATAATCCAGCAATTGCACTACTGGGTATTTATCCAAAGAGTATGAAAACAGTAATTCAAAGGGATACACACATGCTTATGTTTACAGCAGCATTATTCACAAGAGCCAAAGTACAGACACAGACAATTCTTTATATTAAAATTCCCCTGGTCAGATATCTGGTGTGGTTTTTGCCTCCTCAATGGATCCTGGCTGATACAGAAGTGTTCCTTCAAAACTAATCTGTGATAGTAACTGAACTGAGGTTTAAATACCAGGGAGACTAAGCTTAAATACCAAATGTAAGGACCAGAGACAGGACTGGAAGCAGCAGTCACAAAAAATCAGAAGGTTGAAGCTGGGCAGAGACAAAATCAAAATAACAGTAGGGCAGGAACAAGATAGAAAGTTTAGGGCAATTGCTATGAAGATGGTTGGTCATTAACACACTCCACCCCCAAAGGACTACCCTGCTGTGGGACATAACAGTATCAGGGGCGGAGTGTTGGATTGGCTTAAAAATCCCAGCAAAGTGGACATAAATTGTCTAGATTTAGGGTTGATAACTTCCAAAGGAAGTTTGCAACATGATTCCTATTGTGTTTTGTCTATGATTACAGTATTAGAGAGACATGAAAAACAGCCTGTTTTGTCTCATAGCTTTTTCCTAGCCCACCACAAAACTCCCCAAAACTCCAAGGACAAAATCTGCCTGGAGACCAAAGCTGTGAGAGTGCTTGCTCAATGGATACTCAGAAATACTATCTGAACGTGGTCAAGTGCTAACCACAGAGGCTTCTCAGCTTCAGACTGGCCTATATCAACTCTTAACATCTCCATGTAAATGCTCCCTGGCATCTGAAACTCACCATGTCCAAGACTGGATTCCATTTCTTTTTCATTTACTTTTCCCTACGGGAAGTAGGTACGAAGCACTAGCTTCCTTTGATGCAGCCACCAAAACCGGAAATCTAGCATCATCCTAGAATCTTCCCTTCTTCCTTCTCTCTTACTGGTTTCAGACCATTTGGAAAATCTGTTTGACATATCAGTGAAAAAAAATGAAGTCTTGTTACAGGTTGGGGGGAAAAAAAGAAAATCAGTAAAAACTGGTAAATGTGAGCAAGGCTTTTTATTCAAATGTCTCGTAAAGAAGGGAGTCATGAGCAATCGACAAAATGGGAGCAGTGCTGGTCATTAGGAATACAGGGAGGGAAATCTCAAGATTTCCAGCTCTCATCTGCAGGAGGCCTATGAGAACAAAGTACTCTATGAGCTGTTTGATTCTTGCCTGATTCTGAAGTGCAGAAGTCCCCTGGCAGGAAACCCTGTGGAGACTACAGGCTAACCCATCCTGCCATTGTGAGCCCTACAAGGGGCTGAGCAACTGGACCAAAAGGAAGTGGTTTAATTGTTTTTTTTTTTTTTGTCTTAAAGAGATATCCTTCTTAATTTTTATATTAATGCCTTGAGTAAAGATGTAGAGGGTATGCAAACTTGAAAGAGACAGCAATCATACTGGACGAAAGAATCAGAATCTCAAAAGATCTTGACAGGCTAAAATAAAGGGACAAATGACAGAGGTGAAGTTAATTGGACCAAAGGTAAAATTCCGCATCAAAGTCCAAAACAACCACTTGCACAAGTTCAGAATGGGGAGCCCCAGCTTAACAGGAGCTCATACTCCTCAAACTTGTTACTGACGTTATGTCAATCAGGATAAACTAATTGCTATAATTACACTTCCCAAGGCTTGTGCTTTTAAAATATTCTGTGGAGAAAAAGTGCCAAAGGGATGCCCATGCTGGCTTAGTCAATTGATTGCTTCTAGCATGTCTTCAGACATTTCCATTCATGAGTGCCCAGAAAGATTTTAGAAGTTATCTCATTTTACCTAAGGTAACATTCATAGTGGGGAAAAAAAGTGTTTTAAAAAGATTTCTGCAAAGTAGTAGCAGGTGAAATAAAAATAAAAGCAAAATAAATGTAAAGAAAATGGCAGAGCAAACCTTTCTGCTCAGAGTACAAAGTCTTCATCAGCTGTACGATGGTTAAGGAATCCCTCCAATTACAAAATTATCAAGAAGAACAACTGAAATATGGATTTACATACACTGCCACTAATGGTAAAACTCTCTGTTAATTGGCTAGCATGTTATGTCTTGAGATACTGAGTAATAATAGGAAGTTTGGTGATTAGAAAGACAATTAAAAGCTAAGCATCCAGAACAGGAAGACTAGCTTTAGTTATTCAGAGATACTGAAAATAATTTGGAACTCTGATTTATAGATTACCATTAAACCTTAAAATCATTAAAGCTTTTCACCAAACTGCAAAAATAAAAAATAGTGTGCACAAACCCAGTTCTTGACCAAGTTCAAAAAACTTACAGATAATTGATCTTCTGAAGAAGCTTCTTTTGAGGTTTTTCACTTTGTAATGAAGGAAGAAAAAAGCCACAAACCCTCAGGGTCTCTGGTTCATCCTGGAGGAGGTAAAAAAAAAAAAAAAAAGGTTAAAATAATTGTAAAACAAAAGACTAACAAACTAAAAGGCATTCCTTTGTCAGCAAATTTTTTGGAAAGTCACATAGAAAACTTTGCTGAAGATATGAAGAAACAAATATTAAAACAGATTCCTCAGTATTGGCCATGCATTTGGGTGAAAGTACAAATGTTTGTAACATGTCTCAGCTTATGGTATTTGTTAGATTCTATTTTGGTAGTTACATTCTCAAAGAACTGCTTTTTCTGAGGCTTTTTAAAGAAAAATCCTACCAAAGACTATCCCAATGATAAATGATTTCATAAATAAAGATAATATTTTATGGGAAATCTGCTGAAGTGTAACCACTGAATTCAGAAGAATGAATGGTATTCCTGCAGAGGAAATAAAGGAAGACTTTGGGAAACCTTGATAGGGATGCTGGTCTCTGTGATTTCATCCAATGTTTCATCCTCCAGGGAGGCAGCAAAAAACCTGATGCAGGAGCTGCACAGGATGCCATATGATGTCACTGATGTTAGTTTTAATGAAAACTCTTAAAAACAGAACTTTACAAGATCGTAATGAGATAGAGAGTCTGTTGAGATTACATTATGACTCACTTTCTTCTTCTGCCCAATTCTGCTTCCTCCCCTTCCCTTCCACAGGCACTGGTCCCAAGAACACTCCCTAATCTAGTTCCTACGTGCTGATCTCCATCTCAGAGTCGGCTTCCTGGGAAACACAACACTAGCAGGTCCAAGAAAACAGACGTTCACATGGGATTCTAAATCTGTCACCCACAGGCCAGCTTGCTGTGAGGGTCCTGATCTTCAGAAGGAGGAGGGTTGCTGTTACAAGATGGGACAGAAAAGAATATGATGGTGTCCTGGTGACCCACTGGGATGCCTCTTGATATTTCCTTGCTCATCTTGATGATGGACAAACACAACACCTGTGCCTAAGAAGGTCACAGAGCTCAGGAGCTCAAAGACCGACAAGTAAGCAAGTAAAGATGGTGGCTGGGAATGAGGCAATATAGAATTGGTGGTAGATGATGTAAAGCAATTGTAGCCCCAATTGCTTGGGCTCCAACTGCTTCTACCTGGGGCTACAATCTACCCTGCTGACCTTATTATCTGCTTCTCCTAGGTAAAGAGGTCCAACAGGATCCTGGAGGAACTTTTCCCAGAATTGACAGGGAGGGCTGGATCAAAATAGTACAAATGGTAGATCAGAGCAGAAGCTGTGATGTATGATTCTGACTCCTTTAAGACTGAAATGAAAGGCTTCTGCCTTCACCTACTGAGAGTGCTATTGGCTGACAGTACTCAGTAATTACCTAGCCTGGAGAGCTCTGTCTTGCTCAAAGACATGCCTCCCTCCCCAGAGCAGCTCAGATCCCATACCTGGTCAATGTATAGTATAAAGGGTCAGATCCCTCAACTTATCTTAGAACAACACTGAGAGCTCATCAGAGCTTCAGAGTTTTCCAAGAGTTGACCTAGTCTTTTTTGAGACTGCATCAATTTCTCCCTCTATCCAATATTGACTTCTTCCTTCTCTTCCCCTCTGCACTGTCGATCCTAAGAGCACTTGCTGTAAAATCCCTGCACACTAATCTCCATCCCAGAGTCTGCTTCCTGGGATACCCATCCTTCAACAAGAACATTATTGGGATACCTGATGAAATGTGAATATGAACTCCTTTGATAATAGGACTATATCAGTGTTAAATTTCCTGAGTTTTGACCACATACTGTGTTTATATAAGATAATGTCCTTGCTCTTAGGAAACACACTGAAGAAAATAGGGGTACATAGATACAAGATATCTATGACTTAATCCGAAACAATTTAGAAAAAATTGTACATGAAGAGGTAGGTCAGAGAGAGTTAAAGATGAAAGAAAATAGGGTAAAATGTAAACATTGGGTAGTCTGGGTAGAAGGTATAGGGGAGTTATTTATATTCTTCTTTTCTATAAGTTTGTTTTATATCAAAATGAAAAGTTACAAAAATAGAATGACCAAACCTTATCCAATTCCCAGTAATTCTTATTTGCTTGGCAGGGTATTGGCATCAGTGTTTTTTGTTTGTTTTGTTGTTTTTGTTTTTGATTTTGTTTTTGGTTGTTGTTTTAACTCCCCAGGGTTTAGAACCATTACCATCATGGGACAGGTCAATATAAAACAAATAATTTCAATAAAATAAAATGTGATGAGTGTTAGGAGAGAGGAAGTACAGTGTATCAAAAAAAGACATACAAAGAGAGCCTAACCTAGTTAACTAGGTCAAGGAAGGTATTCTTAGAAAAGTGACAGTTGATACCTGAAGGGCCACTTAGATGAAGAGTAGAAGTATTGATAAGAAGGAGAGAGTACTCCAAGCAAGAAGAACAGGCTATGGGAAAGTCCCAGGGAAGAAAAAGGGAGTTACCCTCATGGAGTTAAGTGGGAGTGGGTAACTACTGATTGGAGATGGCATGAGATGAGCCTGAGGAGGTCAGGGGAAGACATGCAGAGATTTAACTGGAAGACAATGTCAGGCCACTGAACTTACACTTATAAACTTCATCGGGTTTATATTTTTGAAACATCTCTCTGCCTACTAGATGGACAATGATGGCAGGGTGGCGAGAATAGAAGCAGGGACACCAGTTAGGATGGACTCTGGAGACAGAAGATGTCTCAGACCAGAGGAGTGCATATGAGAAAGATCGGAAATGGATGGGATCCAGAGATATGCAGAATGTGGAGTCAATAATGTCTGCTACTGATTGGCTGCGGAACATGGGGTGTGGTGGGAGGGAAGGGTGACTTTCAGATTGTGGGCCAGACAACCAGATAAGGCAGGGAACACCTAAGCTCCATGGGAGCAGGGGCCTTGTCCATAGTGGATGCTATTATATTTCCAACACTCAGCCCTACTCTGTAGGTGTACCATAAATATTTGTTGAATAAATAAGTAAATAATCTTGGAAAATAATGAGTCCAACTTTGGATATGGAGAATTTTGAGTGCCTGTGAGAACTCTTTTGAAAGCCCACTCTGGGGAGTATATAACCTTTCATTTCATTCTGAAGATAACCAGTGGAAAGATAAGTCCTATGTCCTTATTTTGAGACCATCATTCTCCCTAGTATTTAGAAGTCTGAAGTCCTCATGAGACTTTATATAATCAGTATCTCATCACTTTGGACCTAATTTGATTTTAAAATGACATAGTGACTAAATATTGACCTTAACTAATGGGGGAAATTGCCTGACTTTGTGGTCATACAAATTTCCTTATCCTGTTATGATCACAATACACATAATTGTTTTCCCTTTTTTTTTTTCTTCACCTTGAACTTGAGCACCACATCTCATAGGCATTTCACATTAAGGTGTTCTGGCAAAAGTTAATCCTAAAAGCATGGCATTTTTAAGTGGACTAGCAAATGAGTAGGACTAGCAAATGAGTAGGAAAAAGAAAGAAAGAAAGGAAAAAGAAAAGAAAGAAAAAGAATAGCGGGACATCCAAGGAATTTTACTGCCATCCAGTGGTGGTATTCTCAGACAGATACGGTACTAAACCCATGGTTAATCTCTGTTTTTCACAGTAAAGTCCCAAATGCCATTCGTTCAAGCATAGGGACTAACCCATAAAACTAAGTTGCCATGAGAATTGTATTATGTTTTCCTCATTAAAAAAAAAAAAAAAATAGCTTCAACTCATCCTCTTGCGGTCCTGAAGAAGATCAGAGGCTTCCTTAACAACCAGTTTACTTTGAGAATATACTCAATGCAGGGGGGAATCTGGCTCATTAAAGTCCTCATCTTTTTACACTTTTTAATGTTTATTTATTTATGTTGAGTGAGTGAGAGAGAGCAAGTGGGAGAGAGGGAGAGAGAGAATCCCAAGCAGGCTCTGCACTGTCAGCATAGAGCCTGACTTGGAGCTCAATCTCATAAACCTCAGCCAATACTAACTGAGTCAGCCAAGCGGTCCAAAGCCCTTGTCTCCTGCCCTGTTTTCCCTGGCCCACCCCGTATACAGACCCTTATGGAGAGTGATCATCACAGATTCACCTTTTAGTCCCTCCTAGACATTTCCAAGTCATTTTTTATCTGTGCTCCTATAACTGTGAGCTCCAGTATTGACTGACTGTTTAGAGCTCAGGGAAACAAAAGAGGGAACTGGCCAAACCCCAACTCACTGATTTTAACCAAGCAAGAGCCTTTGCCAACCCACGGGTGGGGGGGGAGGGAAAGAATATTGTTATCATAAGATTTAGAATAAAAGAAAATATTGGCCCTTGCACATCATGTAAATTTTATATAAAGCACACGTTTTGGCCTTGACACACACTACCCAGTTTACGTGAAGCTCATAAAAGTGTTAATATTTCCTACTTTTAAAATGTACATATAGTGTTCTCAGTGTGCTAATGATGTGGCCTGTTAACCAAGGTGTGACCTTTCTGGGCTGTAAACCCAAGCCCACCCACCAGCTTGTTCAATAATCTTGTCATAACCTCTGGCAGTGATGTCATTCCCCGACACTGAAAACAAACACTACCAGATTTCTTTCTTTTCCCCTGTCGGTTCATGGTCCACTCGTAGAGGTGCTGATGGGCAGGGTTTCAGGAGACCACAGTGTTTTGCTTGTACCCTCTGGCTTGAGCAACTGGCTTCCAGGGACTGGCCCAGACCAAAAAAACATTTCCTGAGAACGCAGTACACGTTCTACTTATACAATTCATAAGGATATGAAGACCAAAGCACACAGCTGGCATTCAATGAAATGTCAATATATATTATATTCACTGGTAGCTAAGAGGCCAATTGTATAAGGAAATTTGGGAGGGAAATGTGTAGGAAAAAACTGAAATAGTTTTCATCTCACTTGTTTGTTGTTGGTTTTTTTTTTTTTTTTTTACAAATATTCTTTTTAATGTTTATTCATTTTTGAGAATGAGACAGAGCCTGAGTCGGGGAGGAAGAGAGAGAAGGAGACACAGAATCTGAATCAGGCTCCAGGCTCTGAGCTGTCAGCACAGCTTAACTGATGGAGCTACCCAGCCTCCCCCTCATTATACTTGTTTTAAAGAGATTTTAAGTGGTTCTGTAGATACAATATACTATATACAGGAGTCCAGATAAAAATCATTGGTTATAGTTATACACTAATATTCTACTAACCCTGAAAAAAAGAAAACCCAATCAGATGGTTAAAAAGAAATACGTTCGTGACTTTTAGTACCGAGTAGGCTACAAAAGAAAATAAATTTACTGGTAAATGAAATCTCACATACCACATACAATACTGTATAAATTAGTATCAATACCATCTTCCAGTGAATACCAGAAGCCAAAAGTAAGTTATAACATGAAATCATGCCAAATAGGTTTTACAAAAACTAATGCAAAGCAACTAGCAAAACAGAATACATCAGAATAATTTCCTATACAGTAGCCAAAGAAGTAAGCAAAACCTTGGTATAAACATAGCAAGGAAATGTGAAGGAATACCTATTTTACACTTATACATAAAATAAAGTCACTCTTTGAGTGAATTTAGCATACGGTAAATAACAAAAAGAAAATGAATGGATTCTAATAGAAACAAATCTGATTCTAAGATTTTTAGCAATGCCTCCACTGGCTCACTGATAACATTCACTTTGTTTTGATGTTTGATGACACTATGTTCTACCACTAGGGAATCTCCTAATTGCTACTGTCTTCTTATTTTCTATTCCTTACCCCCTCTCCACATTGTTGGGCCGTGCGTCTTTAATATGGGTTCACTGGTGGGTGGGGTAGGAGGGATATATCCTGCCAGAGCGGATAAAATAACTGCTTCCTAGATTTAAGGATACTTCATTGGGTTGTTCTATGCCTTTGAACTGAATATTTCCTAAGCAAAGTTTCTGGAAATACAATATACTTTTGGTTTTAGTTTTGTACCAAGATATGCACTTGAAGTTGTATACTGTTTAAGAGAAGTTATGATTTCCAGTGATTGGCTAACTTCCTGCTTAACGGGAGTATAATCAAAGATTTTATCTCAATCAATGAACTTTTTTTTTTTTTTTTTTAAATAATCCTAAGTGACCTGGGTTTCTTGGACGATATATTGAGTATTCCTCCCCAACAGAGGTCATTTCAGGCATGTTTCAGCCTAGAGGTTTACTCTTGAGTTATATGAGGTTTCTGTGGGCAACAAAACTAAAAGGCAATTTCTCTTGAGCTGCAAATAATTCAATAAAATTCGATATTTATTTTCATATTAAGCCCACTAGCAATTTAGCAATAGGAAGGAATATCCTTCAGCAGATAAAAGCATACATAAAGATACTTTAGCATCCGGGTGCCTGGCTGGCTCAGTTGGAAGAGCTTGTGACTTTTCATCTAGAGGTCATGAGTTCAAGCCTCATGTTGGGTGTGGAGACTGCTTAAGCAAATAAAAAACTAAAAAATAATAATAATAAGGTGCCTGGAAGGCTCAGTTGTGTAAGAGTCTGACTTCCGGATTTCAGCTCAGGTCATGATCTCACTGTATGTGAGTTCAAGCCCGGCGTCTGGCTCTACAGACAGTGCAGAGCCCGCTTAGGATTCGCTCTCTCTTTGCCTCTCCTCTGCTTGTGGGGTCTCTCTTGCTCTCAAAACAAATACATAAACTTTTAAAAAATAATTTAAAAATAAAAACACTTATGTATCATGAGTGTCATATTTAATATGGCAACCATAAAAAGATTTTCTTAAAAATCAGGATGCTTGCTATCACCATCACTACACAGACAAGAAAATTAAAAATATAAGGACTGGAAAGGAAGAAACAAAACTATCATTATTCATAGAAGATTTAAGAAAATCTCAAAATAACCTAAGGATCAATTGTTTGAATTAAGAAGACAGTTTAGCAAGGTTATGATCAATATATAAAAGTCAACTGTATTTCTAGATGTCAGAAACAGACTATTAAACATAAACTTTATAAAGTATAACATTTACAGAAAAATACCAACAAAAAATAAGATACTTAAGGAAAATCTACTGAAATGTTTGTAAAGCCTATATGAAGGAAATTATATAATTTTATTGGCAGACATTAAAATAAATCTATATTCAGGGTGCCTGGGTGGCTCAGTCGGTAAAGAGTCTGACTTCGGGTCAGGTCATGATCTCACAGTTCATGGGTTCAAGCCCCGCATCGGGGTCTGTGCTGACAGCTCAGAGCCTGGAGCCTGTTTCAGATTCTGTGTCTCCCTCTCTCTCTCTGACCCTCCTCTGCTCACGCTCTGTCTGTCTGTCTCTCTCTCTCGCAGAAATAAATAAAACATTAAAAAAATTTTTGAAAATAATAAAATAAATCTAAATAAATGTCGTGGACCAGAAAGTTCAATATTGTAAAGCTGCTATTTCTCCCTAAACTGATCTAGTTAGGTAATTCTAATTAAAATCCTAGCAATGTGTTTTTGCTTTTGTTTTTAACTTGACAAATTAATTTTAAGTGAATGAAAAGAAAGCTACAGACTGAGAACAAATCTTTGACAACACATATCCAAAATATACAGGAGTGCCTGCGTGGCTCAGTCGGTTAAACATCCAACTTTTGATTTCAGCTCAGGTCATGATCTGAGAGCCTCATGTTGGGTTCTGAGCTGACAGCATGGAGCTGCTTGGGATTCACTCTATCTCTCTCTCTCTAAATAAATAAATAAATAAATAAATATTAATATGTATATACATACATATAAATAAATCTGTAAAACAACCAATAACCAACCCAATTAAAAATGGATAGAAATTATAAAGAATATACAAGAAGATATATGAGTGGCAAATAAGCATATGAAAAAATGTTCAATATCATATATCATCAGAAAGTTGCAAAATAAAACAACAAACTACCATTGCACACCTGTTGGGATATGGAAAATCCAAAACACTGGCATATCTTACTGTGGCGAGAATGTGGAATAGTAGGAACTCTCGTTCGTTGCTGGTGAGAATGCAAAATAGTATAGCCACTTTGGAAGACAGTTCAGCAGTTTCTTACAAAACTAAACATTCTTACTATATAATGCAGCACTTGCACTTCTTAAGAGAAATCAAATACATGTTCACTCACATGAGGCGAAAACTTGTATCTACCCAAAAACCTTTACAAGAATGTGTATAGAGATTTTATTCATAACTGTCAAAACCTGGAAAGCAATCAAGATATCCTTCAGTAAGTGAATGGATAAGTGAACTGTGGCATATCCATAACATGGAATATTATTCAGCACTACAAAGAAATGAGTTGTCAAGCCACAAAACTTAACTGCATGTTAGTAAGTGAAAGAAGGCAATCTTAAAAGTCTATACACTATATGATTCCAACCAGACATTCTGGAAAAGGTAAAGCTATGGAGACAGTAAAAAGATCAGTGTTTGCAAGAGTTTTAGGGGGAAAAGAGAGGGATGGATACGTGAAGCACAGTGGGCTTTGAGGGCAGCGAAACTATTCTGCATTATACTTTAATAGGGGATACATATCATCATACATTTGTCAAAATTCACAGAAAGCATAACACAAAGGGGATACTCTAGTGAAGCTATTGACTTGACTTAATGTGTCAACAGTGGCTTAACAATTGTAAAAATGTATTACACAAATGCTAGGTGTTAAAGGGGGAGCTGCGGGGTAGGTGTAGAAGTCAGGGCGTAAGATGGGAACTCTCCATCCTTTCCTTCAATTTCCCAATAAATGTAAAGCTGCTCAAAAAATAAAGGCTATTAATTCTTTTTTTAAAAAGGTGAATATATTCCCAAAAAAGAAATGTGGAAGAATTGACCTGATATCAGAAATGAAGGATTGAGAAAAAGCTAATAATAATGAAAAGAGTGTGATATTGATGCAGACAGAGATCAGAAGTGATGGAATTGAGCACAGAGCTCAGAGATAGACCTATGCATAGTCAGAGGCTTGATCTATGATAGAACTACTCCTGCAGATGGGGGAAAGGATGACTATTAAGTAAAACCATCAGTTCCAGGGGCACGTGGGTGGCTTAGTAGGTTGAGCGTCTGACTTTGGCTCAGGTCATGATTTCATGGTCTGTGAGTTAGAGGCCCTGCATTCGGGTCTGTGCTCAAAGCTCAGCCTGGAGCTGCTTCAGATTCTGTCTCCCTCTCTCTCTCTCTGCCACTTCCCCACTCAGGCTCTTTCTCTCTTTCTCAAAAATAAATATTAAAAAGAAATTTAAAAAAAAAACAACAATCAGTTCCACCCAGAGGGATATACCATAAAATAATGCTTCCCAGTATTTTTCAAATGTTGCAAACAGCTTATTTCATAGAATTCATTTGGCATCCTGGAGTAAAAGAGAGGGGATTTGAGGCTTCTAGGTAGAGCTCGATGGAAAAACTTAATCAACATTTATGTTATATAATCATTTTAAGAAAAATATGAAGTAGCAGGCATAATATGAAATATTGAAGGATTTTCCTACCACTTCCTAATCAAGCATTTTTAAAATTTCACTGAAAACTTAACCTTGCAGCTGCAAACATTTTTATGTTTTATCTTTTAAATGACCTCTTGCAGCTCCTGACTGGACTTTTAATTTGATCTCTCAGATTCCTAAGCTATCATCAATGAAAAATTTGCAGATAGATGTTAAAACTTTAAATCTTCTAAAAATCATTTAGAAATTTAAGACATTTAAAATTGTATTCAAAGCAGCTCTTCCTATTTCACATCGGCAAATGTAATTCGAAATGTCTTGTCATAATGCCAGTGTTTTTAGAATCGAATTGATCCTTTTCACATGAAGTCTATTCAAATGTTGAAGCTGTAACTTGCAGAAAGCCTGTGTTCGGTCAGGGCAGTTACATGTTCGTATGCAACTAGGGAAACATAGAAACACCCAGCTTTCCAGAGATTCTTCCAGAGATTGGCTATGCCCCCAAAGAGCTTTGTTAAGCCATTCCAAGGGTGAATCATTTGTGTAATCACAGTAACAGGGTTAAGAAATGAGGCTGAGAAAGAGAAGCCATTGTGACAAGACGGAAATTAAAGAATTAAACAATTTTTGATGTAGTAGGGACCTCAGAGTTCACTGCACTGATGAATAAACAAAGTTACAGGAGAAAGAGACAGACTTGTTTGGGGCCTTAAAAGCCATCCATGGAAGAGCCAGGAATTAGGACACAGGCAGGTGTTTTAAGATACCCTGACCAGTGCTCTTTCTGTAAGACCAGATGCATTTTCTGTGACAAACAGGAAGAAGCAGGTGAAGTGGCTGTTGTTGCTTTCTTTCCTTTCCCCCTAGTGAAATTTAAGACCCATGAAATTCCATTTATTTCTTTTTTCCCTAGGGCTTCTATCTCAGTTCTTCTCCCACCCCCCACCCACCCCAGCCAGGGTCCTCCTTGTTTCCATAACACTGAGTTCTAGCCTCCACTGGATTACTCACCTCACCGGAGCACGGTTACCCGGGCTCACATCTCTCTTCTGAGCCAGCGGTGGCATCAAACACTACAAGTTGTTCTTCTCCATATTCCCAGGGTCAAGCACAATGCCTGGTACAAAATAAGCATTTAGCAAATATTCACTGAATAAATGAAATAACGGCAACTCTCTTTGGCCATTAAAACCTTAGCCCAGGCTAATTAGTGCCTATCCAGTTTTCCTACATTGGAAAGTTCTGTACAAACCATTTCCCCTTTTCAACTGCTTTCGCTTCGGCTCCCTGGCCACATGTGGGAGCAGGTGCACCTTGAGGAGCACACAGCATCCCCAGGATTCCACCTATTAGGAAATTCTCCATGTCACAGAAAGGGAGCTAAAGCGGGCATTTCTCAATGCCCACCTCCTATTTCCTTATGAGAGTCTCGTTACCCTTCTTGGTTTTGGTCTTTGGTCTTCCAGGTGGTGACAAGAGAGAAAGAGAGGACTGTTTCTCTTACAAGAGCAGGACATTCCACCTGGAGCTGAGTAGCAACATGACATCCTGTTTTGTATGTGCCCTAGGAGGCTCTGGGATTTTTAGAGCTCAGAATAGTAATTACAGCCACAAAGGAAGGAACCAGGGAGGATAAACCCTATGGAGAGGAAGAGAGAAGTCTGCTTACAGTTTATTCATTGTCCAAGAACAGTTGAGTCTGGGAATGGACTGAAAAGTTGAGATGCCTAAAGACTGAAAGAGAACTTTTCAACAATCTTAGGAGGTAGAAAAACATTCTCACCTTGGCCAGTAATCCTCACAGGATAAAGCTTCCCTTTGACTCTCTGAAGCCACCTCCTACTGCTCTCCCAGGCATTCCCTCCGCTGTAGCCACACTGGCCTTCATGGTCCTAAAATTCCCCAGATGCTCCCACCTCAAGGTTTGGGTACTTCCTCTACGATAGAGGTCCTTCTTCCTCAGATATCTGCAGGCCTTTTAGACCCTTACTTAACTGAGGCCTTTGCTCTAATACAAGTCCAAGAGATGCCTTCCCTGATGTCACATACGATAGCCTCCCTCCATAATCCTCCATGTATCCTCAGAGTTTTTATTAAAGTAACATAAGAGTTGATATTATTGTCCTCTCACTAGAATGGAAGGTCCATGAGGACAAAAATATTGTTTATAGATTATTGCTGGGTCCTAGCACCTACTATGCTACCCAGTACATATTAATATTCAGTCTTTATTGAGTGAGGGAATGAGATGGATGGGGTTCATGCACCTGAGCCTGACCTATTGTTTCAGCCTCTGTGACCTGGGACTTACTAATGTTAAGTAACCAGGAGCCTGATAAAAAGTTTGGCCTAAGAGACTCTACAGGAGAATCTCCTCTATACTCATTTTTGTTTTCTATTGTAAACTGAGAAGTGTGTATTTTCTCCCTAAGCAATGGGAAATTCGGGCATAGTGTGTGGAAGTATGGGCTGGGAACTCAGTTGAAGCTCTGGGTACTATTCCTTATGACCCCTAAGCAAGGTCCTTAACCTCCCAACCTCTATAAACATGGAGATGAAGTAGAGTTTCCATGAACATTAGATGACAGGCTTGACACAGAGGAAGTAATCAATGGATAGTAGCTTCAGTGTTTGAAAAAGAAGACCAGGAGGAGATAGCCCTGAAAGGAGTGGTTAATGCACCCTGCTGGGGGTGGGGCCATGAAAATCCCAGTCACAGGGCTGTGGGGCTCTGGCCAGGGTAGGTGATCAGCTTCTTGTGGGAAGAGTTCTCACCTATAAAATGAGGGCCTCTTAAAAACATATGCATGAACCTGGCATTTCCCATAAACATGCTAGGAGAGCAAGGGGATGAGAGCGAAAGAAAAGCTTTAGCTTTTCATGATGGAGGATGTGAATCAGCTTTCAGAGGCGATTCCATGAGAGTGGTAAAAACAAGAGAGCATCCAAGGAAAACGCACTGCTCTGTGGGTTGGCCTGGAGAAACTCATTCAGCGTTGTTGATGGACAAAGGCCAGGGGGACAATGCAGGCCAGGTAACTGGGGTGATTCCAATGATATTCTCAAGGAGAGCACCCAAAAGGAGAACTGAGGCTGCATCCCTGGGTGCCCATTGGGGCATAAATGAAGGGTAGAAAGCTCCAGAGTTGAGTCACTCTGGGGCCAGTGCCCAAAGGAAGCCAGATCCACTGTTACCTACAGTTGAGAAGGGGGTGACTGAGGGATCTAGCAGTTGCCTTTGAGGTCCTGCCTTGTCCTTCCCCGGTCTCAGTTTTATATTGCCCTAGTTCCCAAGGACACCAGTGATTAGTTAGGTTTGGCTGTTGGGATTGTGCATCCAAGGTGAGTACATACCAACAAGAGAAAAGGTCTTTTCTTTTTAAGAGCTGGATGGACCTATAACAAGTAAAGAGATTGAATTAGTTTCTCCCAGAGAAAGGCACATGAGCAGTTTAATGAATTCTATCAACCATTTAAGAATTTAAAACCAATTCTTTCAAACTCTTTTAAAGATAAAAGAGAAGGAAATACTTCCCAACTCACTCTCTGAAGCCAGTACTACTCGATACCAAAAGCAGACAAAGACATCAAAAGAAAACTACAGATCAGCATTTCTCATGAACATAGACACAGAAATCTTCAACAAATACTAGCAAATTGAATCCAGCAACAGACAAAAAAGGATTATGTACAATAACCAAATGTGATTTATCTTAGGAATGCAAGATTGGTTTCACATCTGAGAATCAATTAATGTAGTACTCCACATTAACAGAAGACAGAAACCACATGATCATCTCAGACACAAAAGAAGCACTTCACAAAGTTCAGCATGCCTTTGTAATAAAAACCTTAACAAACCAGGAAGAAAAGGGACTTTCCACAATGTGGTAAAAGACATCTATGAAAACCTTCACTTAAATCAGACTTAATGTTGAAAAATCAATAGATCAATCAATCAATCAGACTTAATGTTCAAAGACAGAATAGTTCCCCCCCTAAAGAATCAGGAATAGCACCAAGATGTCTGCTCTTGCACTTCTACTTAACATTGTAAAGGTCCTAACCAGAGCAATTAAGGAAGAAAATGAAACACAAGGTATCCAGACTGGAAAGGAAGAACTAAAACTACATTTGTGGATGGCACAGTCTTACATATAGAAAATCCTAAGAAATTCACTAAAAGCTATTAGAATTTATAAATGAGCTTAGGAAGATTATAGGATATAAGATCAATATACAAAACACATTACAATTGTTATAATAGAAGTAAACTGAAATTGAAACTAAGAAAACATTTCCATTTATAGTAGCATCAAAAAGAAGAAAGTACTTATGAATAAGTTTAACAAAATAATGTAACATATTTTGAAAACTATACTACCCTGTTGAAAGAAATTGAAGGCCTTAATAAATGGAAAGGCATCTCATGTTCATGAATACTGTTATAATGACATTGCTTTCTAAATTGATCTACATGTTCAGTGCAATCCCTATCAAAATGCCTGTCTGTGTCTCAAGATTCTGGTGAGGGTGGGAGAGTAAAACCCCAGTTAAACTTGCTATTTAAACTTGTGGGGCAGTGTGGCTGATTTTTCTAAGAAAGGAGCCAAAAAAAAAAAAAAAACCCCTTAAACATGAAAGACTGTCCTAAAGGGGAATGACTTGAAAAATTGTTAGGTTTGTCCCTGAAGGTGTGGCTTTGTGATGTGATTAACACATCTTCCCTTATAGGGACCCCACCTAGTCCTACCTTTTGAGACTATAGCTTTCTCTGGTCTACAGAAGGGTACTCTAACCCTGTTGCCTTTTAGGGATGGCCTATTTCTCCTATTAAGATTCTGCATGCCCCTAGTTAATTGAAACCCAAGTATCATCAGGAGAGCCCTGTAACCAAAGAAGGCTAGTTTTGGAGTTTATAAAAGCTGGGTTAAAATTCATACATCTGCAATCTTGGCCAACTCAACTTCACTGATCCTGTTTTCTTTCTTTATAAGAAAGGACAATTGGGGCGCCTGTGTGGCTTAGTCGGTTAAGCATCCGACTTTTGCTTAGGTCATGATCACGCGGTTCGTGGGTTCGAGCCCTGCGTCGGGCTCTGTGCTGACTGCCAGCTCAGAGCCTGGAGCCTGTTTCAGAGTCTGTGACTCCCTCTCTCTCTGACCCTCCCCTGTTCATGCTGTCTCTCTCTCTCTCTCTCTCTCCCAGAAATAAATTTAAAAAATCATTTAAATAAAAAATAAAGGATAATTCAGTGGTGCATTGGTAAATGTTTAATAATCAGCTGTTTGCCAATCTTTGTTGTGTAAATACTCTCACCATGACCAATTTCCAGCTACCAATGTGGTTGGGAGTTGATATGCACAGTTTGCTCTCATGAACCGGTAACAGCCAGCTCCAGCAACATCTCTCAATACTTACTTTGGTTGTTGGCTAATAGTGTTGTCTTCTAACAGACCTTCAGTAAATAAAAATATCTACTGGGTAAGGTGCTTAGAAAGTCAACTTATTTCAGGCCCGCCTGGAAGAGGGAAGCTTGGGCGGGTCAACTGAGGAAAGGCTGGTACAACAAGGGAAGGAAATAGGGAAAAAGAGAATTAAACTAGGATCTTACAGAATTACCTTTGCCTAGGAGGGCATTAAAGGGGTTGAGCATTCCTGAAAAAAAGTATCATGATTCCTGGCACCTAGTGGGCACCTGTTGCCTAATGGCCAGATGGTTATTTAGGGTGCAATCTCAAACTTTATTATGTATCAGGATTTCCTGGAGGGCTTATTAAAGCACAGATTGAGGTATGGCAACCACGGGGTTTCTGATCCCGTAGTTCTGAGAGAGACCTGAGATTTTCATATATCTAACAAGTTCCCAGGTGATGCTGATGTTCCTGGCTGGTGACCACACTTGGAGAAACCTAGAATTATGGTAATGAAGGCCAGAGGAGCTAGAGAGGCGTTTTCTCTGTCTTGGCATATATCTCTGGCTCTTTCTCCAGAGTTCAAGTCTCCGTAATCTTCCTCATGCCATTCACTGCTACTGTGGCAAAATTGACTGATTATCTATTTGGCAAAAATGAAATGTGTGTGGCATCTCTGAAGATAAGACAAGTTGAGTTATGTGAATTCACTTGTCGCTTTTTTTTAAACACTCACTGCGCATCTGCTTTGGAGAGTACCTGTAGCAATAAAGACATTGTTTTCTTCACCATAAAAAGCTTCCTGCCTAGACGTGCACTAGGGACCATGGTTTAGGGGAAGGGATTGGGAGAGAATGCGTCCTACATGAAGGGCCAAAGGGACACCCCAGGCTGGGCTGACCAATATGATAGTCACCAGCCACATATTGATATTTAAATTTAATGAAAGGTAAAATAAAAACTCAGGTCCTTAGTTACACTATGTTTCAAGTACTCAATATCTGCATATGGCTATTGGCTATTGCATTGGACAGTTGAGATACAGAATTTTTCCATCATCACAGAAAGTTCCACCACACAGTGCTGATATAGACTGCTAACGAAGAGAAGGCAGAGACTGATGAGGAGAGAAACAGTAATACCCTGCAGGAAGTGTTTTTGCCCCATCCGTACCAGGCTGGGGAGACTTGGAAGAACATTTAATTACTCTTCAAGTTGTAGAAACTACATATTTTGGATTCTGTGTCCATAGGTACAAGGAGTCCATGGGCTCCTGTCCCAGCCCCCAGCCTTTGCTTCCAACTAGGCCATTAAACTAGAAGTTGAAAATCATGAATGGCAGTGGACAGAAAGGTTCAGCTACTTTTATAGTTGACTCCTTATTAATCCTATAGCTTCTTAGTCCTCAAGCTAAATGCCATGGCCTTTACTAGGAAAGCAGGTTACATGTTGCCAGACAGGCTGTCACTCTGTCCAGGTAGCCTGCCCATCAGCTGAGCTTGGCTGCATTATGGTGTCAGGGCTTCTGGCCTCTTCCCACTAAGTTACCAAGACCAAACTATTCTGATGTCAGGGCCTCCTTTCTAGGTCCCTGTCTGTGTCTTGGGATCCTGTTCAAGGTTGAAAAATAAAATCTGAAGTGTGCTCCAGTTTATGTGGGCCAGTGTGGCCATTTTTCTACAAAAATGGGAGGATCCAAGAAAACCTTGAACACTGAAGACTTAAACTGTGAGTCTTGAATGACACTTAACCACTTGGTGTAGGTGAGGCCATTTTGTTCTCAGACCAGCAATCTTCTCTCCCTCTCACTTTCTAATATTTCCCAGTCTGTTTTGCCTCCAAAATCCCCTACCCTTTCCCCCACCAGAAGGTTTAGATGACTCCTGAATTTATATATCCATTTCCTAGTCTATGCCTCCAAAATATTTTGTTTCTGATGCTCCATCGTAGCAACTTCCTCCAGAAAATTATTTCAACGAACAGGCAAGAGTGTCCAGATTGTGGGGAAATGAAGTGTTTAAATCAAAGTGGATCCAAGGGAAGCCTCAGGCTTGGAGGAAAGCAGCTGGGAAGGGAATCAAGAAGGAGTCCAGACTAATTCTTCACCGTAGCCAAAGGAGCATGTAGAAGGGTCAAGGTTTTAAAGTGGGGTCAATGGCATGGAACAACGAATAATCATTCATCTGCACACAATGAATCCTGGCTTATAAAGCTTTTAAAATATTATCTTATTTTGATCCCTTCCACCCTCCTATGAGGTAGTAAGGACAGGTGTCACTGTGTCTGTCTTACAGATAAGGAATATTGTTCAGAGAGTAATGATTCATTAAGAATTCCTCTGCATCCAGAAAATTAAATCAGAATTTCTGTGGATAGGGCCATCAGGTTTTCAAGATCCCCAAATAATATGCAGCTAAACAAACCAGCCTGCTTGTTTAGAAATGTGTCTGCAAATTTAAGATGCACAGAAGCCATCTGGAAAGTCTTGCTATGCAGGTCTGGGATTCTGCATTTCTAAAACTCTTTCAGGAAACATAACTGGTCTGAGGACCACACTGAGTTTGTCTGACTCGACCACACTGAGTTTGTCTGACTCAAGATTTTCTCCAGAAAAATCAAGAGGCATAAGCAGGGTTCAGTGAATTCTTATGTATGTATTGAATTTTCTGTGTCTGGTCACAACGAGACAGCAGAGTGTGCTCTAGTTATACTCAGAACCACGATAAAAAGAGAAATCCCCTTCATAAATGACATGGGAGATAATTGCTCTTCTTTCAGCGACCGCCATCCTACACTCTCAAAGAGAGAGCAAAGTTGGTTAGAGGAATCTCCTCTTCCTATGATGGTTACAAATGTTTTATCCTAAGTTAAGGAAGTCTTTTCTCTGAGGTGCCTTTTGTCTTATCAGATTGTGGGCTCTTTTTGCATTTCTGCAGATGATACCTTCCCTTAATTTTCTCAGAATTGTGAATCCCCGTCACTGGGATACTGATCAGCGATGGCCATTGTTTTCTTCTCCTTACCAACAATTTGAGCAGCAAATCATAGATGATCTGGTACATATGTGAGTCACACCTACTAGAAAGCTGAAGAGAGTGTTAAAACCATCGTATGTTAACGCTGGTATTAAAACAATTTCTAAAGCCATCGTTATGGTTTGTCTCCATGTGGAGGAACATGTAACATTGATAGGTGTATTGTTTTCCTGCACTGTTGACCCAAAGGAAATGTTCAAGAGCCTTATTTTTAAGCATATCAGCTTTGTCATTTCTGCCAAAATGAAGACATTAAGATTACCCAGGAAAATTCAAGTACCTTTTAGAATAAGAAAGTCTTGTGTGTGTGAAAATACTAAAGCTAAATTATGGTATTGTTTTGAACATATAAACATTTTTTAAAATAAAAACATGGATGGAGTTATGTAAAACACCTTAGATATGCTTAAGGGTTTGGTTTGCTGGGTTTGTATTTAGTGCTCATTTTGACCAACACGGCAGATTTCAAGGACATAACTTCCAATGACAGGCTTAATCAGGTCTAGCTTTTTTAGAGCAGAGTTTGACATCTATAACAAAAGAATAGAATGTTATTGTTTAATGTTTCAGGTACGCAGACTCATTCTGTAGATGGACTCTGGCTCAGGCAGCTGGAAAATACATTCTAGCACACCAGATTATGTAACCAGTACAACAATCCAAACACACTGTACTATGTGCCTGCCTCTTCATGGCCAATGAATTAGAGCCATTGCCACAGAATCCTATACCTGTGGGTTTAGAGGACAATAGGCATGGAAAGTAAGATCGCAGTAACTACTAAAAGGAGCTAAAAGAATCATACATTGCAAAACCAAAATGTTTTGGGAAGATGTGTACATAACTAGGTAAAAATAAGGGCTAGACAGACATGGAAACAAAGCACTGTGGAAATGCATTCAAAGCAAGCCCGCCAGCTGGCCAGCAACATCCCAAAGCACATCCACTCCATCGATAGTCTTTGTACTTTTCCAACATCCGTGACGAGTCCAGCTATGCTAATATTTGGAGTATAATTCAAGACCTGTGCCAACAAGCTCTTTTACTGAAAATGCTGCATTGCATCTTGGGGATATAAATGTAAGTTTCTCCTATACATAAATATCAATTGAAAAGGTTGAGAGGTCCATTTTATGATGCTTTGGTGTTGGTCTAGCTCGTAATCACTGCTACGACAAATGCCTGCTAATGTCATGGTGTGCAACAACACACATCTTACAGTTCTGTAGGTTAGAAGTGGATCCGTGTTACTGGCCTTTAATAAAGATGTCGAGAGTGTTGCACTCTTTTCTGTAGGCTCTAGGGGAGAATGGCACCTTCCCTTTTCCAGCCTCCAGGAACTAGTCACGTTCCTCGGCTCATGCCCCTCGCTTCTTCTTCTGCCTTCA
Organism: Crocuta crocuta; assembly: GCF_008692635.1. NCBI lineage: Eukaryota > Metazoa > Chordata > Mammalia > Carnivora > Hyaenidae > Crocuta > Crocuta crocuta. The sequence goes on along the minus strand of NW_027531626.1, from coordinate 1,530,535 downwards.
AAGCTGGCATGGTGGAGAAGTCCTTCTCACCTACATCTCCCATCTCCCCCTGTGCTTTGCTTTTCTGTCTCCCTTTTCCACTCTTGTGATTACAATGGGCCTGCCCAGATTATCTCCCTTGTAAGGCCACTGATTAGCAACCTTAATTCCATCTGCAACCTTCATTTCCATTTACCACATACAGTAACATCACAGGCTCTAGAGAATAGGACATGGACATCTTCAATGGACCATTCTTCTCCCACTACAAGTGGAAAATGTTAAATGAGATTTTCGGCTGGGTATCCCTACACATAATTTCCCTGCTTTTCTTTAAATTCAGATGCTTTTCTTAGGTAAAAAGTAGATTCTGAAACTCCCTTGAGCAATCGCATAACCATATAGATGTGTATTAAGCAGGGACTAGACCCTCGCAAGCGGTTTTCACGGTTCCTGTGCAATCTAGCTGGGATCTGTATCTGAGTCCTGTTTGCCAGGGCTGCCGTAGCAGAGCACCACAGATGGGGTGATTTAAACAACAAGTTCATTTTCTCATCAGTCTGGAGGCTATTAGTTTGAGATCAGGTTACTGCAGGGTTGACTTCTTCTAAGGCCTTTCTCCTTGGCTTGGAGATGGCTGTCTTCTCCCCGCGTCTTCATCTGGTCTTTCCTCTGTGTCTGTCCTTGTCTCTCCTTATTAAGGACACCACTCATATTGGTCTAGCCCCCCCCCCCAAAGACTTCATTTAACCTTAATTACCTCTTTAAAGACCCTGTCTCCAAATACACTCATGTTCTGAGGTACTAGGGGGTTAGGACATCAACACAGGAATTCTGGGGGTGGACACAATTCAGTCCCTACCAACATCTAACAAATTTAATAATTAACCTGTAAAAGACTTTACATTACTAGAGAACCATTCATAAAAATAAATGAGGTGGGGTAAATACAACAGGTACTCATTGACAGTTACTCCCAGGTAGAAATTTTTTTTCTAAAAAAATGGTGATTTATTTTGCTTTAACATACAATGGTAAATATGTTGGGATCATCAAGTTTTCAAAAAAATTTTGCTGGGCTTACTTTACACATTACAATACTGACGTAAGCTCATTAGTTCTTCCATTTCAATGCAGGAAAGGATCCAATTGATGCCTGCTAGCAGCTTGGCTAAGAATGGACATGAAAATCAGATGATACACTGTAAATATAAAGTATTTTCCTCCAAATGTGTATAAAAGTTTTGAGACAAAATTGCTGTCTGCTCCACAGGACAGACAGTTTGGATTTTTAAAATGCTCCAGACCAGGAATAACATAACCCTGTGTAACAATACTTATAATACAGTTTAACAATATTTTATCAAAGACTTGTGCCCTTGAGCTTGAAAAAAAAATCTGAAGAAAAACAGTAGCCAAGGAACTGCGCAACCCAAAATTGAATATTATATAAAATATTTCCACCACTATTTAAATGCCAAATTTAATCAAGCCATAGTAAAAAAAAAAAAAAAACCAAAAACACAAACACAAACAAAAACATCATAATACAACCTTCTGTTTAAAATAACAGCACTGTTCTGCCTCTCTTCCACTGAATTTTACATATGAACAGACTATATATACTGGTTTTTCAGAGAAATGTCCATTTGGTCTGTCACACCAGTCAGGCTCACACTGGATCCTCTCTTCTTTCCGAGGACACACAACGCTGAGATGGTTCCGTGTTTCCGACATTCTGGGGGAGGTGCAATGTCTCAAGTATAATACATTTCTCTCTTTTCCTTTACACAGTGCAGAGTATATGGGCTTAGGTTATGTAAATCCTCTTTTACTCCAGGTCACTGTCTTTTTCTAAATTCAAGGCGGTGTTCAACGGGGTGCAGTAGTTGGGCTTGTCAGAAGGTATGTAGCCAGGCAGACACACACACTTGTAGGAGCCCTCAGTGTTGATGCACTTGGCATTCTTGCAGAGAGACATCCGGTTGTTCAACTCATCACATTCGTTTACATCTGCAATAAGCCAAACCATGCAGGTGAAGACGCTCCAGTATCGCCCCAAGAGGAAATGTAACCTACGCTTACCTGAGGATCGAGGCGTCCAGCTGGGACACAGCAGGGCTGTTCTCTGCTCTCCGCCGCCCCTTCCCCCCCACCCCCAGTACAGTCTTTCTCATTATTGTCCATTGCAATCACATGCAAGATAAATAAGACTTTCTCGATCTGAAAAAGGTAGATGATCTGGGAGGCTCTAGAATGTCCTTCCCTGTGATTTAACACAACAGGAGTGTTTTGTCAGCGTGACATCCTACGGTCAAAACTCAAGAAAGCTGGAGGCACGTTTCTACTTCTAAATTCCTTTCCACAGGTACAGAAAAATGGTTCGATCTGTCTAGAGGAATACACCACAGAACCAGACGAGTGAGCAGAAAGCCTTCAGGGCTGCCCTTGTAAAGGCTCAAGTTACCTTCCCAGCTTTCCACAGGAAAGAAATGCACTCGAAACACCTGTAATAACCCAGGTTACCTATTTTCCAGACCCACCGCAGACAGAGACAAACAAAACTCAAGTGGGGAAGGTGGTTGCTGCCAGACGGAAAGGAAGAGCCACAGAAATAGGAAAACCCTGTAATTCAAGGGCCAGGCCTTGGAAGATGGCACTGAGCATGTGAGGAAGAATTAATGTACGCTTATCAGTCTTTTGAAAATAGAAGCAATGGCAATGCGAGACACAGAGAGGAAGAGGTAGTTGGAGGAGGAATATTCGCCAAAATGATTACCATAAAAGTTGTATTTTTTTTTCAGACACCTACACTCCTTTATGCTTACGTCAAGTACTGGGGGAAAACATTACTTGCTGCAGAGTCAAAAGCTAAAGTTAGAAGAGTCAAACTAATTACCTAGAATGTTCTGTCCTTTTGAAGGACATCACCGGCATCTCCAGAACATTTATCATCTTCCTAAATGGAGACTGCAAATCTATCTTAAACGTACTTAGTGACATGAGATCTGGCCACAGGGGACCTTGGGGAAAGAGTAACTTCCCAGAGGGCACACATCGTCCTTACCGACACAGGTCATCTTGGCCATATCCAAGTGATACCCATCAAAGCAGTCACAGGTATAGCCTTCCTGCACCCTCACACAGCGGCCATTCTCACATCCATTGAGGATGCCACATTCTTCAGCCTGCAACTCCTCGAAGCTATTTAAAAAACCTAGAAAGGAAAAGACAGGAGCCAGGTTAGGAAAAGACAGGAGCCAGGTTAGAAATTTGTAATCGCTTTCACTGTCTTTTAAAACTATATGATTAGTAGGGCGCCTGGATGGCTCAGTTGGCTAAGTGTCCAGCTCCTGGTATCGCTCAGGTGGTTATCTCACAATTCATGAGTTTGAGCCCCCCCATCAATGAATCCCTCTGCTTGGGATTCTCTCTCTCTCTCTGCCCACCCCCATCAAAAAAAATTAAAGAAACTTAAAAAATTCTTATGAAAAAACTATATGATGATTTGGGTTGTGGTTCATCATACATACGTATTTTAGACACCTATTTCAGATGTCTAAAAGTTACAAGTAAAATTTAACACTGAATATATCTGTACACAACATTATGCATGACAGTAAAAGCTTTGTATACTATTTGTAGCCCCATATCTTGAATTCTGATGTTCTCTATTAAAAACACAAAATATGATAAAGTATGGTTTTTGGTTTTGCCCTTAATAAATAGAAGTGTTTATCTAAAATTCCAAATTTCCTGAGTTCTCAGTAGGGCAAATGTCAGAACGTTCAGGATGGAACCAATGGAAGTCACTATCACAGTTCAGCAGACATTTGCTCAGGACATCCATGAGAATTTCAGGCAGTGGTTTTTCACTTGGAGTTCCCCCAAAAGCAGTGAAAAGCTGGGCTGGCCTTGCCATGTAATGTGTGTTTGTTTGCTCTAGCTTTGGAATGAGCCTTACAAAAGGGCTCTCAGGAGATCAAAGGATGAAGACAGTAAAAGGGACTTGAAACATCCTGATAAATGAGAAAAGTACATCCTACTTGTGTTTACAAAGCCAGAAATCCTTTTTTTTAAGGAAACAAAGAAGTTCTTGTTTTGCTCTTTTGATAGTTTAGGTATCTTTAAACTGATTCAGAGCTAGCGTTTAGTAATATAAAGACTGATCAAACAGGCATCAAGAGAATTTAGCTCTCTTTCTAGAAAGAGAAGTTGTAAATAAAAATCCACGGTGCTACAAAAACACTGTTGATGTGGGCTTCCCCACTTCAGAACCTCATCATGTTATTAGCTTAAAAAAAAAAAATATATCAAAATATGGCCATAACGCTGTCTGGCCTCTGAAGTAATTCTCCAGTGGAACTGCAGGGGGCAGCAAAATATCATTGCTTATCCTGGGCTGTAAGGTTTAACTCCTTGACTTTAAAAACTAACACATCCATGATAGGCACTTTTAAAATTTTTGAAGGGGAAAAAAAAATTACAGGCCATCAAGAATATGTCATCAGGACCCCAAAGCCAATTTGAGAACTACGTAAGAAAACAAAGTCTTAATCTATGAAAATATTTTCAAATTCCAGGTGCCATGTCAAAATGGTTTTGATGTTATAACTGCTAAAAATTCTTATTACATAAATTAAAACATGGAATTAAATATTGAAAACTTCTACACACATACATTAAGTAGACTTCCAAAAATATTTCTACAGGAGTCAGCTAGGACAGCCCCTTCTGAAAATGTGGTGGTCTGCCTACTTTTGTAAATAAAGTTTTATTGGAACACAGCTACACCCACTCGCTGACATGCTGTCTGTGGCTGTGGCTTGTCTCACATGCGGTAGCTGTTTTTGTGATACCCTGGCAGGGCTGAGTAGCTGCTTTAAAGCTTAAAAAATTTATTCTTTAGACCTTTACAAGACAGAGCTGATTTCTGCTCTAGGAGATTCTACTTTTATAAAATACTGCCTTAACTAAAAAAACTGCCCCCAGATACCGGTTCAAGTTTCTTAAATAACCCAGAAGGCAGGAGATGAAGAAATATCAACTTTCCCTCTATGTTACTATCTACCCAATATGATCATTTCTTTAGCGGGGCCAGAAAGTCCTTGCTTCTGGTCTGGGAAGGAGGACCTGTTTCTTGTAAATTGCAATAAGTTTAAAGGCCATTGATCTAGCCAGTTCTGGAGGTCATAATATTGTATCTCAGCTTCCTCTGTTGCTAAATAGGAAAGTGATATGACACCAACATGTTTATTTCCTAACATTTGTAGTGAATTTAAAAAGTGTCCTGAAGCAACGTCAGCATTAAAAAAGAAGGTATGCGAGCCAGAACATTTCAACATGGAAATTCCTGGAATCTGGACTCTCATGTGCTGGAGGCTGCACATGCAAGTTTGGGATTGGGTCATTGTTGCGTATAGACTTAACCTGTTATTCTGGATTTATGGGGCAGGCAAGCTGGGCTTTCTTTCAACCTTCATATTTCTTCTCCCTTTCTTTTCCTTCTTCTTTTTTTTAAAGGTAAATGTTTGTTGACCTATACCATAGTCACAGGTAAGGGCAAAAATCGTAAGTGCCCAGTCTTATACCTGTCAGTGTATTTCAACACATTTTGTGAAATAGTGCGTGGTTGTATGTTGTTGATTAAAAGAAATAACCCAAGATATTAGAAGTTATGATACCCTTGGAGCCGGGGGCTCGGCTGGGAAAGGGCCTCATGGGCCTTCTGGATGCTGGGAATGTTCTACACCT
>NW_027531626.1:1505353-1524693 GCF_008692635.1 Crocuta crocuta | reverse complement strand
GCGGCTGGGGGTGGTGGGGGGGGGGAGAACACAGGGGCATGTTAATTAACTTGGCTGGACGGATACAATGCTGTTTTAATGCAGCTCAGGAAGCACTCTTCATTCTGCTGAATGATCAAGGTATGCACCCAACCAAAAACAAAAGGAAGGAAGGGGAAAGGAAGGAAGGAAACACTCTTTGACTTGGAACTGAAGCAGGGACAAATTACAAACCGGGGCTTGAACACACAAATCCCCGATATCACGACATGAGCCGAAATCAAGAGTTGGACACTTAACTGAAATGGGGCACCCAGGTGTCCCTCAGACATCTTTTACTAAATGGGAACAGGGTTCACACAGGCACACTTCATCTCCCACAGAAAAACTCTGCCCACGAGTGCAGGAGAGGCCATCATGCATCATTTCTTATTTAATACATTCCATCATGAGTGGATTCTAACAATTTCTGACCAGAAGAGTGATTTTTTTGACCTCCTACTTTAAAATACCTATAAAGATCAACTTGGTACAGTTAACACATCATTTCCTTATATGAAAAAAGATGTCAATTATAACTGGGCTTTCAAGACAACCCCGGCCCTTAAACTAGACCACCATGTATTAAAAGAAATGATTTTGTTATGGATCTTAGAAGATTTTTTTTTTAATTTCAAGAAAGTAAACACAACAGCAAACCCTCCAGCATGCCAATAATCTGATCCAATATTTCTCAAACTTGAACAGGTATCAGGAGTATGCAGAGGGTAGATCCAACTGTTGGGTCTCACCCTAGACTTTCCATTTCAGCATCTCTTAGAGTGGGGTCTGAAAGCTTACATTTCTGACAAATTCCCAGGGGCTACCTTTGAAAACCATTGACTAACCTTCGGTCAATTATTTTAGTTTCAATGTAACTGAAAAATTTTGCTTACGGTCCTGAATAAAATAGGGATCAGCTTCTGGAGCATACTGTTCGCTGAAGTCAACTAAGGCATCCCGTCCATATGGCTGCCGGCGTCCAGTGACGGGGATGTTACACAGCTGGGCATAGTCATCTAAGAAGGAAATGACAAGCAATGTGAGCCATCGTCGCTATTTGCCGGCCCTCTAGACACATCCACTCACAGCTCAGAGCAGCAGAAACCAGCCAGGGTACTGTCCACCACATGCTCTTGTTTCCTCCCCCCCCCTCCCCCCCCAGGCACCACTGACCCTACACCCTGTCTCCATGCTCTTTATGGGAGCTGTATTCACCCACGCACAATGAAAAGGTACTTAGCATAATTAAGACTCTGCATTAAAGACCAAAATCAGTAGCTAAACAGTTGGTAGAATATATCCCAGGAGAGTAAGGAATTGAAAAGTGAGCCAGTGCTCAGAATGCTACAGGCCTTTTGGAAGAATGGTTTTCTCTGAAACCATCAGGTGTTACCTATTTAAAGGACTAATCATTCTTTCAGACAGGTATGTTTTCACTCAAAAGAGATGGAAAAGATGTATTCCTGGCAATCCCAAGAAGGTGTAATCAAGCGAGGATGTCAGTAGGCACTGTTTTAATTTAAGAACAACTTTCAGAACTCTAAAATCAAGGCCTGTTCTGTTGGAACATAGTATTACAGTAATAAGGACCCAGTCACCCCGTGGGATATTGGTTTTCCATTTGTTCCTGGGTAACTAAGTTTTCAAGGCATTTCACGGTCCCAGACCCTTGCCTGAGTTGAGGAGCAGAGTTACATGGCAGGTCTAGAGAAGAAAGCTTCAGAAGGGATGGCTTCATGTTCTCAATGCATGTTGTATGGAAATACACTGCCCAAGGATTTATCTAGCATATGGCAGAAATCCTGGGACTCCCCAGGCTTCAGCAGCTCTGCCAGAACTGTGAGATGCCAGTCTGGTGGCCCCAGGACTGGATGGACACTCTTAGGACAGTCACACAAGGCAGCAACCACATTTTCCTGGACCACAGATTGGGGGAGTTTTCCTCTCTTTCCTCCTGTGACACATGAAACTAAAGAAATGCACTAGGGCAATGGTGTGAATTCTCAAGGCCTTCTTTCACCCCCTATGCCCACTTAAAGGACTCAGAGGTGCTCATGTGCTCACGCGCGTGCACACACACGCATGTGTACACACACACTTCTCTCCTAAAATTGCACAAAGCAAGCACAAGGCTGGAAAAGACGCTGAACACTGACTGGATAGGGAGGGTGACAGTTGCCCTTCCTCAAATTCTCCTTGTGCAGAAGCTTTCCAGGAACAGCATACAGACCCCAAACCCCCCAAGATTTTGCATGAAACCATTTCATGAGAAATATTAATTTCATTAAGGAAACAGGTGAACCTGAAAAAGAGATCCTTGACTTGCAACCCTCCCGACAAAAAACCACACACAACTGGAAGCAAAGAGAACACAAATAGCTGTCAGCTCTGCTTCAAATTTGAAAAAGAATTAGGGATCTCCCTGTGAGAGCACAATTGCTGAAATATTTACAAGTTTCAAGAGCTTAGGTCATTTTCTCTCATGGCCTTTTTTATTTTTTTTTAAATATACATACATTCGTTGCACATCTGAAAGGAAGATTGTTCAATAGTTTATATCCAAGCAATGGCCGTGATCAAAAGGAGATATTAAAAATAAGTTCATGATCTTATTTTGTAAAACTAAATCCAGAGATGGCTGAGCATGGTCCTGTCCAACATATGCTCATGGGGGAAAGCCTCACTGAGATTCAAGTTCCCGAGCTGTCAACTGACAACTGACACAGGACCGTTGGGGGGCTGTCTGGCTCTTAGGCCTGGGTCCTTCCCCTAGACCATCCCTCTTCCACCACGAAATGACCTCGTCCCTACCCTTCAAGCTCTCACCAACTAGCACTGCAAAAGAAAGGGCCCAAATGTGAGAGTGAAGAGGAGGAAGAGCTTCCTGGAAAAGGTGGCATGTGACCTGAAATTCAGAAGACAAGTAGGATTTCCTTTGCTGGGAAAGGTATTTTGGATTCCTTTGAAAGAGCTTACCCAGAAGCATCAAGAAAGAAACTGTAAGCTGTTTGGGGACTACCAAGTGGTTCCTAAGGAAGGTCTCTGATTGGACCCAGGCTGGTAAAGGGGAGCAGAGCAGAGGAACAGGGGTGAGACCTCAGGGCCCCACCGTATCTTCCTTCTCTTCCTTTCTTCCTCAGTCATGGAGTTTTAAGATTCCAGTACTTACTGTCTTTTGCTGCTTTACTTTCTCTAACACATTAAACATTCCAAATTTCAAAACAGTTTTGGTCAGTTTTCAAAACATGATTTCTGCACGAAATGTACGCTCTTTTGTATTTGAAGATGCGCTACATTCCCATCATCGCTAGGACATGCATTTTGAGTTATCTTTCTGGGAACAGGGATGGGTCTACCCTAATCCATCCGTGCTGCCCTCCTGTTGTGCACATCTGCTCCCATTCTTGGCCAGGGTCAAGGACGAAGCGAGCATGGGGTAATGGAAGGAACATGGACTCTGGAGGCAGAAGCTGGGGCTCGAGTCTTGACTGGATTATTTACTTCCCAACTGGGGCAGGCCTCAGTTTCCACATCTGTCACTTGGGGGTAATAACTCTGGTTTGCCTACCTCTGTGTTACTGATGTATGAAAATGAGATACTGGCACAGAACTGTTCATAAATTCTGAATCATCAAGAAAATGGAACTTCTGATTTCTCTCATAGGTAAAATTCTCTAAGTCCCTAATGAACAATGCAAATAAATGAGGATTTTCAAAGACAGTCAAAGAATCAATTTCAGTGTTAGCAAAATGTACAGGTAATTGTCAGCAGGCAAAGACGTGTGCAGTAAATTAAAAGCAATCAAGGTCACTCTCTAGATGTTTTTTAAAATATTGTTTCATAATTATTTGGAATTTTTAAATACATGGAGGGGGCGCCTGGGTGGCTCAGTTGGTAAAGCATCTGACTTAGGCTCAGGTCATGATCTCACAGTTGGTGAGTGGGAGCGTCGGGCTCTGTGCTGACAGCTCAGAGCCTGGATCCTGCTTCAGACTCTGTCTCCCTCTCTCTCACACAAGAATAAACACTAAAAAAAATTTTTTTTTTTTTAATACATGGAGAGAAACTCTTGCTCAGTAAACACAGCAAGATGTCTTCATGGACTTCGTCTCAAACAACTGGGGACAGAATCACTTACTGTCTTGACAAATACAATTACTTGGTTGGGCAATGAGAGCAATAGCATATTTTAACACCAGATCAACAGAACTCAGAGTATAAGGGACAGTGATGTTCAACAAATCTTACTGTATGCCTGAATCCTTCATAGATGTCTCGAGCAGACAGGCTTCTCTTCATCTTCCAGGGGAACAACTGGAATATCACAGAATTTTCTACCTTCGACAAGGCACTGTTCTCAGGACATGGGCACGTGCACATTTCTAGAAACTGCTGGGCCTCTGAGCACCCCAAGCCACAACCAGAGCCCATTCTAGCCTTGGTGATCCCTAGTGCTGGGGCATGTTTACACTCTGGCTGGGGGGACACAGTGAATCGTGGTTGGCAGAGAGTACAGAATCCAGGAAAAGCAGATCCCTGAACTTCCCATGAGAGCGCATGAGACTCTATTGGCTCTCCATTTTCACCTAGCTCAACATGCAGGATGAACGCATACTCTCCCTAGAGTCTTTTTCCTTCTCCAAAACACCCTTTACTTAAGCACATCAACAACTATTAATCACTTAGTTGTCTAGGGACTGATACAAAGGGATAGTTTTGCTTAGCAAAGCTTGTACTCTGGGAGGCAAATACCACATCTGAGCCACCATTTACAATGTGTTCGTCCAGGATCTGGCCAAATCTGAATGTGAAATGAACAGGAAATGGAAATATTCACACCTCAAAGCCTCCCCCCTCAATGCATTCTCTACCTCCCCAAGGACAAATGCTAGGCTCTTGATCAAAGCTATGAAAAGACGCACATGGGATAGTGTGGGACACCGTCACTAAGTGGTCTCAACAAGATCCAGGCCATTGATCACACTCCTTTCCCTGGCATGGCAGATTCTTATGACAGATGGTGCTGCTTTGATTTTAATTTTAAATTGAAGGAAAAAAAAGTTAAAAAATTACCCCCTGGAGCCACGGGGTCTGGGGCCTCTGCTGTCAGCAGCAATGGGAAGCACAACAGTATATCCTGGCAGGAAATCTCCCTTCCTGATGACAGACACATCTGCAGGGCTGGCCTGGACAGTCACATGTCACCATGCCACTCTGGCATGTGAGGAAACTGGGAGGTGAAGTTTTAGTTCTGACTGAGGCAGATTAAATTCAGCTGCTTTTAGAAAGGAAGATGAGACTGCATTTCATTCTCCACACATCAAGGCTAAAAACTCGGGTCTCCAGCATTTGAAATGTATTGTTTTCAAATACAGGAGAAACAGGGACCAATTCTTCTGCATTAAGAAAAATGGGTCGTGTTTTGCTCCAATGTCTAGACCAGGTGTTTTTCCTACAGACTTCCACACGTCTTATTGATTGATGATGGTGTTTGGAAAACATAGACGCACAGCCAGGAAATGAAGGAAGAGGACAGGGAGAATGGAATTAGGATTTATCCCAGGGCCTGCGGAGCCAGCAGCACAATGGGCGTTTGTCTTTGACTGAAATTAGCAAAAGCTAGGAGATTAGAAAAATGGGAACCATTTACAGAAAATATCATCCAGCACTGATGAGAAAGGAACCTGAAAGAGCTCGTGCTATTGGCAGTCTACACACTGTGGGTCGGCTACCTGTCTGCGTGCTTCTCTACTTACGCTCTTTTCAGACAAAAAACTTTTACCCACAGTGTCTGGTGAATAGGCAGTGATCTGCTTGCCGGATATTAAAACTTGCTGCTCTGTGAGAGCAAACAGGGTATAATAAAAAGAAAAAGGACTCAGAGTCAAAGGTTTTGGGTCCTAGTGCTGTTTCTCTACTTTCTAGTTCCTTGGACTAAACATATTTTTTTGAACGTCATCCTGAACAGGACTAGGGTACCTGTCTTTGTGATATTAAAGGCAAGTCATTGTTTCATTCAGTGACTAACTCACTCATTCAACCAGATGCAGAGAATATCATGGGCAGGGTGGGATTTGGGAGAGAGGGAGGTTATAATGATGCTGTGACAAAAGTACATACACTGTGACATGTACAACAGTTTATCGGGACCACAGAGAAGGTCATCAGGAAGAGCTGAGGAAGGCTTCACCTGGAGGTGAGCCTCTACAGGAAGGAGGCCAACTAGATGAAGAGGAAGAGGGAGGTAACTCAGAGTCACGGGCATATATAATGGATAATCAAGCCTAATTTAGGGAAACACAGTACCATGTCAACACTGGCTGCTATACAGATCTCTGCTAAAAAACAGTGGGTAAAAAGGGGAAGTTAGCTAACACATACTACGAAGTTCCCACGTGTCAGGTGCTATACCTTTTGCGTACATTTCTTTTCATTGAAATCTCAGAACACCCTATGAAATAACTGCAATTAGCTCCTTTTGTTTCTAGTTTATAGTGTAACTTGTCCTAGCTTAGATGAGAGGTTTGAAGCTGACTTGGTCTATCTGCAAAACCATGCTCGATTCCACGGCTGCCCTCCAGAAACCCTGCAAAAAGAAAATTATGAAATCCACTCCCTAGACCTTAAGCACCAGGTAAGTACTTAGTTCAGCAATAAGCATTTGTGACTCAAATTCCAGGGAGAGCAGTAACTATGAATGCTGATGAGCTCAGCCCCACCAGGGTCAGCTCTATCATTAGCAGGATTTATGTTTATTGAATTTGCTCGATTTATTAGGTGAAAGAGATCAAATTGCTTAATGTTCAATTAAATTGTACTTGTCGAGGACAGGGAAGTAATGAAGTCTAAAGTCTTGGCAGGGTTTATGTTCTGTGGGACTCCTGTAAATGTTAATGCTCTAAGGAAACTCATGGGCCACAGACCAACTGAGCACCCCGCCCCCCCAAGCAGTCACCTAACACTGCCCTTCCAAATCCAGTCATTCCCTGCACTTCCAACAGATTGCTGTTTATTTAGCCAGCCTCTATTGGAGAGACAGATTTGTTGGGTATGGATGCCAAAAACTAGAGGCTCCCTTTGCTTTCTACAACCTAGATTCTATGTTTACACACTTGTAATGCCATTAAATCATGCCACACACGAAAACCCTAAAATAATGATTGATAACTTATGAATTTCTTATTAAGGATTGCATGAAAAAGGTTTGCCTGTTTCTAAATACCCAGGGCTTTGGAAATACATCATTAAATCTCACATTCAGGCAATCTCCGGGGAATTTGAGAATGAGGTAACCTCTGGTATTTGATAAGAGAGATGACCGAACAATTAACAGGCAAACAAGGGGAAAGTTCAGCGTGTCAGTTTTTCTAAACAGTTCTACTTCATTATTTTCTGACTCCAAGGGCAGATAAATCATTTTATTTTCTTCTTTCCCGTTCTTTAAATATCACTCTGAAGTGACAATCTGAGAAGTCAACAATTAGGAAAAATCAGTTAATTATTATATATCAGCAATATCCTGGTTTCAGTCTTTATTTTTGCATTAACCAAGTAAGAATGATTTTGAAATAGGTACTAACTACATCCTTAAGGGGAAGGTTGTACAACACGGTGGATGTACTGAAAGCAACTAAAGCGTTCACTTGAAAATGCTTAATTTTATGTTATATGAACATTACCTAAAAAAAAGTCGAGAGAAAAATAATACAGGAGAAAAAACATTTTATTTATTAAGTCTAGAATTCATCTAACCTTTTTAATTTTAACTGGTGGAATGAGGAAACTAGACTAGTTGATCTCTGAGATCCTTTCTAGCTTACATATTTTATGATCCTGAAGAGAAAATTTTTACTATTAGGCTGAAGGATCTAGAGAAGACAATTTGTCATAGAACTTTGTGGTTGGGTTAGGAGGTAATCACCACTAGGTGCCACTATTGTGCTCAGCAGAGCTCACCTAGGTGGTTTCAGAACGATGGACAATTTAACATTTTGTAAGCAGTCCATCTTACATCTGTAAGGCCAGTCTCTCATTCGCTTTTCTGCTGAGGCAATGGAGGTCTAGCGAAGTTTGACGATTTTCTAAAAGCAAGCCAGATAGACTCTCAATGTATACCCTTTACTTTTACTAAAAATTGTTAAAATGCAAGAGTAAGTATGATTGGGTTTTAATGTATATTATTTTGACCTTGTTTATTTAAGTTTGGAAGCAAAGAAAGCTGTATTAATATTTGTTCAAAACTCTTGATTAATATTCTGAAGTATAGATCTCAAGGTTATGAGATAAAGATACTGCTGAATCCATTAGTACTTGAAGACCAGGTTCTAGATAATAAGCAGAATACGAAAGTAACACTAAACATAGTCAATATTATTCAATTACAGGAAATAAGACACTACAAAGGAACACTGAACTATTTTAAGATCCCTAACTCAGTTTTAAGATTTTCCCGTTCATTGCTATTTATCTTAATCTGAAATTACTCTTTTTACCTTCCCCTCTAGATCTATTCAGAATCAGCTATGGTCTTAATAGCTCTTCCTCCAGGAAGGGATTTCTTCAGCTATACCTTGTAGGCGCTCACAGATTACCATGTGAATGCTATCTTTTAGGGCTGAGCAGTGTATAACCAGCACAACTGTTCACAACAGCTCTGCTTGCCATGGAGACTTGAATCTCAGAAGGAAGCATAGAGAAGGCATGCTGTGTCCTAATTCCCCCAGTGGTCAAATCTTTTGAAATCTGCTTCTTTCTTAAGATATTAGTTACTGATATGAGGCAAAAACAATGGCCTCCCTAGCTTCCACTCCCTGCAGATTTGTGTCTGCAGCAAGACAAGAACTTGGTAGCTTTCTAAGCATTTTCTAGATGCTTTTCTCCCATTCATCAGAGGCACAATCTGTGTGCTGCATGAAGGGAGAGTAGCTAGGCTTCCCCTAAACTTCTCTGCCAGCCTTGCCTGCTCTGGCCATGAGGTCAGCATTTAAAAGACACCAGTAGTCAGCAGCTCTGTTGTAGCCACAGCTGTCTCATAAGCTTAATTAAGAAAAGGTCAGAATAGGGGCGCCTGGGTGGCTTAGTCGGTTAAGCGTCCGACTTTCGCTTGGGTCACGATCTCGCGGTTCGTGGGTTCGAGCCCCGCGTCGGGCTCTGTGCTGACTGCCAGCTCAGAGCCTGGAGCCTGTTTCTGAGTCTGTATCTCCCTCTCTCTCTGACCCTCCCCTGCTCATGCTGTCTCTCTCTCTCTCCTAGAAATAAATAAAAATATTAAAAAAAAAAAAAGAAAAGGTCAGAATAAACACAGTATTATTTGAATTTAAAACCTCAAACATAAAACGGGGCTTTAAACAATTATGGCCAGTGATCTTCTTATAGTCCTGCTTAGCACAGCATTCTTCTTAGAGTACATTTCAGCTGTTCTCGTCACCGAAGATGGAAAAAAAATCCTAACAGCAGCAAAGCTTATTAAAATATGTGAAAGTAAAATGTCCACTAAAGAGCAAGTCACCTAGTCAAAACACTGAAAAGGTGCTTCTAGAAACTGGATGTCTATGCGTAAGCTCCAATTTCAAGGGAGAAAGTGTAAACTGCTAAAACAATCTTATTTGCGAGATGAATTAAATCTCTTGTTAATTAAAAATAAAAGTGTTGTTCTTTGTCATCAGATTGTTCCTTTTACATGTATGTGTTAATTTCTCTACTTTGGCTTTAAATGACAAAGAGTCTAAGGGGGCATCAGTGCGACTATAGTCATAATGAAATTACTCTCTATTCGGTATATGTTATGTAAGAATGTGGCCCAATCCTCTCTTAGCACCTCAGTACAGTACAGCTTTTAGGAAAAATAAGCAGTGAGTGCAACTGACTCCCTGAAGTCCAAGCCATTCACAAACTAAAACTTCACAAGTGCTCAGGACACCAACTGGCAATCTTGTCCTCAAATTCTGCTCGCATTTAACTTTCTCTAATTGTTCTGGAGCCCGGAGACCATGGCTTCCACCAGCTCTCAGAGTAGTTAATACTCTCGTTTGCAGTCTAGCAAGTTCTCTGCAGCTGGTGTTCCAAACCCTTGCCGGCTCTGACCCCAGGGAATTGGGTTTGGGACTGCAGCTTGTTCTCAGACATGCCTCCAGAGTGCTGCGTCTAGCAGTAGAGCAGGAAATGGAGGTTTCCCCCTATATCATGGTTGGGTTTCCCCCACTTTTAACTGTCCTTACTCTGAAAGCAAACCAGGTTTCCTTTTTTTTTTTTTTTTGTAAAATGTTTTAAATCGGTGACTACAAAATATGATCCTAACCTGAATGTGCCTGACTCACACCTGGTGCTTTCTTGTCCAATGCACCTGCCAAAGGCAAGGTGGTGGTGGTGGTTTTGACTGTTTCTCAAAAAACAAAAAATAAAACAAAACAACAACAACAAAAACCAAACTG
Organism: Crocuta crocuta; assembly: GCF_008692635.1. Taxonomy (NCBI): domain Eukaryota; kingdom Metazoa; phylum Chordata; class Mammalia; order Carnivora; family Hyaenidae; genus Crocuta; species Crocuta crocuta. Next base: position 1,514,241 of record NW_027531626.1, on the reverse strand, counting down.
AGTGCGAGCAGGGGAGGGTCTGACAGAGAGGAAGAATCCCATGCTTGAAGGAATCTCAATCGCAGGAACTGGGAAATCATGATCTCAACAGAAAGCAAGAGTCGGATGCTTAACCCNGGGGGGGGGGGCGCTTGGGTGGCTCAGAGGGTTAGGCATCTGGCTTTGGTTCGGATCATGATCTCGGGCTCTGTGCTGACAGCTCAGAGCCTGGGGCCCACTTCAGATTCTGTGTTTCCTTTTCTCTCTGTTCCTCCCCTATGCTCTCTCTCTCAAAAATAAACATTAAAAATTTTTTTAAAAAGCATGTTCTAGAAACCTTCATTCCTAGTACTCTTCTTCTGATGCAGACTGTCCTCTTTGTAGCAGGCTTCTCTGTCACTCATCCCTGCCTACTTATTTCCTCTCTCAAGTCCTGTATCTCCTGCACAGCCTGGTTAAAGAGGCCCAGACCTGCGGTCACAGCCCTGTCCAGCTGGGGGCCCTGGCTAAGTGCTAAGTATCCTACCTCCTTCCTGTCCTTTTCTAGCATCTATTTAGGAAGAGAAAGAACTGAAAACCAACACCCTTTCTTAAATACGATGGTAGCGGACAATGCAGATGGCCCACAAAATGCACATATTTAACTTTTCACAATCCCACCTGTGATGGCTAATTTCATGCACCAACTAGGCTCGTAGGCCCTGGGGTGCCCTGATGTAGTTGGTCAAACGTTATTTTGAGTGTTTCTATGAGGGTGTTTTGGATGAGATTAACATTTAAATTGGTGAACCTGAATTAAAACAAATTGCCCTCCATAACGTGGGCATCGCTCACTCCTGAATTACTGATTCACTGGATCACTGAAGAGAGAATGACCTTCCACTGAGAGAAAATTCTCCAGCCCACTGTCCACTGCCTTCCAGCTTCTTCGGCAACATGGGCTCTTCCTGCCTGAAGGCCCCTGACCTGGAGCCTTGGCTTCCCTCAAGCCTCGCACATCATCAGCCCTCCCTGCAGATTTGGAATTTACCAGCTATTATAATTACATGAACCAATTCCTTATGATGAATGAATCAATCGGTCAATAAGTCCCTCTTTTATTGGGCCCATTTTTCTAAAGAACCCTAATACCCTTCAGCCTGCACAAGGGAAGTTTGTCATCAGTTCAAGCCATCAGGGTGGTAGGGAATCTCGATGGAGGAACACATCCCTTTGGGAGGAAGGTTTATGATTCTTAAGTCGTGTAGCTGGAGAAAAGCTTTTATATATTACTTTTATCTGCCCTATCACTCCCTTGAGAGTCCCTGTAATGGAAGATACTGATTATAAAAGTAGTTAACATGAGAAGCACTTGTGGTCCCCTGCTGACATCGGAGTAAGGGACGTGCCCATCATCTCATGCATGGATGTTGAGACTCACACCTGGGCATACACATCCCATATGATGGTCTTCGTCCTCCAATAACCATCATAGTCGGGAATTTTTCCGTCCAGTGACCTCAGCTGGCCTGAGATGGAAACTCTGCTATTAATGATGTACATGAAGTCTAGAATAGTAATACTTTTCTGTGAAGGTTTTGGAATGAGCTTTTCGTTATTCATATATTTATGTTTGTAGGAACCATATCATAGAGAATCGGACCGACAGACCTTGGGATTTTATTTTGAACTCAAGCTGCCTTTTTATTAGAATTTGTGTTGAATGAGAATTAAAAGAACTTGATTAAATTTTCTACATATGAAGTGTGATTTATAAAGATTTAGAAGAGCTGCTTAAGCACTTAAGAAGAAAATGTTGGGGCACCTGGGTGGCTCAGTCAGTTGTGTCTGACTCTTGACTTCACCTCAGGTTGTGATCTCATGGTTAGTGAGATCGAGCCCTGTGTTGGGCTCTGCACTGAGCATAGTGCTTGCTTAGGATTCTCTCCCTCCCTCAACACAAGCATGTGCATACACGCTCTCTCTCTCAAAATAAATAAATAAACTAAAAAAAGAAGAAAATGCTTATTATGACTGTGGGCTGCCCTTGTGAGTATATAAAGTGCTAGAGAGAAAAATCAAATACATAAAGTTTGTAATTTCTTTGAGAGAGAGAGGGCACAAGTGAGAGAATAGCAGAGAGAGAGAGAATCCCACAAGGGGCAGAGAGAGAGAGGGAAAGAGGGGGAGGGGGAAAGGGAGAGGGGGAGGAGTGGAGAGGGAGGAGGAGAGAAAGGGGGGAGAGAGAAGGGAGAAGGAGAGAGGGAGAGAGAGAGGGAGAAAGAAGTGGGGCTTGAGCTTACCTGATGTGGGGGTAGAATTGACGAACTGTGGTATCACGACCTGAGCCAAAGTCCTATGCTTAACGACTGAGCCACGTGGGTGCCCCATAAAATTTATATATGGAGACCAAAGTGTTCATAGATTTAATTAATACAGTTTTGATACAGAAGACATTCCCAAGGAAAATTTTATCTGTTCCTTGCTATATTTAAACATTCATTGGGGCACCTGGATGGCTCAGTCAGTTAAGCGTCTGACTTTAGCTCAAGTCATGATCTCACAATTTGTGGGTTCCAGCCCTGCGTTGGGCTCTGTGCTGACAGCTCAGAGCCTGGAGCCTGCTTCTGATTCTGTGTCTCCCTCTCTCTCTTCCCCTCCACTGCTCATGCTCTGTCTCTCTCTGTTTCTCAATAATAAACGTTAAAAAAAAATTTTTAAATTCATTACAAAATAAAAATCGATCTTATTTTACATAAAAAATATTGGACTTATAAACAGAATGACAAAATGGTTAAGTTGAACTTAAATTCTTAGGAAAGTCTCTGAACAGTTATAAATTATACTCTTTATAAACATAAAATGTTATTTTGCCTTTTTATTTAAAAAGTTGACAAGTTGAATACACTGAATATTCATTTAAGAGGCAACATGAAATGGTCCTTTCCAGCCATAAAGCTTCCCTTAGCTGACACTCGTAGCTCTGAGTCTGGAGGGGAATGAAGAGCTCGCTTCTCTCGGGGTCCCGCAGAGCTGTCTGACTCTGGGTTTGTCCCCAAACACTCTTCCAATGCTTCATTGTCTTTAACTCACACCTCCTTTCAAAAAAGACTTCTAGCAGGGAACAATCATTAGCTCAACTCATTTCCTGGAACAGGATTTGATTTGCTAACACCTACAAAGCATTTACTGTAATCCAAGCATCTCACATACATTTATCACATTTAACCCTCAAATGACCTATTGTTGTTACTGCCATTTCACAAGCAAGGAAACTAACGTAAGGACTCAATCACAGAGCTGTACGTGCACAATTCATTACTAAACTTTATTTTCCAGTCATCCTTTTATAGTAAGAAAAGTATTTTCACTCCTTTTTGGAGGGAGCAAGAGGAAGCTAAGTAAATAAATCCTTTCGATAAGAAACCACATAAGTCTCTCACTTGCCATTCTATACGGTATTCAATCCAGCCTAGTTTCATGGATACCAAGAATTGCGTCCCAAAGAGCTGGGCCACTTACCACTCACCACTCTACGTATATACAGTGTACATTCTGTGTGCAGGCATGGTAGCCAGACAATTTAGGAGGCCTTTCATATCTTTCCAGTGTGATTTTAATGCTCCACTATAATTTATTAACAGTTATACTTCCTTTAATCATAATATTCAGGATCTATGATCAAAATGATAAATGCTTTCGTACTCAGAGAGTATTAATTACCCTAACCTCACAAGAGTTCTCAACTTTGGGTAAAGGAAACTGAAGCAACTTTATTGACAGAAGTGGTGCCAGAAACGGAACAAGACCCTTGGACTGCTTAAACCAAAGGCAGTGACCACTCACTGTGCCTCACATGGACGATGTTCCAAAGTCATTATTAACATTCTTTGGAAACATATTTCTTGGAAAAGCCTTTAAACCATGACTGCTGAAAGGCCTTTGCAAGCACTGCCCAGTTACAATATTTTTTCAAGTTCAGTCCATGACTCAAATCCCTGTCTTCCTTCACACCTCGAAGAGTATTATGAAACTTCTTATATGGAGATATGTGGGAATATGTAAAAGCTGTGCATGGATATGGAAGAAATCACTAGCTCAATGGTTCAAAAACAGATTTCAAAGTCTTTCACTTCTGTAAAACCATATGAAAATATTGGGGGTAGAGTAGCTATTGCAAAGTATTAAAAATTTTGCTGTTGCAGCAAATAGTGAATTTATTAAATAAGGGCATCAAGGGTTTCACGTGCATGTTTAGATGTGATAACATTTAGGAAAAAACAATGCTAATTTAGTAACACAATTGTATGCTATGTTAGTTTTACAGAATCAAAATTTACATTTCATGGAAATACAACCTATACATCTATTCCATAATTTGTTGGCCAGTGAATAACAGGTGTATGGTAAATAATGGAATGAAGGGAGGAATATGTAAGCAATTTAACTAAAACGGAAAACAGGCAAACTATAAATAATTTAAGATTGCATTTCAAACATAGCCCTTATTGCTAATTGAATCTTGTGTGTAACAGTTTACAAATTCCCTAATGACAGAACTGATTTCACATTTTTCTTCAGCTGTAATGATTACATTTTCCCCCTTGCGCTCAAGAACAAGCATAATCTGTATCCCCGGAACTAGAATTTCTGTATCAACTGTTTCTGTGTATTTGTATCCTCCAACTGTTCTCTCAGCAAAACAGAGGACTATTCCTCACATTTTGATCAGTATTAGTGTTTTAAAATTTTTCCTAACATTTGCCAATTTCTTTTGTGCCACTAGTTTCCTTAAGAGTTTTAACTACTCTCTTGGGCTGCCTGGGTGGCTCAGTCGGTTGAGCGTCCGGCTTCGGCTCAGGTCATGATCTCACAGTTCGTGGGTTCAAGCCCCGCATCAGGCTCTGTGCTGACAGCTAGCTCAGAGCCTGGAGCCTGCTTCAGATTCTGTATCTCCCTCTCTCTGACCCTCCCCTGCTCACACTGTCTCTCTCCCTCTCAGAAATAAATTAAAAAAAAAAACATTTTAAAAAAAGAGTTGTAACTACTCTCACCTTTGTACACTTGACTTTCACTAAGAGTACTTGAGAGGGTCCAACACCTGCGGTGCAGTACATCATATCACCAATAGGTGGCACTCTCTCAACACACTAGGTGTCCTATCAAATTTCTTAACTTCAAAGTTTTAGATCAAGACTTTAAGTCTTTATGTTCAACTTACTTACAATATGTCTAATTATTTTAATAATTTACTTAACAGAAGTCTAATTATTTTAACAAGATAGCCACAGACACTGGGAGCCCTGGGTATTTTAGATTCCAGTATTCAAGTGTGTCTAATGTTTTTCACATATGGGTTAATAGATTTTTATTTCCATGAGATAACGGCATCCTAAAAATCTTGTAATTCATAGGCACATTTTCCAGAAAGATGAAGTTTATGCATTTAAGAGTAGCAATAAAAACATTAAAAATTCATTTTACTTAAGTGCAAGGTAACACTAAGTTCTGTTCACCAAGAATGACTGCCTTGCTTTAGTCCCTTAATTCATCAACTATATACTGTTAGTATGCCCACCAGTGTGCTACACTGTGATGGACAGTTTATGAGACACCAATTCTCAATCTGCTAACTTTATCACCTTGCTCTAAAGCTGTAGTTTCTCTAAGTCTTGTTTATGACACAGATAAAATGTTTTCCCTGACTTAGTTTTCCAAAGACCTTTTTCTCCCAGAGTCTGGAATTATGTATCAGGATAAAGAACTCAAATTCAAGGGTCACCCCAAAGCAGTCCATTTCCCCTCTCTCAAACATTTTAAAGGCAGGCAGCATCCAAAGGCATAGGATGGGGAGGGAGAGGAGGAGGAGGCCAGAACAGGAAGAGGGGTGCCGAGGCCTTCAGGGGTTGAGGATGGGGAGGCTATCGGTGCACAACGACTTCAACAAATTGTCCAAAGTCATATCTGCAGGGCCTCCCTCCATCATCTGGAACCTCCGCTAATGCCTGGTGTCTGGCCTCCAGGACTTGAGCAGGGGATTAACATGGGATTCTAAGCAGCCCCAGAAATGTACTGGATTGTACAACTATACAGTTCTCCTCATGTCAAGCTGTCCTGACATAATCCGTCCCCCTCCACTCACTTCCCCTGCATGTGGTACCAATCCGCAAGACGCCATCTAACTTTGGAGAACACTATTGAACAGGCCACTCCGACCTCCTCCAACTACCAGTATTCTCAGATGTAGCTGCTGCCTTAGCAAGAATTAGTGCCCATGACCTATTGCACCAGAAGTGTGAAAGCCTGTTCCAGAGCCAAAGCTTTACTTTACACTGCACTTTAATGCTCAAAGCCGATGACAAGTGCTACGATTTATTCCTCAAGTTCCTCCAACACTGTTTCCATCAGTAACTAATTGTTCCCCAAAGCAGCACTGAGCAACTAGGGAAACTGGAAGGTTCAGTGCCCGACAGGCTGGGATTCATCCAGTGCTTATATTAACCAACAATGTGGTCCTTTTCAACTATCAAGGTATCGATGAATAGCATATTTTTTAAAAGGTTCAAGGACAGAAATTATGAGTAAAAATATTTTAAAATTCACACATTCTTTGTTTCCTCTTTGAAAAATTACCAACAGTATGAAAGTAGGTTTTAACAAAATCAAGGTGGATCCTGGCAGGTGTCTTTAGAAACTTGCTAGTGTGGCCTGAGGACCAGGAGCATCCGCATCATCTTGGGACTTTCGAGGAACATAGAATCCTGCCCGACTCTCTGCACTTAGAAACCATAATCTGTTTTCTTATGAGATCTCCACGCACAACGAATTGACATGCCCAATGATATTTACAAAGTAGTTGTCTAGAAAAGTAAGGCTTATATGAGAGAAATTACTTTTGCATTTGTCTATCCTTAATTCATGTTCAGATGCTATTATTAGATAATTGTATGTTTTACAAGATCCTTGGATTTCAGTTACATTTGGAAACACATTTGATCTGCGTCACTTGGCAGGAAGTAGCAATAGGTACTGCTAATATCTTCTGAATGTGTCGAAGACTATTCTAGGTGTTCATGTATTAACTTACTCACTTCTTAAAGCAGTCTGTAAGGCAGGTGAAATCACTTTCACATGGGGAAACAGAGGCAAGGGGAGACAATGCAACAAGGTTGCATAGAAAGGAAGTTGACAAACCAGTATGCAAACTCAGGCTACTTGCTTCCAGAGCCCATATGCTGACCTCGATGCTCTGGCTCCCTGTCGTGACTGTACCCCAGCAGAAATGCCTAATGGAAGATTTGCTTTGGTGTAGGTGTAACTACAATGTCAGGTGCTGATCACGGATGGCAATGGCAGCTGGTCAGAGGACCTCTGGGAAACCTTTGCTGTGGCCTTCTCTGTGGATTTATTCTGATTTATACTTTATTTATTTATTCTGGATTTATAGTTCTAGGCCATCATTTCAGGGATATAACAGAAATACTCCTTCTGGGCTGCATAACGTATTCCTATCCTCCCACTAAAACATTTACAACAGTTTTCAACATATGTTCCCTGGAACCTGGGGTCCTTGAGAGATACCCGCAGAGCCTAAGTAGTTATCCTCTCAACCAGTTTCCCCAGCAACCTTGAGGTTAATAAACTTATATACTGGAGGTTAAAATGACAATTCAGTTGACAAACTACCATTGTTTAAAAAACAAAAGACTGAAAACCACTGATTTTGAAGATTTGATTGACTATATGCTAGAGATTCATTTTGGAGATTTTATCCTAAGTACTGTGCATATGTAAACTACAAGACTGTTGCAGTGCTAATTATTATAATTATATAGTGCTATCATAATTAGCAATGCTACTTATCTTTTTTTAGTTTGGCAATGGGTACCATATTTTTCCTGATACCCCATACTCTCCTAAAAATATTATACAGTATGTATTTGTTCACATGTATTTGTTCAAATTTATATTTAATGATGTTTTGTTAAGTCTCAGTTAAAGGAAGTGGATGCAATATTCTAAAATAATATTCTAAAATTCATTTCTTCTTTTTTTCTTTTATTTATTTCTAGGAGAGAGAGAGAGAGAGACAGCATGAGCAGGGGAGGGTCAGAGAGAGAGGGAGTCACAGACTGAAACAGGATCCAGGCTCTGAGCTGGCAGTCAGTACAGAGCCCGACGCGAGGCTCGAACCCACGAACCGAGAGATCATGACCTAAGCGAAAGTCGGACGCTTAACCGACTAAGCCACCCAGGCACCCCTAAAATTCATTTCTAACAGCAGAATACTTGACTATTCTTCTGAAAGCTATGTCAATTAAACTTGACTTTCAAAGGCTTTGGCCTGTCAGACTTATGTGCAGTAAATACTTAATATCATATGATCAGAACAGGGACAGAATAAAATGCAAATAGGTGCAGAACCTCTATAAAGGGGTTCCCATAACAAGTAGCATACATACCATGACTCAAACGTGGGGGTTGTGAACAGGATATGTAAAAATCTCCTAAAAATTAATAAGGCACCAAGTCCAACAACAAATGGGCAAAGGATTTGATAAACAATTCACTGACCAAGAAATACATATCACCTATAAACAAAGAAAAGACACTCAAATTCCCTAGGAGTAAGGGAGGTGCATGTAAGATATCCTTCTCACTCATGATTAAAACAATTTTAAACATTGAGAATATCCAATGGTAGAAGGGCGTGAGAAAGGAGGCATTTCAAATGCTGCCAAGGGGAGTACAAATTTGCACGATATTTTCAGAGTAAAATAGTAAATTTAAAATGCACATACTTCCCAACCCAGCAATTTCATTTGTAGGAATTTTCTTACTAAGGCACTCCCATAGGTACATAGAAGATATGTACATGGAAGTTCACTTGCAGCATTGTTTGTAATAGGAAAGTCAAGATAGAAGCCGGG